>NW_011488944.1:8731-10444 GCF_000754665.1 Bison bison bison
TAAATTTTAGTGTACATTAGAACCAGCCATGGGACTTGTTCAGACATAAGATTCCTGAGGTTCCATCTCCAGAAATCCTAATTCAATAGGACTGGGGTAAAGCCTAGGAATGTTGATGGTAATATTACTAACAGAGACAGAGGATACAAAACAAAAAAGGGTAAGAGAAAAAAAGTTATTTAAAATCTGAAGATGTTGGGGTCCAGGTGCTTAGGAGGCAAATATCAAAAACAAAGACCTGTTCAGAAGGGCATTTGGTATGAATAGAGTTTATCAGAGAAGTCTATACAAGAGGCATTTAAATGAGAATTACTGATACCTACATGGTGGCTGAAATCATGGAATTGAGAATACACAGGAAGAGAAGAGGCAGAGACAAGATCATGAAGATTTTTAAATTTTTAAAGAAGACACAAAGAAAGAAATGCACTGATGAAAGAAACTAGGGGCAGAGGATAATCAACACAGCAAAAGATACAGTTGAGTCTAATGAACTGGGAGTCAAGCATATCACTCAAAAATCAATGGAGGCCACTATCATGTCCAGGGAGGCTTCCCTGGTGGCTGAGACAGAAAAGAGTCTGCCTGCAGTGTGGGAGACTGGGGTTTGATCCCTGGGTTGGGAAGATCCCCAGGAGAATGAAACAGCAACCCACTCCAGTATTCTTGCCTGGAAAATCCCATGGATGGAGGAACCTGGCAGGCTAGAGTCCCTGGGGTCGTAAAGAGTGGGACACGACTGAGCAACTTCACTTTCACTTTATTATGTTCAGATTTCAATCAATCAATCAAGTAAACTGTTACAAACAACTCCAGTTGCATGATCTCCAGTGGGTACCACACTAAACCCAGAAACTCTAGCAAATGTACCTTATCAGTACATTGAACTCAATCCAGTGTTATATCACATATTCCTTGGCCATATCCTAGTTTCTAATAATATAGATCAGTAAACCTTGCAATTATTTGGGGGGCGGTAATCTAATTCCTTCAAGGTCATACTTTGTACTTGCCCCCCCCAACCCAGAGCATACTAAAATATGATCACAGTTAGGGGTCTTGTGGGAACAAGGATTATTTGCAGCAACTGTTGATTGTTGGATAAGTTCTTGCATCCAAAAAGAAAAAAGAGACAGCCTGAAAATCAGCCATCAGCTAGGAGACCTAAAATTGTCATTGACCAAGACCACAGGAAAGAAGAGTACAAGATAGACATCTGGGGGGAAGCTCTACAATAAGTTATGTTGTAGGAGACAACTTGAAGCCTGGAGAGTTTTGAAAAGTCATCTGTGTTCTAGTATGAGTACACCATAGATCCTTCAGGGTAAAGTGAAGTGAAGTCGCTCAGTCGTGTCTGACTCTTTGTGACCCCATGAACTATAGCCTACCAGGCTCCTCCCTCCATGGGATTCTCCAGGCAAGAGTACTGGAGTGGGTTGCCATTTTCCTTCTCCAGGGGATCTTCCTGACCCAGGGATTGAACCCAGGTCTCCCGCATTCCAGGCAGACGCTTTAAGCTCTGAGCCACCAGGGACTCCTTCAGGGTAAAGCAGCTTTAAAGTTGGCGTAAGAGGAAGCAATATTCTACCCATAAGTTCACCTGTCATCCAAACCTGATTAACCAAGCTCTCTGTATGGATAACAAATTACTGCTAGGAAATTCTGCTTCCAAAATCTTATTGACATGACCTAGCTGAGAAGACTAGGTCCTTT
>NW_011488944.1:11854-14663 GCF_000754665.1 Bison bison bison
ACCACCAAGATGAAAATGTTCTGCCACTTAATTGTGGTGACGGTGTTTAACCTCTCAATATACTATAAAACACTGCATTTTATATTCCAAATGGGTGGATTCTATGGGAGGTGAATTGTCTCAATGAGGCTTTTTAAAAAAATCAAATTGAAGAATTTGAGTTTATAGGTGAATTTTAAATGCATTTTTAAAACTTCACATAGTTTTTCAATAGACAGCTCAAGTAGAGAATTGCAAGGACTCCAGGTTTCTGATTCAGGAAGCTCTGAGTACAAATTCCAGCCGTACTACTGACTGTGTTACAGACACTAAACTACTTAACCTCTCTGAACTTCAATTTCTTCTTTTGTAAAGTAGAAATAATAACAGTACCCATCACATAGGGGTACTAGGGGTATAAAAAGTAACTGTTAATGCAAAATGCCTAGCACAGTCCATGTCACACTCTTGAAATCATGACATACTTCACATTAACCAAGTCATAATTATCCATGCCTGATCTATTATCCATGTTGTATTATATTTTCTATTGGATAGACTATCTTCAGCTCCATTATCAATCATATTTGCCTTAACGCCTTTTCCTAATGGTTCATGGTAATAATGACAGTAAACACACAGCATGCATGCATGCCTGCTAAGTTGCTTCAGTCATGTCTGAACTGGGTGCAACTGTGCAAATTCATGGACTGTAGCCCGCCAGGCTCCTCACCCATGGGATTCTCCAGGCAAGAACACTGGAGTGGGTTGCCACTCCTTTCTCCAGGGGATCTCCCCATCCCAGGGATGGAATCTACATCTCATGTCTCCTGCATTGGCAGGCAGTTCTTTATCACTAGCTCCAGGTGGGAAGCCCAAACACATAGAATTCATATCCAAATATCAGACCTTACTCTGGGGTGCTGATTTATACATATTAACTCATTCAATCTTAACATTAACCCTTTGAGTTATTTTTACTATTTTCATATTACAGATATGGAAAATTAGGCAGAGGGAGATTAACTTGTCCTGTGCCACAGAGCTCAAAAGTGCTGGAGCTAAGATTCAAATTAAAGCAATCTTCCTCTGTCCATGATTACACTGTACCATAGAATGAAATATATATACATATGCACACATATATGGGATTCCCTGGTAGCTCAGAAGGTAAAAAATTTTGCCTGCAATGCAGGAGACCCAGGTTCAGTCCCCTGGAGAAGGGAATGGCTACCCACTCCAGTATTCTTGCCTGGAAAATCCCATGGACAGAGGAGCCTGGTGTTCTACAGTCCATGGAATTGCAAGAGTCAGACATGACTTGGTGACTAAACCACCACCACCATGTATATTTTTGTCTTGGTCAACATTATACCAATGCCCAGCCCACTGGCTTTTGGAGGGTCCACATTTGTATACCAAAGGAACATACAAAGATGGATACGCAGGCACACCTGCAAAACAAGAAACAGACTGAGGGAAAAGCAGATTCTTTGTACCTTTTTTTCCCATGAAAAATGATCTCTACAGTAATGTTGCTCTGAATGTGGTTAATGGACATAATAGTGCTGTTCAGTAAACTTGTAACAGGCAAGATGTGCACAGAATTCAGAGCATTCAAGAACTTTCATGGGACTCTGACATTGACATGAGAAAGGAGCATATCATCAGTGGACTCACTTCACTGTACAGGGAATTTTACAAAAGTATTAAGAGTTCAAGGTGGCTTGGAAAATTCAAAACAAAGAAACTGGGTCTTTATCACATATAGTTGGGAAAGAATACTGGGAGGCGATCCTCAATGTTTTCTTTTTCTTCTAATGTACCTCAAACTAGCTGTTCTCTCTGCCAAGAACAAAGCTTGGAGATCTGAACACTGAAATCTATTACGAGACAGTGGAGAGAGGAATGTAAGATACAACACTGAGGCAGCCTCTCCTGAGTGAGAAAGGATGTGAAAGCTGCAGCAGTGGTCAGAGTATGGAGAGAGTAGAGGAAAATGAAGCAAGGAAGGGCCTGCTGCTACATAGGCTCCTACAAGCATGGTCTGAAGAGCTCAGCTGGGAGAGAGGAAATTAGCACTGTCTGTGGGAACTCAAAGTGCTGAGGGGCCAGCTGACCTAAGAACCTTGAATAATGACAAACATAGGTTTCCCTCCTTCACACACACCTTGATAGAAGGTCACAGAGAGTATGTAAGTCCCGAGACATTGGCATCAGGGCCAGATCAGGGACAACTTTACAGATAAAGACCAGCACAGATTGGGTGAGCCTGTGAAACAGGGAGAAAGGTAAAAATTGAGTCAGCACAGAAAAAAAAAAATATACCAGGGAAATGCCTTTAGAAGTTACTTAACTTGACCAGGGTAACTTGCATAGAACAGGGACTCTGGTTCAAATCCAAGCTCTGAAATGTGTCACACTTGGGATCTTGAAGATATGGTTGAATGAAGACATGATCTTGGTTACATGGAAAGCATATGAATAGGGCTTAGTTCATAGGAAATCCACAGAGAAGATGAATAGTTACTATTATTATTGGTGGCAGTATTGCACCCACATTTTATATTTGCTGACCCGGGTTCAACAGTTATCCCAATGCGTGTGTGTGTACTGTGCTTAGTCACTCAGTCATGTCCGACTCTCTGCGACCCCTTGGACTATAGCCTCCCAGACTCCTCTGTCCATGGGGATTCTCCAGGCAAGAATACTGGAAAGTGAAAGTGAAAGTGAAGTTGCTTAGCCGTGTCCGACTCTTTGTGACCCCATGAACTGTAGCCTACCAGGCTCCTCCCTCCATGGGATTCTCCAGGCAAGAGTACTGGAGTGG
>NW_011488944.1:15913-18198 GCF_000754665.1 Bison bison bison
TCATCTTTTAGGATTTGAAATAGCTCAACTGGAATTTCATCACCTCCACTAGTTTTGTTCATAGTGATGTTTCCTAAGGCCCACTTGACCTCACATTCCAGGATGTCTGGCTCTAAGTGAGTGATTATCACCATCTACCATCGTGATTATCTGGGTCGTGAAGATCTTTTTTGTATAGCTCATCTGTTTATTCTTGCCACCTCTTCTTAATATCTTCTGCCTCTGTTATGTCCCTACCATTTCTGTCCTTTATTGAGCCCATCTTTGCATGAAATGTTCCCTTAGTATCTCTAATTTTCTTGAAGCGATCTCTAGTCTTTCCCATTCTAAAATAGACCCTTACTACTTAGAAAATCCCTGTTTGATATTATATCATTTGATTTAAATGAAATTAAGTTCACATTTTTAAATCATATGCTAACGTTAATATAGTTTCACACTAGGAGACTAAACTCTATTGATCTCTATACACAGGTCTTGGGAGGATATATCAATGGATTTGTCTATATTCTGATACTTGAATTAGAGAAATATATTTCATATGATCTCTTGGTCTGTGTTTACCAAGTGGGCTGTTGCTGAACTTAGCTTTTGTAATCCAGATAAAAACATGTTTTTAAAGTCTATTTTTGAACCTTGGAACATCATTATTTAATGGCTAGATTCCAAATATGATTTCCCTACACATACAGAAATCTTCCCACACCCTATCTCTACTATAATTTCTGCTTCCCTGGTAGCTCAGATGGTTAAGAATCTGCCTGCAATGCAGGAGACCAGGGTTCAATCCCTGGGTCAGGAAGATCCCCTGGAGAAGGGAATGGCTACTGACTCCAGTTTTCATGCCTGGAGAATTCCATGTACAGAGGAGACTGATGGTCCAAGGGGTTGTAAAGAATTGGACACGACTGAGCAACTCACACTTTACCACTTTCATTCTTATGTTACATGTCAATGTCAAGTGATTTTTTTACATTATATTGTTTGTTTTTAAGGATTTTGCTTGCTAATGAAATATATCTTAGAGTTTTTTTTTTTTCATTATCTTAATTTTCCTTCAAGTCCTGACTCTTGGAAATATTTTCTGACTGCACAACACCAAAAACGAAAATGTCACCAAAATCTATTTACATGAACCAGAAATCCTTAAATGAACTGGATGTGTTCATAATGTAGGAACAGAGTGTTCCTGGCATTTGGTTAGAAAGATTAAAATCAAATTAGCCTGGATAAGTCAACTGTTACAAGGACTGGAAATTGCTAAATTAAACGTTAACAAGAGTTACAAATGGTACTGTACCTACTTGGAAATGAATAAGGTTATTAAGGGGCTCAGAGAAGGTAAGTCAGATTTTAATATTTTTATTCAGTGAAGCAGAAAATGAAGCAAAAGTCTAACAAATTATTTTTGTAGCTGGTAAGGCTTAGAGAAAATAATTTTTAATTAGGTGAGAGAACAATTAAATGGACAAGAAGTTATTAAACAAAGAAACAAAAAGTGGCAACTCTAAAAACTGAGCTTAAACTTCTGTTGGCAAAAACAAAGATGCAAACTAACAGACAACAAAGATGGAAACTAACAGGCACACAAGAGAGCATCCCCATGGCAGGGGCAACAATGAAGCACAGTGCAAAGTACCTGCCAATTCACAGTATAATATGCTGTCTAGGAAAGAGGGCGTCGCTATTGGAGAACTGTGAGGCTCATATACAGAATCACAGGTGAGAAAAATCAGACTCTTCTTGAACAGATATTGGAATACCTAGTATAAACCTTATTTTTATATATTCTGAGAAACTAGCAAACATTTAATACCACTTGTCAAGGAAAACTGGAACAGTAACATCTAACAGCTGCCCAAGTCACCACAGCCTGTTCTCTTGAGTAAGACATGAGAGTACAGAGAGGCTAGGATGATAGGACTCAATGGGTGAGAATACGGGTGCTTGATTCTAGACTACCAGGGTCTGCAGCCTAGCTCAATTTTTCATTAATTATGGACAACCTCTATGATCCTGAGCTTACTGTTATGTAAATGGAATGAGGATGATGAAGCCTATCCCATTTGGTTATTGTGAAGAGTAAAGGGAGTTAAACAATCTAAAGCACTTAGAACCACTGCTGGAATAGTCTAAGTATCATTTATCCTTTCTTAACCTAGATAGCATATTCAAAAGCAGAGACATTACTTTGCCAACAAAGGTTCGTCTAGTCAAGGCTATGGTTTTTCCTGTGGTCATGTGTGGATGTGAGAGTTAGACTGTGAAGAAGGCTGAGCGCCGAA
>NW_011488945.1:0-294 GCF_000754665.1 Bison bison bison
AAAAAAAAAAAAAAAAAAAAACTGAACAAAAACAAAGCCAAGCAAATAACAATCTTCAAAGGTCCAGAAAGCATTGCATGTTGCATGTCCGCATAACTGAGCAGATCATGTTTCAGTGAGGTCACTGGAGGGAGTCACTGAAGGGACCAAGCAGGTGCCCTTTCTCAGGATCTCAGTCCCAAGAACTGGGTGCAGCTCTGCTCGTTCCTGCAGCAATTGATGAGAAATAGAGAATCCTTGAGAAATGGCACACAAAAGAAAAGAATAACATATTGGATTCCTTAAAGCTGAATG
>NW_011488945.1:3795-5808 GCF_000754665.1 Bison bison bison
CAAATTGAAAGATAAAATCCATATGATTATCTCAATAGATGCAGAGAAAGCCTTTGACAAAATTCAACATCCATTTATGATAAAAACTTTCCAGAAAGCAGGAACAGAAGGAACATACCTCAACATAATAAAAGCTATATATGACAAACTCACAGCAAACATTATCCTCAGTGGTGAAAAACTGAAAGCATTTCCCCTCAAGTCAGGAACAAGACAAGGGTACCCACTCTCACCACAAGGGTGCCCACTCTATTCAACATAGTTCTGGCCACAGCAATCAGAGCAGAAAAAGAAATAAAAGGAATCCAGATTGGAAAAGAAGAATAAAACTTTCACTGTTTGCAGATGACATGATCTGCTACATAGAAAACCCTAAAGAATCCACTAGAAAATTACTAGAGCTAATCAATGAATATAGTAAAGTTGCAGAATATAAAATTAACACACAGAAATCCCTTGCATTCCTATACACGAACAATAGAAAACAGAAAGAGAAATTAAGAAAACAATTCCATTCACCATTGCAACGAAAAGAACAAAACACTTAGAATATATCTACCTAAAGAAACAAAAGACCTATATATAGAAAACTATAAAACACTGTTGAAAGAAATCAGAGGACACAAATAGATGGAGAAATATACCATGTTCATGGATTGGAAGAATCAATACAGTGAAAATGAGAATACTACCCAAAGCAATCTCTAGATTCAATGCAATCGCTATCAAGCTACCGACGGCATTTTTCACATAACGAGAACAAATAATATCACAATTTGTATGGAAATACAAAAAAAAAAAAAACCAAAAAAACTTCAAATAGCCAAAGCAATCTTATGAAAGAAGAATGGAACGGGAGGAATCAACCTGCTTGACTTCAGGCTATACTACAAAGCTACAGTCATCAAGACAGTATGGTACTGGCACAAAGACAGAAATATAGATCAGTGGAACAAAATAGAAAGCCCAGAGATAAATCCATGCACATATGGACACCTTATTGATGACAAAGAAGGCAAGAATATACAATGAACAAAAGACAGTCTCTTTAACAAGTGGTGCTGGGAAAACTGGTCAACCACTTATAAAAGAATGAAACTAGAGCACTTTCTAACACCATACACAAAAATAAACTAAAAATGGATTAAATATCTAAACATAAGACCAGAAACTATAAAATTCCTATAGGAAAACATAGATAAAACACTCTCCGACATAAATCACAGCAGGGTCCTCTATGACCCACCTCCCAGAGTCATGCAAATAAAAGCAAAAATAAACAAAGGGGACCTAATTAAACTTAAAGGTTTTTGCACAACGAAGGAAACTATAAGGATGGTGAAGAGAGAGCCTTCAGAATGGGAAAAAATAATAGCAAATGAAGCAACTGACAAATAATTAATCTCAAAAATATACAAGCAGCTCCTGCACCTCATTCCAGAAAAATAAACGACCCAATCAAAAAATGGGCCAAAGAACTAAACAGACATTTCTCCAAACAAGACATGCAGATGGCTAACAAACACATGAAAAGATGCTCAACATCACTCATTATCCGGAAAATGCAAATCAAAACCACTATGAGGTACCATCTCACGCCAGTCGGAATGGCTGCTATCCAAAAGTCTACAAACAATAAATGCTGGAGAGAGTGTGGAGAAAAGGGAACCCTCTTACATTGTTGGTGGGAATGCGAACTAGCACAGCCACTACGGAGAACACTGTGGAGATTCCTTAAAAAACTGGAAATAGAACTGCCATATGACCCAGCAATCCCACTTCTGGGCATACACACTGAGAAAACCAGAAGTGAAAGAGACACATGTACCCCAATGTTCACTGCAGCACTGTTTATAATAGCCAGGACATGGAAGCAACCTTGATGTCCATCAGCAGACGAATGGATAAGAAAGCAGTGGTACATATACACAATGGGATATTACACAGCCATTAAAAAGAATATTTTTAAATCAGTTCTAATGAGGTGGATGAAACTGGAGCCTATTATACAGA
>NW_011488945.1:6340-6519 GCF_000754665.1 Bison bison bison
TCCAGTGTTCTTGCCTGGAGAATCCCAGGGACAGGGGAGCTTGGTGGGCTGCCGTCTATGGGGTCACACAGAGTTGGACATGACTGAAGCGACTTAGCAGCAGCAGCAGCAGTCTATATAAGAAAAAAGCATAAATCATGATTTCATTCATTTAATGTATGTAATTACCCATTATTTGC
>NW_011488945.1:8159-12180 GCF_000754665.1 Bison bison bison
TATAACAAGTATCAACCTGAATAAAAGAATTATAACATCCCCCATTCATCTATGATCTTACACAAAGAGCACAGGCTCTGGAGTCATTCAGATGTGGATTCAAATCCCAGTTCTTTCACTGACTGACCTGCTCATGGGGAAAGGATTATGACAGATGACATCAGAAGCCCCAGATGTTCCTCTCCTTACCCCTAATTGACTGCTATACAAATACTAGGACACCCACTAGATTACTTTCTCTACCAAAATGTTCTAGAGTAATAATTTATCCCCGGTAGTTTAGAGCACTATTGAAAATCTAAGACATTTAAATTAATTGCTATATTTTGAAATTTGCTTCCATGATTAATGTATACATGGATTATCACTTGTGAAGGGAAATATGAAAGTTTAGGTTTTAACAGAACCTTATTTAAATGGGCTAGAACTGCAAACACAACAAGCTACTTCTATTCTGTTTGTAAAACAGCTAGAGACCAGTGAAACAGGGAAAAAAATTCAGCTGCTTCCATGAAACAGGGAAAAAACAAGGTTAAACCCATAGGGCAATGATTATGAATGAAAGCCACACTCTAAGTAGAAAGCCATAAGCAAACATGTTCACAAATGGATTCATTTTGATGTTTGGCAAAACTAATATAATTATGTAAAGTTTAAAAATAAAATAAAATTTAAAAAAAAAAAGAGACAGAGAGAGATGGAGTGAAAGAACGGACACTGAAGAAATGTGTTCTGCAAGGAAAAATTAGGTTAACAGTAAATATAAAAATTTTTTAAAAAAGGTAGAAGAGGAAGAAGAAAGGAAAAAATGAGGCATTCCTAGTCAAGAACAAACTTTACGGAAAAAAAAAAAGTATAATAAGGTATGTGGAGAAACACATATATTTAGACTATATACAATAGATCAGTAACATATCAGTATTATTAAGGATGTACTATGAGCAAAGCCTCCATTTCATATGATTTTATTAATATATTTTTATGCATCTACACTGTTCTTCAAATTTTATGAAAATATCAACATCAGTTCAGCTCAGTTCAGTTGCACAGTTGTGTGCAACTCTCTGCAATCCCATGGACTGCAGTACACCAGGCTTCCCTGTTCATCACCAACTCCCAGAGGTTTTACAAACTCTGGTCCATGGAGTCGGGGATGCCATCCAACCATCTCATCCTCTGTCGTCCCCTTCTCCTCCAGCCTTCAAACTTTCCCAGAACTGGTATTTTCCAATGAGTCAATTCTTCGCATCACCAAACTATTGGAGTTTCAGCTTCAGCATCAGTCCTTTCAATGACTACTCAGGACTGATTTCCTTTAGAATGGACTAATTAGATCTCCTTGCAGTCCAAGGGAATCTGAAGAGTCTTCTCCAATACCACAGTTCAAAAGCAGCAATTATTCGGTGCTCAGCCTGCTTTATAGTCCAACTCTCACATCCATACGTGACTACTATAAAAACCATAGCTTAGACTAGACAGAACTTTGCTGGCAAAGTAATGTCCCTGCTTTTCAATCTGCTGTCTAGGTTGTGCATAGCTTTTCATCCAAGGAGCAAGCGTCCTTTAATTTCATGGCTGCAGTCACCATCTGCAGTGATTTTGAAGCCCCCCAAAAGAAGTCTGTCACCGTTTCCATTGTTTCCCCATCTATTTGCCATGAAGTGATGGGATCAGATGCCATGATCTTAGTTTTCTGAATGTTTTGTTGTAAGTCAACTTTTTCACTCTCCTCTTTCATTTTCATCAAAAGTTCTTTAGTTCTTCAATTTCTGCCATCATGATGGTGTTATCTGCATATCTGAGGTTATTGATATTTCTTCTAGCTATCTTGATTTCAGCTTGTGCTTCATCCAGCCTGGCATTTCGCATGATGTCCTCTGCATATAAGTAAAATAAGCAGGGTGACAATTTATATCCTTGATGTACTCCTTTCCTGATTTGGAACCAGTCTACTGTTCCATATCCAGTTCTAACTGTTGCTTCTTGTCCTGTATACAGATTTCTCCGGAGGCAGGTCACATGGTCTGATATTCCCATCTCTGGTTCCTCTGCCTTTTTTAAATCCAGCTTGAACATCTGAAGTTCATGGTTCACGTACTCTTGAAGCCTGGCTTGGAAAATTTTGAGCATTACTTTGCTAGCATGTGAGATGTGTGAAATTATGTGGTAGTTTGAACGTTCTTTGGCATTGCCTTTCTTTGGGATTGGAAGGAAAACTGACCTTTTCCAGTCCTGTGGCCACTGATGAGTTTTCCAGATTTGCTGGCATATTGAGTGCAGCACTTTCACAGCATCATCTTTGAGGATTTGAAATAGCTCAACTGCAATTCCATTACCTCCACTAGCTTTGGTAATAGTGATGCTTCTTAAGGCCTACTTGACTTCGCATTCCAAGATGTTTGGCTCTAGGTGAGTGATAACACCATCCTGGTTATCTGGATTATAAAGATCTTTTTTGTAGAGTTCTATGTATTCTTGCCACCTCATCTTAATATTTTCTGCTTCTCTTAGGTCCATACCATTTCGTAATTTATGGTGTCCTTCTTTGCATGAAATGTCCCCATGGTATCTCTAATTTTCTTCAAGAGATCTCTAGCCTTTCCCATTCTATTGTTTCCTCAATTTCTTTGTATTCATCACTGAGAAAGGCTTTCTTATCTCTCTTTGCTATTCTTTGGAACTCTGCATTCAAATGGGTATATCTTTCCATTTCTCCTTTGCCTTTTGCTTCTCTTCTTTCCTCAGGTATTTAGAAGGCCTCCTCAGACAACCATTTTGCCTTTTTGCTTTTCTTTTTCTTGGGGATGGTCTTGATAACTGCCTCTTATACAATGTCACGAATCTCCATCCATAGTTCTTCAGGCACTCTGTTTATCAGATCTAATCCCTTGAATCTATTTGTCACTTCCACTGTCTAATCATAAGAGTAAACACTACATGAAACTAATTTCAGAGCAGGAAAACTAATTTCACAACAGAACACTTTACCTTGGTTTTAAAATCTAAGACTTCATCATTTGATGTAGGCCCTAAATCAATGCCAGGTTTGTTGGGAAACCTTTAAAGCAAAAACATACAATAAAAATGAGTGAGCTCATGTCATTGAACAAAAGAAAAAAAAAAAAAAAAAACAAGTTAAAGTTTGTCTATGTATTAAATGAACTTTCTTGACAATTTGGCCTGAATACAATTAGCCTGTTTTAAAACAGCTTAAAAAAAATTTTTTTTTTTTAAGATTTCTTGATGTGGACCACTTTTAAAGTCTTTACTGAAATAGTTCCAATGGTGCTTCTATTTTATGTTTTGGCTGTCTGACCCTGGGTCATGTGAGATCTTAGCTTCTCTGACCAAGTATTGGACACACACTGTCTTATTAACCATCTAACCACTGTACCCCCAGGGAAGTCTCTAAAAAAGTTTTTCATTACCTATTTTTGCATCCATCTCTCCCAACCTATGAAATATCTAGTTAACACTCATTCTTAGTTTCCATAACAGAGAGTGACAGCCAATGTATCAGCAGAGCCTAAAAATAATTTTTCACTAAAAGTTCTAATAGCTGAACTGAAAATTCAGTTGATGGATTGAAATAATTCTTGTTTGTCCAAACTGAAATAAACCTGATGACTTAAAACAAAGTGGAAGAATAGGCTTTTCCTTCTCCATTTTCTTTTCAAGGTTTAGAGACAAATCTGAGTCCATCCAAAATGGGAGTATTGGTCCATCAGCAGGGATACCACTTACTGAGATGGCACCACTTCTCTCCTTTACTCTAAGGGAGTACAAGGAGTTTCCCCACAATGTCGAAAATTAAAATGTACACAAGCCAAAAAACTAATTGATATCTTTAAATTATATGCTACATGGGAACTTCTGAGTCTCTGCTGAGGGCCATGGGAGTGTACATGAGAGTAAGGAAGGCCAATTGTCAAATTACAGGTCAGCTCATTTAAACCAGGGTCAATTCATTAACCTCCTGAAACCACAGTTGCCTAATTAAGTAAAAGTAGGACACAGCTAC
>NW_011488945.1:13369-15973 GCF_000754665.1 Bison bison bison
ATGGACTCTGGTGCTGTTGGACATTTCCCAGGGTCGTCATGATCTGATGCTGGAGGGATGACGCACATGCAGTGACTCCACGGGGAGAGGAGCACTGCAAGCTTGAGCAAGGAGAGCAGGGGCAGTGATTTTTAAATATTTTCACCCTGTGACATCAGAACAATGCTTAGTACATAAAAGACACTTGAAATGTATCTGTTTAGTGAACAAATGAACAAATAAATAAGCATGTTTTCTTTGAAAATTTATTTAGAAAAATACAGAAATTAACCAGAGAAAAACTCTATTCTGAGCGTATT
This sequence comes from Bison bison bison, assembly GCF_000754665.1. Lineage (NCBI taxonomy): Eukaryota > Metazoa > Chordata > Mammalia > Artiodactyla > Bovidae > Bison > Bison bison. The sequence goes on from NW_011488945.1 coordinate 13,669, forward strand.
GAAGACCAAGACACTGTCATCTCTGTATCTCCTCTGACTAGTGTAGTAAACCAACCTACAGTTCTTTGATAGACGTTTTTGTGGTTCAGTCACCAAATCGTGTCTGACTCTTGTGATCCCATGGACTACAGCTAACCAGGCCCTTCTGTCCATGGGATTTCCCAGGCAAGAGTATAGGAGTGTGTTGCCATTTTCTTCTCCATGGGATCTTCCCGACACAGGGATCAAGCCGTATCTCCTGCATTGGCAGGTGGATTCTTTACTACTGAGCCACCTGGGAAGCACCCTTTGATTAGACAGAGGTCTACTCAGTTAAAGGTATCCTTGGATACCCTGTACAATGTGCTAGATGCCACATCCAGTGGACCTAATGCTGTTTTTGTTAATGCAAAGTATTTTTGTGCTTTTATTAGAACCTGCAGATTCCCAAGTTGTCCCAAGTCCCAAGAATATCTTTTATGATAATCTTTTAACTGATGGCAAGAGAATATCTTGTTCTTACAAAACTATACTCTCATGACAATTGGCCAACACACAAAAGAAAATATCCGATCCTAATGAAGTCAACCTATCTCACTCTCTCTGGATCTGTAAGGAAAGAAGTTGGTAATCTAGACCTGCTTGGTACAACAGGCAAAATAACTGCTTCTCAACCAGGCATTGCTTTTCTGCCTTCTGTACAATTGGTAGGTATCTTTCAGAAATAATCTCTCACTACTATGCTGCACACTGCCTCAGCTTTGCAGTTATTGTTTATCATTTCTTATCCTACCAGGAAGGGATTATTTAAGTTCCCAGTTTTAATGATGGTAACTATTTTAGTGAGACTAATCACTACACAGTGAAAGTCAAGTCACTCAGCCCTGTCCACCTCTTTGCGACCCCATGGACTGTAGCCTACCAGACTCCTCTGTCCTTGGGATTTTCCAGGCAATAATACTGGAGTGGATTGCCATTTCCTTCTCCAGGGGATCTTCCCGACCCAGGGATCGAACCCGGGTCTCCTGCATTGTAGACAGGCGCTTTACCATCTGAGCCATCATTCACTAAATGCAAACCATTTCTAAAAATGAAAGTTCACTTTCATAAGGCATCCAATCTGCTGTATTATGACTATAGATGAAATATACATCATAGTCACTTAATTTTTTTTTCTGATTTACACAAAGATCTAATATAGGACTTTAGGGGCCATATTAAAGAGATGGATTTCTTTTCAAATAGTACTGTCTTTGATGTTAAATCAATTACAATTAACTTGTTAAAGAATTCTGAATACTAGAGTATAAAGAAATTAATTAAAAAATGAAATTCACATGCAATTTACACTACTTTTGTCATAGTTCTTTCATTATTGAAACTTCCTCATTCCTACTTTATCTATGGTAGAATCACCGAGAGAAATTAGGTATCAGATGACGTACCTGGGTTGCTATTTTCAGGAGAAGTTTTAGATCTCTTTTCTTTATATTCAGAAATCAGTTGGCAAAAGCTATGTATTAAAAATGTGATAAATAATACTTTAACACTGATACGAAAAACAACTATCAAATTCTTAGATCATTTCAGACAATGTCAGAGATAATATCAAAACTTCAATTGTCATATACATTTCAAGTTTCTAAGTTCTATAAACTTATATTTAGCATGTAGTAAAGGAGAAAGTAAAGGTATATTTTCACTCTGCTTATTTAATTTATACGCAGAGTGCATCATGAGAAACACTGGGCAGGATGAAGCACAAGCTGGAATCAAGATTGCCAGGAGAAATATCAATAACCTCAGATATGCAGATGACACCACCCCTTACGGCAGAAAGTGAAAAACTAAAAAGCCTCTTGATGAAAGTGAAAGAAGAGAGTGAAAAAGTTGGCTTAAAGCTCAACATTCAGAAAACGAAGATCATGGCATCTGGTCCCATCACTTCATGGCAAATAGATGGGGAAACAGTGAATGACTTTGTTTTTTTGGGGGCTCCAAAATCACTGCAGATGGTGACTGCAGCCATGAAATTAAAAGATGCTTACTCCATGGGAAGCAAGTTAGACCAACTTAGCATATTCAAAAGCAGAGATATTACTTTCTCAACATAGGTCCATCTAATCAAGGTTATGGTTTTTCCAGTAGTCATGTATGGATGTGAGAGTTGGACTATAAAGAAAGCTGAGCACAGGAGAATGGATGCTTCTGAACTGCAGTCTTGGAAAAGATACTTGAGAGTCCCTTGGACTGCAAGGAGATCCAACCAGTCCATCCTAAAGGAAATGAGTCCTGGGTGTTCATTGGAAGGACTGATGTTGAAGCT
>NW_011488946.1:0-973 GCF_000754665.1 Bison bison bison
TGTGATGTATATAGGGTGGCACTGAGTGGGAGGTGGGGCATATAGTCTCATTTCCAAAGGCATGGTTTCACATTGAGTTAACTATTACCATTTAACAGAATATGAGTGACGCATGTCTCCCACATCCCAGAGCACTGAGGAGGAAATTTGCTCCCAGTCTGGTGTGCCAAGCCTTGTCTTGTCGGAAGGAGATAGTTTAAGTAGAGATCACATCTTATGCAGTTGTTTGGGTGCTCACCTTTGCTCTTAAAGTTAGATACTGGTCTTAAACCTCATTGGTATAGACTTGCAGTGTTCAGTACAATAGCCACTAGCCATATGAGGCTATTTAAATGAAATACAATTAAAAATTCAGACCCCCATTTATGAAAACATACTTTCAATTGCTCAACAGCTATATGTGGCCAGTAGCTACCTATTAGTGTAAGTACAAAACCTTGTCATTGTAACAGAAAGTTATAGTGGATAGCACTGGTATCGACAACTCCCTTATTTAGCTTTGTTTATTGTAGGATTTCCTTGGAAATCCTCATGTCCCCAACCTATCAAGAGTAACAGAGATCTAGTATATGTAATAACCATAAAGTAATGGATGTTCAGATGGCTAAAGAGAAGTAGGGCAGTGGGTCAGGAAAGGTGTATTATTCTAACTTTGGATACTTTGAAAAAACATGTTTTAATATGTGTATGCTATTTACTTTGAAGAATTAATGAGACTTTAAAACATTATTTTGAAGTATTTTGATATTCACTACATAGCTTTTTATGGTTGGAAAAAAAAAACTGATATATACTAATATAGAAATAGCTTTTAGCAGTCTCTACATTTAAGTGCTATGGCATTTTGCCTTTAGAATTTACCAACTGGTTTCCTGAAATGGTTCTTAAATATTGACCTAGGTGGAGGCAAAGCCTTGGGGAACTGGGCTTGCCCTAGTGCAACATTACAAGTCATTCTGCATTAACGTTATGT
>NW_011488946.1:2734-6141 GCF_000754665.1 Bison bison bison
TTTTTTTTTTTTTTTTCTATTGAGTCGTAGATGCCATCTCACTCTCATCTCACATCAGGGAGCACTACCCAGTGCCCATGCAGAATCAATTTCTTTTGGCCCAATAAAAATAGACCAAGTATGAGGCTGGTATGTGGATTGTAACTAGAGTGTACATTTTTGAGTGGTACCCACTGGTCAAGAAGTTTTCTAATTCACTATTTCCAGAACTTTGCTAGAGTTATGAATCATTTGGGGAACTCACTAAGAAAAATTTCCAGTCCCACACCAGACAATCTGAAGCACATTCTCCAAGAGATAGTTTGGCAAGATAGTCTATTACCAAGTTCCTGACCTGATTAGTATTATCAGAAATTTGGGTAAACACCATGTAGCTTGCCTTCCAAACCAAAGGTAGGTGTGAGGATCATTTTATGGATGCTTGGTTGTGTTTGACCTAACCATTAAGAAACAACTGTAAGTAATCTAGAAAATGGTCAAAAAGGTTGATGGTTCTAAAATTCTTTTCTATATGTGATTATTTTGGGGAAGAGCCCTGGAAGTTAGAAATAATCTTGTCTGTTTAAATCACCCCAGTGGAGAAAGAATTCATATACAACAGGGGAAAGCCCCATAGTAGTGGATCCTTATTATATGGATACTTTGCTTCCTTGGATTCTGTTTCTATAGCTCATGTGTGGCACCACCAGAATCAGAGATATGCTCTTGGGAAAAAAAAAATGAATTTCTTTAGCTTAAGAGTCATAATATTGGCTGTGTTTCTTTTCCTATCATTTGTCTCAAACATAGTTTTCTGTACACAGTTTATAGTTACTGCATGGTGATTATTGAAATAAATATGCCACCTTGATATACATACATCACATTGGCATATCTCCATGAAGGAAACATCAGGGTATGATGATTTATAGTTTACAGAATCCCCTATGGGAAAAAAAAATGTATGGAAGACTTCTGCTTCTAGGCAAGATGAAATAGCAGCATCCAGATTCATCCTCTCCCTGAAATATGTTCTGACCAAGACACACACACGTTTATGAAACAATGCTTTGAAGACAGTGTACATCAAGTGACAATAAACAGCAGTACCCAAAAAGTGGAAAACATCTCAGGTGTTTTCCATGTGATTACTGTTACAGTTTATTTCTTGAAAAGAGTTTCCAGCTGCACAGGGAGAGAGAGCCAAAGTGAAGCCAGGTGAATTATCTGACTTGAGGAGATAGAGGTGAGGGTCTAGGAGCTAGAGTCCATAGCACTGACACCTACAGAGAGTCTCATTCATGCATTCAGCATAGTACAAGCATATGAGGAAACTATCCCAGGGCAGGGAAAGAACCATCTGAGATATTTATAGGAAACGATACTCAATGCTGATACAGGGCTGAAAATACTGCCAGTTTCCACCAGCCAAATAGGAAAAACACATAATCCATAGGGCATTAAATAGAGTACCCATAAGGGACTTGCCTCAGCCATGGGGAATAATTAGCCCTAAACGCTTCTGTTCCCACTTAACAAATCTTGAAAACAAAGACAAAATAGGATCTAACTGTTTCCAAGTAAGTTAACTGCATCCCAGAACAAATCTTGAGGATATTTATAGAAAGACAACCAATAAGATAAAATTAACAAGGTCTGGCATCTATGAAAAATTCTCAGGCAGACAAAAGGGCTGGGAAATAAGTCCAATAATGAGGATAAAAATCAATTTAAACCAACCAAGAATTAGATGGATGTTAGAATTTGTAGACAAAGACATTAAAAGAGTTATCATTAATTACTGCATATGTTTGAAAAGTGAAATAGGGACATGGATGATACAAAAAAGATCCAAATCACATGTCTATAGATGAAAATTACAGAACCATCTGAAATAGAAAATATACAAGATGGGACTAAATACAGATTAGACATTGCAGAATATAAGATTAGTAAGCTTGAAGACATAGCACTAGAGGCTGTCCAAAGTGTAATATAGAAAGAAACAAGAAAATATTTGGGAAAAAAAGATATCTGAGACTTGTAGAACAACTACAAACACCCTAATATATGTGCAATTTGAGTCTCTGAAGTGGAGAGCAGAAAAATGTTTGAAGAAGTAATGGTCCCCAAATTTCCAAATTTAATGAAAACTAAAACTCAGAGATCCATTCAGCTCAACAAATCTCACATAGGAAACGTGAAGAAAGCTACACTAAGACACAACATAATCAACTGCTTAAAATAAATGATATAAAAGAAATCTTTAAATCAGAAAGAGGAAAAAAGATACACATACAGGAACAAAGTGTATCAGATTTCTCACAGGAAATAATACAAAGGAGGAGAAAGTGTAGTGACATCTTTAGAGGACTAAAAGAAAAAATAACTGGAAACCTAGAATTCTACACTTTGTATGTATATCTTTCAAATATGAAAATGAATTAAAGATGTTTCAGACAAGAGGTGAAAGAGTTCATCTCCAGCATTCCCATGCTATAAGAAATGGTAAAGAATATCATTCAGAGAGAACAAAAATAATACCAAATAGAACTATAAATATACACATAAATATACACAAAGGGATGAAGATTCCTGGAAATAATAACTACATGCAAAACTATGTAAGATTTTTCTTACTATTTTAATTTCTTTAAAATAAAATATAATAAATTAAGCAAAGATAATAAAAAGTACTGTATGATTCATAATATATGTGTATGTGCTCAGTCACTTCAGTCGTGTCCAACTCTTTGTGACCCCATGGACTGTAGCCTGTAAGGCTCCTTTGTCCATGGGATTCTCTGGGCAAGAATACTGAAATGGGTTGTACTGGAGTGGGTTGCCATGCCCTCCTCCAGGGGATCTTCCTCACCCAGGGATTGAACCCATGTCTCTTAGGTCTCCTGCATTGGCTGCAAGGAGATCCAACCTGTCCATCCTAAAGGAGATCAGTACTGGGTGTTCTTCCCATCAGTCTAGAAGGACTGATGCTGTAGCTGAAACTCCAATACTTTGGCTGCCTGATGCAAAGAACTGACTCATTTGAAAAGACCCTGATGCCAGGAAAGATTGTAGGCAGGAGGAGAAGGGGACAACAGAGGATGAGATGGTTGGATGGCATCACCGACTCAATGGACATGGGTTTGGGTGGACTCTGGGAGTTGGCGATGGACAGGGAGGCCTGACGTGCTGCAGTTCATGCGGTCGCAAAGAGTCGGACATGACTGAGCGACTGAATTGAACTGAAAGATAAACTAGAACAAATAGAAAACAGATTATAGATTTAAGCTTAACCATGTCAAAAATAAGGCTTCCCAGGTAGCACGGTGGTAAAGAATCCACCTGCCAATACATGAGACAGGGGTTTGATCCTTGGGTTGAGAAGATCCCCTGTAGAAGGAAATGGCAACTCATTCCAGTATTCT
>NW_011488946.1:7381-11196 GCF_000754665.1 Bison bison bison
CTACAAGAAAATTAAAGGCCAGTATCTCTGATGAATATAGATGCAAAAATTCTCAACAAAACATTAGCAACCCCCGAATTCAACAGCACATTAAGTATCATACACCATGATCAAGTGGGATTTATCCCTGAGATACAAGGATGGAGATCCTTCCATTTACAACAACTTGGATGAAACTTGATGGTATTAATCTAAGTGAAACACACCAGACAAAGACAAATACTATATGATTTCACTTTTGTGTGGAATCTAGAGAAAAAGAAAGCTTAAGTCATAGAAACAGAGAGTTGAATGGTGGTTACCAAGGGCTGTGGATGAGGACTATGGTAAAATGCCGGTCAAAGGGCATTAGTTTTAAGTTACAAAATGAATAAGTTATGGGGATCTAATGAACACCATGATGACTATAGTTAATAATACTGTATTGTATACATAAAATTTGCTTAAAGAGTAGATCTTAAGTCTTCTCACCATAAAAAAAAGGTTACTATGTGGGTGATGGGCTTCCCTGGTGACTCAGTGTTAAAGTATCTGCTTGCAATGCAGGAGACACAGGAGTCACGGGTTCAGTCCCTGAGTTGGGAAGATCCCCTGGAGAAGGAAATGGCAACCCATTGCAGTATTATTCTTGCCTGGAGAATCCCATGGGCAGAGGACCCTGGTGAGCTAGAGTCCATGGGATCACAGAGTTGGACACAACTGAGTAACTAAACAACAACAACAACAATGTGGGGTGATGAATGTGTTAATTAACCTGATTTGTGATGATCATTTCACAGTGTATATGTGTATCAAATCATCACTTTATAAACTTTAAATATATACAGATATATTGGTCTATTATATGCTAATAAAGCCGCGAAGAGGGAAAAATGGGTAATTTCCCATAGGATAGTCTAACACTGCAAGTTGTTTGCTTTCACATTTCTGATAGGCTTCCAGTGAGAATGCTAAATATCCCTGTGTGTGTGTGCGCGTGTGCATGCACGCTCAGTCATGTCTGACTCTTTGCGACCCCATGGACTGTAGCCCACCAGGCTCCTCTGTCCATGGGATTTGCCAGGCAAGAGTACTGGAGTGGGTTGCCATTGCCTTCTCCTTTCAGTGACTACTCTTCCTAATTTTCTCAAAAAAGATGATAAACAAAATTCATTAAGAGCATTCTTCAGATGTCTTATGGTGATATTTTATGCAGAATGAAACCATTAAGTATACTTTGTCTTTTGAGACACAGTGAATGGAAATGAATTTGCACTTTTCACAGAGGCTTTGTCTTATAATTTCAATCAGTTTTCATGTGACATTGTTTTCTGAACTTCACTTTTTGTAATTCTATTTTTGAATATGTATTGTGAAATACTTTAAGCCTATATATGTCATAAAAAATAATGGCTGAAGTAGCCCTCAGGGGAAACTCCATAATATTGATATTGCTATTTTAGTGCATTCATAATTGAATGGGAGAACAGAAGAGCCATGAGTTTGTGTTTCTTATTATACACAAATCAAAATCTGCTGATATAATGGAATATGTTATGGCCACTATATTTCTTACCACTGGAATAACCTGGTGTGGTGTGGCATTAATAGCAAAACTCTGCCTCATAGGTGTCCATAACTTTAGAAAATAAGCCAGAGAGATTAAAAAAAGACACAAGATTTTTACCTGTTTTCCTTTGAAGAGGAATTTTTTCTGGGGAAGTAGCACTTTTGGGTTGCTTATGCTTGTTGTTGAAAAAGAAGATTGGGTTGGTAATTGTAAGATACGGGTCTAAAATAATTTTTGTCACTGTGCTGTCTTAGGCAAATCACTTTTACTCAGGCAAAAGGAATTAGATTACGTATCCTTCAAGATCTCCTTCTGTTATAGAATTTAAACAACTTATTCAGGCAAAATGGAGAGAACACAGTAAGAAATCAGAGAAGAATGCTTATTTTTCTGTTCAAATAAACCTTAAAATGAGATCAACCATCAAATAAATTTTTGTGGAAAATTAGTGAATTCTATAACTGCATAATTGAGTAAGTTGATAACAAAAGTGCAAAATGAGATATTCAACAATGCAGACTGAGAAAATGATATGATGCATGAGTATTTCAAGTGAAAAGGTGTGACTGATTATTATTCCAAAGTATCCTGTAACAGCTGGTATTATTACAATGTAATAATAATAATTCAGTACATTTAAATAGAAAATTACAGCTTTCAAATTTCTTTCACACATATAACAGCTTTTGTTTTCCATCGGAGTAAATAGAAAGCAAAAATTAAGGAACATAAGATCAAACCAGTCAATCCTAAAGGAAATCAACACTGAATCTTCATTGGAAGGACTGATGCTGAAGCTGAAGCTCCAATATATTGGCCACCTGATGCAAAGAGCCGATTCATTGGAAAAGACTCTGACAAAGATTGAGGACAGGAGGAGAAGGGGGCTACAGAAGATGAGATGGTTGGAAGGCATCATTGACTCAATGGACCTGAGTTTGAACAAACTTGGGGAGATAGTGAAGGACTGGGAAGCCTGGTGAGTTGCAATCCGTGGGGTCACAAAGAATTGGATACCACTGAGCAACTGAGCAACAACAACAGTATTACTTGAAAGGTCAGAGTAGCAGAAGCTAAATGAAGGGTGTGTGTTTGTGTATACACCCACAATGTGGGTTAGGTTTGAAAAACAAGTAGTTTAAAAAACCTAACCAAAAAGTAGATATTTTCCTTTAAGAAAACTAGTCAATCTTTTTCAAGATCTGTGATACCTTCAAGAATTCAATTACCTACCACTTGTGGCTGAAGCAGTAGGTGTGAAGCACCTTCCAATGACTGATGAAGAATGGGAAGTTATTGCATTTCTTCTTTCATTTGTTCTCTCAATAGTGAAGGCAAGCAGCAATGCTGCTTTTAGCAGAACATGTGGTTGATGAAAAGAATCTGAATTTATCATCAGTGTTATGGAAAGAGCATTTGAAATCTTTTCACTAAATTCTGTTTTGAAACTTGTGGAGAAGAATATCCAAAGTTGGTTTTTGTCATTCATCAGCAATAATAAATCTTTGAAAATATTGTTTTCCTAACTTCCTCAAACAAGCAGGGATGTTACTGCAGGGACAGCAAGTTTTGGAATTTCCAACAAGGTCATGAGTAGCCTTGCTCTTTTTAAGTAAAAATTCATGATAATAATGGTAATATCCTACAAAATATTCTTGAAATGAATAGTTCTGATGCTCATCCCTAGTCAAGACATTGAGAGGTACTGTTAAGAGTATAAGAAAGTGTACTAGATTAAAAACTAGTAGAATTAGTTCCCACCCCTAATTTAACCACTTACCCAGTGAGCCTCAAAATCTTTTTCTGTGAAGAAGGGTGCTATTATTAAAAGTGCCCAACTCATAGAATACAAGAGAAGACTCTACACATGAGCATCACCAGATGGTCAATACTGAAATCAGATTCATTATATTCTTTGCAGCCAAAGATGGAGAAGCTCTATACAGTCAGCAAAAACAAGACTGGGAGCTGACTGTGGTTCAGACCATGAACTCCTTATTGCCAAATTCAGACTTATATTGAAATAGTAGGGAAAACCAATAGACCATTCAGGTATGACCTAAATCAAATCCTTTATGATTATATAGTGGAAGTGAAAAACAGATTCAAGGGATTAGACCTGATACAGTGCCTGAAGAACTATGAACAGAGGTTCTTGACATTGTACAGGAGACAGGGAGCAAGACCATACCCAAGGAAAAGAAATGCAAAAAGGCAAAATGGTTGCCTGAGGAGGCCTTACAAATAGCTGAGAAAAGAAGAGAAG
>NW_011488946.1:12201-13450 GCF_000754665.1 Bison bison bison
CACCATGCTTATTTAACTTATATGCAGAGTACATCATGAGAAACACTGGGCTGAATGAAGCACAAGCTGGAATCAAGATTGCTGGCAGAAATATCAATAACCTCAGATATGCAGATGACACCACCCTTATGGCAGAAAGTGAAGAAGAACTAAAGATGCTCTAGATGAAAATGAAAGAGGAAAGTGAAAAAGTTGGCCTAAACTCAGCATTCAGAAAACTAAGATCATGGCAGCGAGTCCTATCACTTCATGGCAAATAGATGGGGAAACAGTGGCAGACTTAATTTTTGTGGGGCTCCAAAAACACTGCAGATGGTGACTGCAGCCATGAAATTAAAAGATGCTTGCTCCTTGGAAGAAGTTATGACCAACATGGACAGCATACTAAAAAGCAGAGACATTACTTTGCCAACAAAGGTCTATCTAGTCAAAGCTATGGTTTTCTAGTAGTCATGTATGAATGTGAGAGTTGGACTCTAAAGAAAGCTGAGCATCAAATAATCGATGCTTTTGAACTGTGGTGTTGGAGAAGACTCTTGCGAGTCCCTTGGACTGCAAGGAGATCCAACCAGTCCATCCTAAAAGAAATCAGTCCTGAATATACATTGGAATGTCTGATGCTGAAGCTGAAACTCCAATCCTTTGGCCAACTGATGCGAATAACTAACTCATTTGAAAAGACCTTGATGCTGGGAAGGATTGAAGGTGGGAGGAGAAGAGGACTACAGAGCATGAGATGGTTGAATAGCATCACGGACTCAATGGACATGAGTTTGAGTAAACTCCACAAGTTGGTGATGGACAGGGAGGCCTGTCAGGCTGCAGTCCATTGGGTTGCAAAGAGTCGGACACAACTGAGCGACAGAACTGAACTGAACTGAACTAATAGAAAAACTGGAAGGATCAAGTAATGAACACACAGACATAAAAACACAAAGCTTAAAACTTTAACAGACTATGGAAATTATACTCACAGTAACTAAGAATATTATAATATATTAGTAGACTTTAATTGGATGCTAAGTAACATAATAAGAGCTTTAGGAGTAGAATAAGACATGGTGCAGATTTTTTTTTAATTCTGGATGAGCTCTAAGGAGCTATGCAGACTTGAGCAAGTCTTTTCCCTAAACTGGATTTGTTTTCCTTTTCTGAAAAATTAAGTGAGTTGAACCAGAACAATAATTTTCAAGTTGTTATAATTTGTAGAACAATGCAATCAAAGAAGTCCTCATTAAGTTTATTATTT
>NW_011488946.1:13550-14628 GCF_000754665.1 Bison bison bison
AAATTAAGGGTGAAAGGCCTAGGTTCTTGCCATTGAATTCTACCTTCACCTCCCTCCACAGTCCCTGAGAGAAACTCTGAAACTGCTGGACAATGTTTCTTGGGTTCCATCCAAGTCTAAAATTTATTTTCTGATTCGTGCCATTATAACATACAACCTTGTACTTGATCTTCTCGATGGGTGTGTTGATTGAATTATTAAGAAATGAAGTGTGTCCACAACATTGTGTCTTCATGAACATCTTTTTCCACTTGACTTTTTGGTGAAGAAAAAATCACTTTGCAATACATGTCTTTTTTTGTATATTTATAATTTATTTAATTTTTTTGGTCACACCAGATCTTATTTGCAACATTCAGCATGCTAGATCTTTAGTTGTATGTGTGATCTAGCTCCCTGGCAGGGATCAAACCTAGGCCCCCTGCATTGGGAGTGCACAGTCTTAGTCACTGGACTACTAGGGAAGTCCCCATAATACATAACGATTTTGCAAAGATGTGGCCTTGAAGTTATTTTTTTCTTCTTGAGGATGGATCAGCCTATTCTAAGGGGTAGAGAGAAGTAACATTTTCTCCATCTAGTCTGAATGGAGGCATTATGAATATGTATAAAGAGAATGGGATCCTGGAATTTTTATTCTGGTTTAAAACCAATACCCTCAATTCCATTTGTTGTTACAATTGTGATTTAGAGTCAACACTACTGGCACTAGAATCTTGGAGTCACTACTTAATTGCTGTGTGACCATAGGCAAGTTACTGAACTTTCCTGAGCCTCAGTTTCCCCATGTGTAAAATTTAAGATTGTTGAGAGGATTAAAGGAAGTAATGCAGTCCAAGAAAATTAGAGATACCAAGGGAACATTTCATGCAAAGATGAGCTCGATAAAGGACAGAAATGGTATGGACCTAACAGAAGCAGAAGATATTAAGAAGAAATGACAAGAATACACAGAAGAACTGTACAAAAAAATCTTCATGACCCAGATAATCACGATGGTGTGATCACTGACCTAGAGCTAGACATCCTGGAATGTGAAGTCAAGTTGGCCTTAGAAAGCATCACTATGAGCAAAGCT
>NW_011488947.1:0-291 GCF_000754665.1 Bison bison bison
TGTGAATATGTTTTCATTTCTCTTGGATACATACCTAGGAGTAGAATTGTTGGGTCACATGGTAACTGTGTGTTTAAGTTTTTGAGGAACTGTCAAACTGCTTTGCAAAGTGGCTGAAACATTTTATATTTCCAACATCAATACACAAGGGTTCAAATTTCTCTACATTTTTTGCTAACATTTATCATTATGAGCTTCCCAGGTAACACTAGTGGAAAAGAACCCACCTGCCAATGCAGGAAACATAAGAGATGCAGGTTCAATCCCTGGGTTGGGAAGATCCCCTGGAGG
>NW_011488947.1:4698-4996 GCF_000754665.1 Bison bison bison
AATCTTTGTCAGTCTTGCTAGAGGTTTATCAATTTTATTGATTTTTTAAGAGAATCAACTTTTGCTTCATTGATTTCTCTACTGTTTTCCTGTTTTTAATTTCAGTGATTTCTGTTCTTATTCTTTCCTTCCTTCTGTTTCCTTTGGTTTCATTTTGCTTTTTGTTTTCTAGTTGATTGAAAAGGGAACTTAGATTATTGAATTGAGACCTCTCCTCTTTTCTAATGTAAACAGCATTTAGTGTTATAAATTTCTCTTTTGTGGAATTGTAAAATGGTGTAGCCACTTTGGAAAACAA
>NW_011488948.1:0-291 GCF_000754665.1 Bison bison bison
GCCCAGGGAGATCAAGCCCAAGCTCCTGCCCATGGGGATCAAGCCTGTGCTTCTGTCTACAGGGATCCAGCCGAACACCCTGCTCACAGGGATCTTGCCCAGCCCCCTGCCTACAGGGATCTCACCTGGCCCCTTGCCTGCAGGGATCAAGCCAGACACTCTGCCCACAGGGATCAGCCCCAGGGTCCTATCCCCAGGGATCCAGCCAGACACCCTGCCCACAGGAATCCAGCCAGGCACCCTGCCCACAGGGATCCAGCCGGACAGCCAGCCCACAGGGATCACACCCGG
>NW_011488948.1:3877-5660 GCF_000754665.1 Bison bison bison
GCCCACCAGGCTCCCCCGTCCCTGGGGTTCTTCAGGCGAGAACACTGGAGTGGGTTGCCATTTCCTTCTCCAATGCATGAAAGTGAAAGTGAAGTCGCTTAGTCGTGTCCGACTTTTGGCGACCCCATGGACTGTGGCCTACCAGGCTCATCCATCCATGGGATTTTCCAGGCAAGAGTACTGGAGTGAGATGCCATTGCCTTCTCTGAAAATCCCTAAAGGCAGCTATAAATGAGACAATCTCTTTCAAATGCTTACAGTCTAGTACATTAAGAACAAATAAATATAAATAAACTAGAGAAAACTCAAGCTTAGCTTTCAAATTGTGTTGATCAAGCACAATTCATGCATTAACTTTCTAATTTTTGATATTATATTTCAAGACTCTATGGCATTCAGTGATAATTTTAAGAAATGCTGCAAATTAGGTTTTAAACTGGAAATAGCAAAAGACATCCAGACGTAGTGTTGACATAATATCACTTTTTTATCAGTTGCCCTCATTTCAGCTTAATAAGCTCTCTTGGCTCTCATCTTTCAATGTTTAATCCAAAGCAATTAAACTGATATGCAAATACCATTTCCATTGCTTTAAGAGTGACACTTAGCACAATTTCATTATAACAGGCAACTGGAATGTTTTTTAGAATGATCAGCTCATTTTTATTTTTATTTTTTAAATGTGCTTTTCTTGCAAGGTATGCTTGTAAACGTCCATACACACAAATTTTACTTGATAAACATGTAGATATTTGTCTTGTATCCTGAGTACACAGTCCATACTATGTGATATTTCTATTTAAAAGTCTGCTATTCTTTTCCTCAGACTCTACAGAAATGAATATTTTAGCTAATGAATCATATTAGCAAAAAGCACAAGATAAGCAGAAAATGAACAGTGTGTGTGTATGTGTGTGTCTTTTAGGATTCAGTTCTAATTAGAGAATCAGAAGGTTATATACTTTATTAGATTCAATTAGTAAAGCATGTCCAGTTCTTAATAGTCCCAGTTCTTCACTCCTGCCTGTACCCATGTACTTTGACATGTAACCTCCACTGAGTCTGAGTCTACCATGTGACCTGCTTGGGCCAATGGGATGTAAGAAGTCATGAAGCAGGGGCACTATTTACAATATTGCAGCACCATTTACAGTAGCCATGCCACAGAATCAACCTAAATGTCTATCAACAGAGGAATTGATAAAGAAGATGTAGTACATACATACAATGGGATATCAGTCATAAAAAGCAATGAAATTGGGTCATTTGTAGAGGTGTGGATGGACCTAGAGACTGTGAAGTAGGTCAGAGATAAATATATATTAATGCATATATGTGGAATCTAGAAAAATGGTATAAATGATCTTATTTGCAAAACCATAATGGAGACACAGACATAGAGAACAACTGTATAGATAAAAGGGGGCAGTGGGATGAGTTGGGAGATTGAAATATATACACTATTGATACTATGTATAAAATAGATAACTAATGAGAATCTGTTGTATAGTTCAGGGAACTCTACTCATTGCTCTGTGGTGACATAAATGGGAAGAAAATTCAAAAAAGAGGGGATATATGTATACTTATAGCTGATTCACTTAGTGAATCAGTTAATGAATTCAGTTAGTACAGTATAAACTAACAAAATATTATAAAGCAACTCTACCCCAATGAAAATTAATGTAAAAATAAAAATGAGCATTATGAAATGTTTTGACAGAAATGTTAAAAATATTAAATTTGTATTTATGCCCCAAAAGGAGGCAAAAATATAAAAGGG
>NW_011488948.1:6332-8163 GCF_000754665.1 Bison bison bison
GCAATCTACTTCAGTATTCTTGCCTGGAGAATCCCCATGGACAAAGGAGCCCAGTGGGCTACAGTCCATGGGGTCCTAAAGAGTCTGACAAGACTGAGCGACTAAGCACATTCAAACTCTTTAATGTATTATACTATAAACATTTTTAAAATTCCAGAGTTGAAATACATTGATATGACCTTTTAATGTCAGAATTATTAATAGCTAACAGATATGGTTTTTTCCCACTGATTCTGTGACTCCATGACATACCTGCAGTAAGAATCTAAAATAAACAAAGCAAAACCAATTCTAGCCAATTAGCTTAATGGTATTATCTTGAACACTCCTTTTGATTTTGATCATCATATCTACATTTACAAACATGATATTTTTGACATCTGAAAAGAAATAAAAAATTATCTTGGAGTGATAGTTTTATGTTACAAATATTTCCTGGTTATAATCATTGGAGCACATAACAAAGAATACTTTTTAAAACATATATCTGACAAAGCTAAATAAATTGTTGGGATATAGATTGTTATTTATGATTATATTGTCTACTTCTTACAGTCTTCTTAGAATTCTTCACACATTGTGCAACTCCCTTGGGTTCTTCTCATAGCATTAGACATAAGATATACAAATTATTAAATGAAGTTACTGTTGATCAGTAATGGTTTTCTAAATCCCAAGCTCTGTACAATCATTAAAGTTATCGTCATCATCACTTATCTGTCAAAGAAGTGTTGGCACCATGGCACAGTTAATACATTGTTAATTAGAAGCACTGAGACTGAGCGCCCATCTATATCAGTGTGCTGCTTGGTTCGGCAAGTCTCACTCCTTTGAGTCTTTTTGTCCTCTTGTATAAAGTAAGTAATAATATCTGACCTAACTCATAGGATTGATATGAGGATCACAGTTAAAATGTACATGAAACTAAATATAAATGGAAGAATCTCATGAACAATAAAGTTACATGTTACTAATTTTCTATGAGTCTTATTTCCACTTATAAAATAGCAATAGAAATTTCTAGCTCTTAGGATTTTCTGAGGATTCAAGAGGAAAATACATGCAAAACAGCATAGTGCCAGAGACAGAAACAGCTCAATAAGTTGCTTAGTCAAGCAAATTTAAACATTTAAGCACTTCAAAATTTAGAGATAAAGTATTATCTATGTTTTTTCATGTATTATACTCCACAATATAATCACATATTATACTCTCCTTTCAACTGTAGTACATTAAACTGTTACAAATGAGAAAGCATAGCAGGGGAATAAAATCTGGTAGGAAAATAACACAGTGAGACTTTCAGATTCTCAGATTTTCTCCAATTCTTTCTATTATCTCCAGATGAAAAAAGAATCATAAAATATCAGATGTCTTACTTTCTTTTTTTGTTTCTTTTAACATATACATATATCTATTCTTTTTCAAGTTATATTCCCAATTAGATTGTTACAGAATATTGAGCAGAGTTCCATGTGCCATACAGTAGATCCTTGTTGGTTATCCATTTAAAATACTGCAGTGTGTACATGTCAATCCCAAACTCCCTAACTGCTGCTGCTGCTGCTAAGTCGCTTCGGTCGTGTCCAACTCTGTACGACCCCATAGATGGCAGCCCACCAGGCTCCCCCGTCCCTGGGATTCTCCAGGCAAGAACACTGGAGTGGGTTGCCATTTCCTTCTCCAATGCATGAAAGTGAAAAGTGAAAGTGAAGCTGCTCCGTCGTGTCCGACTCCTAGCGACCCCATGGACTGCAGCCTACCAGGCCCCTCCGTCCATGGGATTTTCCAGCAAGAGTACTGGAGTGGGGTGCCATTGCCTTCTCCGAAA
>NW_011488948.1:8798-10358 GCF_000754665.1 Bison bison bison
TTCCTTTACCTCCTGCCTTCAATCTTTCCCAGCATCAGGGTCTTTTCCAAAGAGTCAGTTCTTTGCATCAGGTGGCCAAAGTATTGGAGTTTCAGCTTCAGCCTCAGTCCTTCCAATGAATATTCAGGACCGATTTCCTTTAGGATGGACTGGTTGGATCTCCTTGCAGTCCAAGGGACTCTTCATGTATGGCAAAACCAATACAATATTGTAAAGTAAAAAAAAATAATAATAATAAATAAATGATAAATGGTTTAAAAAAAAGAGTCTTCTCCAACACCACAGTTTAAAAGCATCAATTCTTCAGTGCTCAGCTTTCTTTATAGTCCAACTCTCACATCCATTTTTTGGTAAAATCCCTATCATGTTAATGAGAGTAACTATTTCAAGGTGCTTAAGGTTGATAGAAATTGTCCCAATGGTAAAATTAAGCTAAAATGGAGATTAGAAGTAAAGATGACAGTAGAGAAGGAAGGTCAGAGAATAAGAATTATGTCCAAGAAATCCGAAATTTTAAATATACAATTTGGTTGAGAAAATTCCTATATAAGTAAACAGTGGGTAAGTTCTGTTTCTAGTAATATGACAAACTAGGTCATCTGAACCAATCCTTCCACTGAAAATGAGGAAAAATACTGATTTTTTTTTTCTCAAAATGAAATAGATTTGTAGGCCAAATCTAAGTAAAACCTGAGCTCAAAGAATTAAGTGACCCACTGAAGACGTTTTCCTGAGGGCTTTTACTAAACCTACGAAGTTCAGTCACCATAGGATCGGTTTAACGGTGGCACAGGCCTGAAAGCATAGGGATAGGGGATTTGGTCAAATCTCAAACTGGAGAAAACCTCCATCCAGTAAAGCTAAGGGCTACATCATTTAAAAAAATGATGAAACATAACTAAGCTTGACCCTCTCCAACCTGCTACACATCCTTAAGGTAGATTTATAGCACACATTTATATGACTTACATAGTTCCCCCCAAACCTCAAGCCATGAATTTCATTTAATTTACAGTGATCCCAGGGGGATCAGGATCACACTTTAGGCACTTGTGAAGGCAAATGGAAATCCTTTCCAGAAGAGTTCCCCTTCATACTAGGCCTCAAAGAATCCCCCCCCCCCCACAAATAATATTCCAAGGAAAATGATCAGCTCATTGAAAACATGAACAAACAAAAACCAACTAAGCACAAAAGGGAATAAAGAGCCTTTCTATTCTATTCATTAGAAAGAATAAAGAGCAGCTCTCTCTCTACTCTCTGTAGTGAAACACTACAGATTTAAAGTTACCAGCCAGCAATTTTAAAACGAAGAAATGAAAGATAAGCATAAAGCCTATAGGTGGATATATACTTATATATATATCTGTATAAAAATTACCTAATATCTATATCTGTATAAAATTACCTAATCAATTTGAAATAAGGCAACTCCTAGAACTTCTAAAAGATAAATAAAATATATTAAATAAAATTTAAATATCAAGGGGTAGGTTAAATATAACATTAAATACAGCTGATGAGAGGACAGAAATGAAACATACACAGTGGTAGAGGGGA
>NW_011488948.1:10607-11711 GCF_000754665.1 Bison bison bison
AGCACAGATGTAAAGACATCAAGGCCACATATTTATAGACTGTATCCTTAGCCTTGCTCATCCTTAAAATGAATGTTTTGCTGCTTATATAAAGCATAGGAAGAAGGTAGAGCAAATCAAAATCTACTTTTAGGAAAAGTCAAAAACAAAACTGATGCTCACCATATATGTTACATGTTTCTACCCAAGTATTATACCTTTTATTTCAATATGAAATTTAATGTAAATAGCATAAACTGATTTTTGTTTTACTATAATCAAACTTGCAGAGAAAAATAATAAGCACTTATTATGTACCAAACAAGGTTCTAAGTATTTTATTCACATCATCTCCTCAACCTTCACAATATCCTAGAAAGAAGAAATTCATATCCTCCTTTCACACTTAAGAAAATAGATTTAGAGGAGAAATAAATGGAAAATGACAGAACAGGATTTGAACTCAGGTCTGCTGATTTATGAGCTCAGGCTCTTAACTAAACATAGTATTATTTTATATGAGAATAAATTCAGATTAAAAGAGCAGTATCATCTTATTTTAACATGTTACTGACTGGGCAATTTTTTCAGGAATCAACGCTTGTGGCCATATACGTTTCCAGTCAATACCATGTTACAAAGCACATTTTATATCTATACTACTTTAATGACATCCCCCCAACCCAGCGCCCCTCTCCCGCCCCGCCCCGACCACCAAATTCCCTCCCAGACTTTGACAACTTACTATCAAACTGGAAGAACTCCGCTAGGTAAAAGGATTCTATAATAAACATACATTGTTTACCATTTCACATTGCGAAAGGCAAACCTGATAAATATGATCAATTTAGGGTCTAAAGGATCATGTCTGTTAGAGTAACATTAGCTACAACAAAGCAAAATGCATCATCAATTAAGGGAAGAGCCTCCACTTGGTTACACAGCCAGCTGCAGAGATGAACAGGCACCAGTGGCAGCATGCTGACTATAAGCCAGCTGGGGGATGTAACCAAACTGATTTCAACAACATATTTCTTTTTCTTTTTTATCTTTTTTCCTTTATTTTATTTTTTAACTTTACAATATTGTATTGGTTTTGCCATGTATCAACATGAATCCGCCACA
>NW_011488948.1:11850-12522 GCF_000754665.1 Bison bison bison
CCCCGAATATTTCTTTTTAATTAACAATATTTAGATGGAGGGAGGGGCTAGTCTTAGTCTTCTCCATGGTAGTTAGACCAAAGAAGAGTGATGTTATTGGAAACTACTTCATATGAATCACTGTGAGAACTAGAACTGTTTAGCTTATATAGGAATATAAGAAGTATAAGAATAAATGAATGAGTCACGCAGTCGTGTCAGAATCTTTGCAACCCCATGGACTGTATAGTCCATGGAATTATCTAGGCCAGAATACTGGAGTGGGTACGTAGCCTTTCCCTTCTCCAAGGGATCTTCCCAACCCAGGGATCATACCCAGGTCTCCTGCATTGCAGGCAGATGCTTTACCAGCTGAGCTACAAGAGAAGCCCAAGAATACTGGAGTGGGTAGTCAGTCTATCCCTTCTCCTGCAGATCTTCCCAACCCAGGAATCAAACTAGGGTCTCCTGTATTGCAGGTGGATTCTTTACCACCTGAGCTATCAGGGAAGCCTTATATTCCTTCTCACAGGAATATAAGAAGTATAAGAATACAGGAATATAAGTAGTGGGAGATGTAATAGAAGCATACATGTGTCCCTAGGAATCTGTCTATAGGGAAACCCTAATGATTCCCATTAGGGATTTATTTATTTATTTTTAACTGAAGGATAATTGCTTTACAATATTTCT
>NW_011488948.1:13602-15871 GCF_000754665.1 Bison bison bison
TGTCAACCCTGCCACTATCTCTCACTTAAGTCATTTGGTAATGAGCTGTTAACTATTATCCCTCCCTCTGATCTTACCTCCATTCCATTTATCTAATGCATGACAGCCAAATCAATTTTTCTCAAAAGGAGGCTGGATGACACATCTCCCTCTTCAAAATTCATTACCTCCTACGGAATTAAGTACAACACCCTCACAATTGGAATATGATCTAAAAGCTACCCTGAACCTTTCCATTCTTGCTCCCACTGTGATCATAGGTGCAACAGACTCTCTCTCTGCCAAAGCTTTTGATTTTACATCCTTTATATTCTATCTAACTTAGGTAACATTAATTCCTTGCCTGGAGTGTCCCTGTCTCTTTTTCACCTTTGTAGTAAAAACTCATTTCAAACAGTACTTACTCTAAGACATCTTTACATTGTAATTACTCTCCTTCATAATCTTTTACAGCTCTTTGTTTACATGTTATTTAGGCTACCATGTAATCCACTTTATATTATAAGTATCTACATATCCAGAAGAATTTACCTTATTATACTTCAAAAACCTCAAGCAAAAGGACTGTAACTCATAATTGTAGAATCTGGTACATTGTAAGTGTTCAATAAGTAATATGAGATAGACCAATTAATACTGCCATTTTCTACTATGTACATTTCACTTTTGATTTTAACTTGGTATTCTCATAAAAATTTGACAGTGAATAACACATACATAATCATCTCCACCAGTGGAAAAACCTGGCAAGGTATATTTTCTGACAGTCAATAGTGGGCGTTTAATATATCCCAAGGAAAGTAATTCACAAAACTTATCAGCTGTTTTGGTCAAAAGAATATATGACATTTGCAAATCAACTGTCTGCTTAAAACTCCTTTCCTTGTGAACATTTTTTGAGTTTTATTTACTATATAGTACATATTCAATATATATACTATATCTATATGTATTTCTACATCAATTTATAATGCTTACTCTGCTCACACATTGTTCTGTTTTATGAAATATGACTCATTTAATTTTAACATGCAATTTCCTATCTTAACTCCTTCAACCTGTCTATTGAGGAATGATGCTAAAGGTATCTTTTATGTTGCCTGCTTAGCCACATACCTTTTTAAGTGAAAGTGCCCCACTGAGAGCACAGACTCAAGCTCAGCTGAAGGCACCTTAAACATCCTCCCAATTCCTGCAACTCTATTACTGTCTCCCTTCCCCATCCACAAATTCCTACAAATGAGTTGAACATTGATGAGCACTGTAGAGAACAGAGCAGGGGTTCCCCAAAGATGTCCACATATGAATCTCCAGAACTTGTGAATATATTACCTTACATGGCAAAATGGACTTTGCCAATGTGATAAAATTAAGAATCATGAGATGAGCCAGAATTGTCTAAGTAGATCTAATCTAATCACCAGGGTCCTTATAAGGGAAAGAGGTAGATGTTACTTTAATACTTACTACACTGGATAAGGATCCTGACACCTACAGAAGAGAGAAGAAATGAATCTATTCTTCACTGGAGCCTTTTGAGGTTTAAATGGAATAACTAAATTGTCTTCAGTAAACAAGAAGGAATATATTTTGATGATAACCTAAATAGCCAGGAAGTAGCGTTCTTATTTTAGAGGAAACATTAAAAGCACAGAGAAAAGAAATACAAAAGTTACTAATTATCCATGGAGTTTCAGAAAAACATCTCCTTCTGCTTCATTGACTATACTAAATTCTTTGACTTTGTGGATCACAACAAATTGGAAAATTCTGAAAGAGATGGGAATACCAGACCATCTAATCTGCCTCTGAGAAACCTGTATGCAGGTCAAGAAGCAACAGTTAGAACTGGACATGGGACAACTGATTGGTTTAAAACTGGGAAAGGAGTACAACAAGACTGTATATTGTCACCCTGCTTATTTAACTTATATGCAAAGTACATAATGCTATGCCAGGCTGGATGAATCAAAAGCTGGAATCAAGATTGCTGGGAGAAATATCAACAACCTCAGAGATACAGATTATACCAGTCTAATGGCAAAAAGTGAAGAGAAACTAAAGAGCCCCTTGATGAGGGTGAAAAAGGAGAGTGAAAAAGCTGGCTTGATACTCAACATTCAAAAAACTAAGATCATGGCATTCAGTTCCATCACTGCACAGCACATAGAAGTGGAAAAGTGGAAGCAGTGGCAGATTTTATTTTCTTGGCTCCAAAATCACTGAGATGGTGACTGCAGCCATGAAATAAAAAGACGCTTGCTCCTTG
>NW_011488948.1:16335-17370 GCF_000754665.1 Bison bison bison
AGCCAGCTAAGTATATGGAAACCTGAACTCACCAGAAATCACAGAAATGCATATTAAAACAAAATGTCAATAGTATTTTTTCTTTTCATTGCTTCTAAATGATAGGGGCCTATGAACTCTTACAACCTGCTGGTGGGAAAGTAAATTGATACTGACTTTTGGAGGGCAATTTTGCAGTATTTATTAATATAAAAGATGCTTGTACCCTATGACTATCTGTTCCACTTCCTAGTATCTACCTAGAGAAATACTTGATTATCTGTACACAGTCAAGCATAATCATAGATTATAACTCAAGTATTATTTGTAATGGTATAACATTTGGACAATCCTAAATATCTACCAGCAGGAAATGACTTAATAAAATTTTTGTGTGCTCTAACTGTGAAATATTCCTCATGACTTAAAACAAATGAGGTAAACTTATATGCATTGACATAGCAAAACAAAGATGATCTGCAAAATAATTCATACACTTTCAGTAAAAAAAGAATCTGACTTGTGTTCTGGAGATGTTAGAGAACAGAGATGATTACTGGCAAAGGGAAACTAATAACATTCTATGTGTATTTTATTTTTTAAATTCATTTTATTTTTTTTACACATTAGAAATGGATTTGCAGAAATATTTTTTTTTTTTACAGTAGAAATGGATTTGTGTTTTACTTGTCTACATAAAATACATGGAAATTATAAATACTGTGTTTTTTTTTTTGGCCATGCTGTGAAGCTTCCAGGATCTTAGCTCCCCGACCAGGGATTGAACCCAAGTCATGGCAGTGAAAGCATGGAGTCCTAATCACTGGACCACTAGGGAATTTCCTATAAATACTTTTTAAAAAGGGAAAATGAATCAAGGCAGATGTCTATGTAAAAGGAATACCTAGATGAGTAAATAGGAGAATGGGGCTTAAAATTTTTCCTTTTCTGTGCACATAAAATATATTTCATATTTATGGGGATAAAATTTAACTCCAGAGCTGAAAATATGGACTTGAGTGTGGCCAAAAATAAGCCAGTAAAAATGAATAATTA
>NW_011488948.1:18267-20753 GCF_000754665.1 Bison bison bison
GCCCTTAACTAAATGATTATTATACACACAGAGACACATATACATATATGGATTTTCTGATGTTAAAAGCCAAACAAAATCAATATTTTCTCATATAATACCATGAGGTTGGCTCATACTTTATGGTGTGTTTCATTCTCCTGAAATTCATCATGGAATGCTTTTCACTGTATATCTATCAGATAATGCTACTTCATATCTTCAGAAAATTAGGCATTTAATACAATCAATGAGGTATTTGATTCTTGAGTTTCTATGTCATTGATTCTATGGAATAATAGTTAATAAGCACAAGAGTAGAGTGTAGCTCCCATTTTAGAATGGGTCTTTGGGAGCAAAGAAAAATATTCATCTTAGACCCAAGATAAGGGGGATTCCTAGTGTACAGTAAAAAAATGGAATCATTTACTTTGTATAACTTCTTTGTCCCACCACCATTTCCCATGAGCCATTTGGTCTCCTCTCATTGCATCTCAGCTTCTCCCTGTTAGACTCATGGGAACAAAATATGGAAAATAAGTAGACAAAAACAAAAATTACCTGAAATCCATTTCCATTATTAATCATTTGGCTATTTATTTTCTGTATTTTCCCAATGAACTTGTATTTTCTTTTAACAGCCAGCAAAAGTTAAAGCTATTTTCATTTTAAATGACAAATACAGAGGGGAAATCAACATGTATATTGTTTTGATTACCCAGGTAATTAACACTTGTTGGCAGATGGTTTAGGAACTGCCTTCTTCATCAGGCACTTAAGAGAGAGACCTCCAGAAGTAATGACATTGAGCTGTCTAAGGGCACTTTTTCAACATTAATCTTTGAAATTCTATTCCCTCAAAAGCAGACTTCATTCTCTGTTAATATTGGGACCTGTGATCCAGCTGTGATGTCCTGTTATACTGCTTTTTTGACACGACAGAGTCCACTTGCTTTGTGCTTCTTTTAATGATGTTTACTTGAACTTAAAGAGAAATTTTGTGTTACCATCATTATTTTATGCTGCATGATAGCATAATTAGATGATTCAGGTGATACTAGTCTACATATTAAGCCATGTTTTCAATTTAAACACTGATATTTAATTAGAACATTGGACTAAATTAATCTTCATATTGGGATATATTTCTGTCTTTCTCTAAGCTTTCCTCTGCAGATGTCCATTTTTGTTGGGACTGAGGAAGGTGAAGGCAAAGTTGCCCGGTTCAGTTCAGTCGCTCAGTTGTGCCCGACTCTTTGTGACCCCATGAACCGCAGCATGCTAGGCCTCCCTGTCCATCACCAACTCCCAGAGTCCACCCAAACCCATGTCCATCGCATCAGTGATGCCATCCAATCATCTCATCCTCTGTCGTCCCCTTCTCCTCCTGCCCTCAATCTTTCCCAGCATCAGGGTCTTTTGAAATGAATCAGCTCTTCTCATCAGGTGGCCAACGTATTGGAGTTTCAGCTTCAACATCAGTTCTTCCAATGAACACCCAGGACTGATTTCCTTTAGGACAGACTGGTTGGATCTCCTTGAAGTTCAAGGAACTCTCAAGAGTCTTCTCCAACACCACAGTTCAAAAGCATCAATTCTTCAGTGCTCATCTTTGTTTACAGTCCAGCTCTCACATCCATACTTGACCACTGGAAAAACCATAGCCTTGACTAGATGGACCTTTGTTGGCAAAGTAATGTCTCTGCTTTTTAATATATCT
Source organism: Bison bison bison (assembly GCF_000754665.1). Classification (NCBI taxonomy): domain Eukaryota; kingdom Metazoa; phylum Chordata; class Mammalia; order Artiodactyla; family Bovidae; genus Bison; species Bison bison. The sequence continues at coordinate 19,967 of NW_011488948.1, forward strand.
CTGTCTCTGTCTCTGTCTAGGTTGGTCATAACCTACTTTTGAAGTGATGAAAGTTGCCCAGATGCATCATTAATAGGCAGATGCAAATGTACTTGTGGAATGATTCACCCTAGAAAAAAGTGACATCCTTGACCTCCTTCTAATCACACCTATCTTCATTTCATTCTGCATTCTTACTGCTACATGGAATTAAAACTAGGGGAAATGCGGCACTATTATTATCTGTTCAAATATACACTTGTTTATTCCACTATCATCTAAGATTAATGAGGGCAAAAGTCATATTTTTTTCAATTCACAATTTAATCTCTGATAACCAGCAGAGTCCAGAAACATAGTATGTTGTCATTCAATGCATCTGAATGAAGGGCTTATTCTGGACCCCATGGACTGCAGCACGCCAGGCCTCCCTCTCCATGACCAACTCCCAGAGTTTACTTAAACTCATGTCCATTGAGTCAGTGATGCCATCCAACCATCTCATCCTCTGTTGTCCCCTTCTCCTCCCGCCTTCAGTCTTTCCCAGTATTAGGGTCTTTTCCAATGAGTCAGTTCTTCACATCAGGTAGCCAAAGTATTGGAGTTTCAGCATCAGTCCTTCCAATGAATAGTCAGGACTAATTTCCTTAAGGATAGACTGTTTGGATCTCCTTGCTGTCCAGGGACTCTCAAGAGTCTTTTCCAACACCACAGTTCAAAAGCATCAATTCTTCGGCATTTAGCTTTCTTTATAGTCCAACTCTCACATCCATACATGACTATTGGAAAAACCATATTTTTGACTAAA
>NW_011488949.1:0-759 GCF_000754665.1 Bison bison bison
TCTATGGCATCTCAAAGGTTGCAAAGTTTATTGAGCATGTAATTGAAAGACTTCATCAGCCATTAACTTTCTCTTAATAGCTCAATATGAGTCAGTCATTCATGCCCACATCTAAGCCTTTTTTGGAGATGTTTGTCTATTCAGTACCATATATGTACTGATTTTTATCTGGTACAAAGTAATCCTCTTCTAAGGATCTTTTCAACTCTTTTAGCATTCACTGAACAAGCCTGTATTTATTGAATTCTTTTTTTTTTTTTTCAAACTGGCTCTTCTTTATTTTGCATACCATGCCAAAGGTTTGCCCACTGTGCCAACATTTGTTCTATAACATAGTCATCCTCCAACACCTTCAGGGCATCTTCTACACAACAATTAATGACTCTCATAAAAATAACAAATATGTAACTTTTAAGTATTAAGAGTGATTGAAGAATTATACTATTGTAAATGATTTCAACAAAAGGCAGCCTTACTAAAAAGTGCTTAGACATTGCAGAACATTCCAAGAAATGCCTATTTTTATTTCCTGATTCCTTTAAACATCACTGTCTTGCACTTATCCCTCAATACTGAGAGATAATTAATGCAAATGGCTTGCTTACCAGGGCCTAGCACAGGGCCTGTCACATAGTAGATGCTCATTTGTTAAATGACTGAATGAATAAGCATCCCAGGTTAGCTGAAAAATTCCCACACCAATCAGATCATGCACATTGATGATTTTGATGTGACACAGCATAAGGTAGTTGGGTCTCT
>NW_011488949.1:4678-5912 GCF_000754665.1 Bison bison bison
AGGGAGGCCTGGCGTGCTGCGATTCATGGGGTCGCAAAGAGTCAGACATGACTGAGCGACTGGACTGAACTGAACATTGCCTTAAGTCAAAAAGATAAAGCAGTAAGTGAAAGTTAGGCATCAGCAAAATACATAAGGGAGGTATTTGTAGGGTAATGAGGAAAAGGGAAGGAGACAGATGGTGTCTTCATGATACCCTTATAATCATGCCGTGAATTAGGCTACCTATTCTATTCATTACTCATAATGATGAAGAACAGCTCTTCTAAGCCTAGTGTCTCTCTGTCTATCTATATCATTACTGAATGGGTGAAAATGTTATTTTTTGATCCTATGGATGAACAATGCACGTTGGTTCTAATACTAACTCAAACCCTTTTGGAAAAAATAAATTTTTCTCTGGAGAATGCTTAGCATATGTCCCAAGGGATTTAAATCTGTATACTACTTGATAGTAACCTTTGATTTGTTAGCACCCCTTGAAATGAACAAACAATGCACATTTGGTATGACAGAATCTGAAAGTGTACTAAAGTTTACTCTTCTTGACTTGTGGGTTCTACCAAGTTTGACCATTGTGTCATGATCTGTTTACTGGTGAATCAAATAGTCTCAATTCCCAGAAGAATATATTGATTTCTGAGTGGGTAGTACAGCCATTAATTTGGGGATCTTAAATTATATTGGTCTTGCATTATTAGTAAGGTAAAAAGACAATTGTTTTTAATCTTTATGGATCTACTAACAGAAAAATGTTGCTAATATTCATGCCATTTAATATCCTTACTTTAGTGTATGGTAATTTTAAACAACATTTACTTCTCTCAAACTTCTGAGTTTATTTCAATGGATTCCCTATCCCCCCCAGTTTCAAAAGTTCTGTTTCTCCCTCCCCCAAGTATTTCCTATTGAAGGAGGCAAGTTGGAGGAAGGCCTCAGTATGTTAATCATGTTGTATCCTTAATCTCCTTAGCCAGACTTGAGCCCCAAGTCTCACTCCTACCATCCTTTAGTCACTTGAAGCTACTCCTTGGTCTTTATTTTAAAAAAATACCACTCATTAAATTTGTGCAAAGTAGCATTTTCAGTAATGTTTCTGGTTTCTCAGGATGGATATATATGTATTTTTTCAGTTGCTAAGTTTTGCCCGACTCTTTGTGATCCCATGAACCACAGCATGCCAGGCTTCCCTGTCCTTCATTATCTCCCCAAGTTTGCTCAAACTCATGTCCAT
>NW_011488949.1:9095-9797 GCF_000754665.1 Bison bison bison
CTTGTTAAATCCTACATTTTCAAAATGGCAAGAACCCCTAAATATCTTCTTTTGTATTCGTGGTTTTGTTAAGAATCATAAGATGATGATTACCAAGGCAGGTTTACAGTGAAATATGGAATAATCGGTCTACAGCTTTGCTCAGTCCTCTTTGTGGAGTTCCATGAGAGACCCACACTCGTTGGACGAAGCTAACCTTAACAGAGAGGAGTATGTTCTTTGGTTACAGTTACAGGAATAGTTGTGCACTCCTGGGAAAAAGCTCCAAATAAATGCATTGGCACTTCTGATAACCTTTTCTCTCTGTGTTGACATTTCTGTTACCTTTGAATAGTCCTTAATATTTTAATATGTTTAGGCAAAATTAATAGGCCATTTCCTGGCAAAGTAGGACTTAGCTATAACAGAGCCTGGTGGTTTCCATATGTGAACCTTAATATATTAATTATCTTCCAAAGTGTGCTTTTAGAATGCTTGACAGGCATATAAATTTACTGATATCAACCTCATCTGTCATTGTAATTGAAAAATGATGCTTTCATTTCTCAATGATATTCTTCATTTTCAAACTAGGCATTATATTCCAGTATTCCATATGCTGTAGATTTCTTTTGTCTTTTGAGACACTCGTGGAAGCTCTGGCAGAATTAAGAGACTGTCAAAGTTTTATTACAAGCATGGTTTAATTACTGATGTAGGGCA
>NW_011488950.1:0-290 GCF_000754665.1 Bison bison bison
CTTAAGAATCACCACAGGTTTGGCCCTTAGTAATAATGGTAAGGTTTTTACTGGTGAATTTTCACATCCATTCTTCTTCTTTGTTAGTTTGTAACAGCTTCATTGAGATTCATATACCATAGGATTCACATTCATTTTTACTAAGATACATTGTTTTCACTTAAAAAGATGTGTAAAAAATGTTTCAATGGGACAGAGCAATGGAGTTATCTGTCTTAGGTACACCAAATTACAAGGCAGTGGTAGTGGGAGGGGCTTCCCAGGTGGCTCAGTGCTAAAGAATCCGCCTG
>NW_011488950.1:4454-4900 GCF_000754665.1 Bison bison bison
TGGAAGGAAAGCTATGACAAACCTAGAGAGCATATTGAAAAGCAGAGATATTAGTTTGCCAACAAAGGTCCTTCTAGCCAAAGCTATGGTTTTTCCAGTAGTCATGTATGGATGTGAGAGTCGGACACTAAAGAAAGCAGAGGGCCAAAGAAATGATGCTTTTGAACTGTGGTGTTGGAGAAAACTCTTGAGAGTCCCCTGGACAGCAAGGACATCAAACCAGTCAATCCTAAAGGAAATCACTCCTGAATGTCCATTGGAAGGACTGATGCTGAAGCTAAGGCTCCAATATTTTGACTACGTGATGTGAAGAACTGACTCACTAGAAAGGACCCTGATGCTGGGAAAGATTGAAGGCGGGAGGAAAAGAGGATGACAGAGGATGAGATGGTGAGATGGCATCACCGATTCAATGGACATGAGTTTGAGCAAGCTCCAGGAGCTGT
>NW_011488950.1:5000-6253 GCF_000754665.1 Bison bison bison
TGTGTATCTCTACTTTTAGAATATGGTCTCTCTTAGTCGTGTTCTGTATAACCAGGCTCATTGTATGTATTGCAACTTCTGTTCAAAGTGTTATAAATCTAATGTTGCATTAGACATGCTGTAGGAAAAGGGTATTTGGTAGAATATTTGGTGGTATCCATCTGAAGACTTTGCATGTTGAGTCTCCACAGAGGCCTATACATACTCTGGTTTTTCTCTTGGTCAGAGTGGAATGCATGTCAATGGTGCGCCTCCTCTGATGCAAGCTTCCCTGCAGGCTGGAGTTGCAGCACCAGGTCAGATACCAGCCACTGTAACAGGACCTGGCCCTGGTTCCTTAGCTCCTGCAGGTATGTTTTCATTTAGAGTCTTTGACATTTTGATGTTTTGCTAGAGTTTCGTTATAGCAAATGGCATAGTATATAGCAAAATTATGATGTGGCAATGAGATCTTGATACTAATGTATAGCTAGGCAGTATATATCCTAGGTGGAAGAAATAGTTGATTTATTGTATACAAATTTACATGTCTGATTATGAGAGCAAGGCAAAGAATGATAAAATTCCAAGTTAATGAGGAGAAAAATAGAATGAATGGAAACTAGACCAAATCAACAAATACAGAGAAAAGGAAATGACATTGTGAAGTTATAATAATAAACACAGAGTTAAGGTGGAAGGAATAAAGTCTCATGTAGTCATTCTGCTAAATGTGAATGGACTGAATTCTCCCACTAAGAGCCAGAGACTGTTAGGTTAGGTTAAAAAGTACATGGGGTGGGTGGGGGGTGGGAAACAAAAACAAAATGCCTGGTCATGTTTGTTGTTACCATTATGTTTAACAAACATAACACTGTATTTCATGAACTATAGTGCTGCTAAGTCGCTTCAGTCGTGTCCAACTCTGTGTGACCCCATAGTGAGACAACAACAAAAGGAAGAAAAGAATTTTAAAAACTAATATGTTCACTAAAATTGTGTATGTAGGAATTAATATTACACTTACAGCTTTTCATCATTCAGCAACCATAACTTAAAATGTTATGGGTGGAATAGTGACTGCTCATATGAAACACCTGTGTGAACATATGACCTGTATTTCAGAGAAGGCAATGGCACCCCACTCCAGTACTCTTGCCTGGAAAGTACCATGGATGGAGGAGCCTTGTAGGCTGCAGTCCATGGGGTCGCTATGAGTCGGACACGACTGAGCGACTTCACTTTCACTTTTCACTTTCATGCATTGGAGAAGG
>NW_011488950.1:7823-9143 GCF_000754665.1 Bison bison bison
CTTCCAGTCCATGAACATGGTATATTTCTCCATCTATTTGTGTCGTCTTTGATTTCTTTCATCAGTGTTTTATAGTTTTCTATAAGTAGGCCTTTGTTTCTTTAGGTAGATTTATTCCTAAGTATTTTATTCTTTTCATTGCAATGGTGAATGTGATTGTTTCCTTAATTTCTCTTTCTGTTTTCTCATTGTTAGTGTATAGGAATGCAAGGGATTTCTGTGTATTAATTTTATATCCTGCAACTTTACATATTCATTGATTAGCTCTAGTAATTTTCTAGTGGAGTCTTTAGGGTTTTCTGTGTAGAGGATCATGTCATCTGCAAACAGTGAGAGTTTTACTTCTTCTTGTCCAATCTGGATTCTTTTTATTTCTTTTTCTTCTCTGATGAAGAAAAGCTAGAACTTCCAAAACTATGTTAAATAGTAGTAGTGAGAGTGGGCACCCTTGTCTTGTTCCTGACTTTAGGGGAAAAGCTTTCAGTTTTTCATCATTTTTCATCAACAGGATAGTGTTTGCTGTTGGTTTATCATATATGGCTTTTATTATGTTTAGGTATGTTCCTGGAATAAGGGATTTTTAAATAAATTTCAGCAAACAGTTTTCCCTTATCCTATAGAGTTACCGTTGAACTTAAATTACCTTTCACTGAAAGAAAGAGATTCCGTGTTTTATATATTTTCTTGTGTTATAGGTTCCTAACTTATCCTAAAATATCACAAGTTGTATGTAACGTGGTCCTACTACACATGGCAAGTGTGCAACTTGTGACATGCAACTCATTACATGAGTTGAGAAACACCTAAGCTGGTCTATACCCTGTTCAGTGAGCCTAGTGCACATCATGCATTTGTATGTCACAGCAGTGTCAAGTTTCTATAAAAATGTCTGCTATCCATTTCTGTACTTAACATTGTCATGAACTGTTAACATACAGCATATAAATCATTGTCATCTGTAGACAAAACATAAGTAAGGATGTTGAAAAATAAAATAATGGAACCAGTAAGCTTGATTTAACATAGAGAGCCTTACATATTTTGACTAGAAAATATACTCATCCCATTAAAAAGTGACTACTTAGCCATAAAAAATAAAAACAAGTTTTAATATGTAGAGATTTTACATGCTGCATTCTTTGCTTATAAGCCAATACTGCTACTGCTAAATCACTTCAGTCATGTCCGACTCTGTGTGACCCCATAGACGGCAGCCCACAAGGCTCCCCCGTCCCTGGGATTCTCCAGGCAAGAACACTGGAGTGGGTTGCCATTTCCTTCTCCATTGCATGAAAGTAAAAAGTGAAAGTGAAGTCGCTC
>NW_011488950.1:9243-10490 GCF_000754665.1 Bison bison bison
GTATTGGTGTTTTTCTTTCTGACCTACTTCACTCTGTATAATAGGCTCCAGTTTCATCCACCTCATTAGGACTGATTCAAATGCATTCTTTTTGATGGCCGAATAATATTCCATTGTGTATATGTACCACTGCTTTCTTATCCATTCATCTGCCAATGGACATCTAGGTTGCTTCCATGTCCTGGCTATTATAAACAGTGCTGTGATGAACATTGGGGTACACGTGTCTCTTTCAATTCTGCTTTCCTCGGTGTGTATGTCCAGCAGTGGGATTGCTGGGTCGTTTGGCAGTTTTATTTCCAGTTTTTTCAAGAATCTCCATACTGTTCTCCATAGTGGCTATACTAGTTTGCATTCCCACCAACAGTATAAGAGGGTTCCCTTTTCTCCACACCCTCTCCAGCATTTATTGTTTGTAGACTTTTGGATAGCAGCCATTCTGACTGGCATGAGATGGTACCTCACTGTGGTTTTGATTTGCAGTTCTCTGGTAATGAGTGATGTTGAGCATCTTTTCATGTGTTTGTTAACCATCTGTATGTCTTCTTTGGAGAAATATCTGTTTAGTTCTTTGACCCATTTTTTGATTGGGTCGTTTATTTTTCTGGAATTGAGCAGCAGGAGCTGCTTGTATAATTTTGAGATTAATTCTTTGTCAGTTGCTTCATTTGCTATTATTTTCTACCATTCTGAAAGCTGTTTTTTCACCTTGCTTAGTTTCCTTCATTGTGCAAAAGCTTTTAAGTTCAATTAGGTCCCATTTGTTTTATTTTTGCTTTTATTTCCATTACTCTGGGAGGTGGGTCATAGAGGATCCTGCTGTGATTTATGTTGGAGAGTGTTTTGCCTATGTTTTCCTCTAGGACTTTTATAGTTTCTGGTCTTACATTTAGATCTTTAATCCATTTTGAGTTTATTTTTGTGTATGGTGTTAGGAAGTGTTCTAGTTTCATTCTTTTACAAGTGCTTGACCAGTTTTCCCAGCATCACTCGTTAAAGAGATTTTCTTTTCTCCATTGTATATTTTTTCCTCCTTTGTCAAAGATAAGGTGTCCATAGGTGTGTGGATTTATCTCTGGGCTTTCTAGTTTGTTCCATTGATCTGTATTTCTGTCTTTGTGCCAGTACTATACTGTCTTGATGACTGTAGCTTTGTAGTAGAGCCTGAAGTCAGGCATGTTGATTCCTCCAGTTGCATTCTTCTTTCTCAAGATTGCTTTGGCTATTTGAGGTTTTTTGTATTTCCA
>NW_011488950.1:10590-11626 GCF_000754665.1 Bison bison bison
ACACGACTGGAGCAACTTAGCAGCAGCAGCAGCAGCAGCAGCAGAGTATTATAAACACAAAGTAAGTGTAAAAGGAATTTAAGTAATTGAATTTTCATGTTTTTTTTTAATGAGTTTGTAGCATTTATAGTTCTAAAGTTATTAAAACTTCACTACAAGTTTTAGGATACCCTGTACGAAGCTCTTTGGCAGTTGCTGAGAAGGGGAAACAAACTAGTAGAGAAGTAAGCAAAAAAAATGAGTAGGTACTTCATAGAAGAGCAAAGCCAGATGGCAACAAAAACATTCGTTTCTTTTCAGGGGATTGCAAATTAAATAACAAGATTTCACTATACTTGAGCCTAGCAGACAAGCAAAAGTTTTCAGAGATGACACTTGGTGGAGGGAGTGATACTATACATTGCTAGTGGAAATGTACAGTTTTTCATCCTTTTAATAGTCTCACAGTAAAAATTCATGTACACTTTAACCCACCAATTCCACTTCTGGGAAGCTAGTCCGTACAAATAAAGGTGCCGTTATGGGATAGTGTAATGAGAAATTAGGCCCATGATGGCTTCTGCTACTGCTTACCTCAGATCCTAAATCTTTGTATCGTTTTGGTGAGTGGTCTGAATAAATCATAGCACGTTATAGCTAAAAGAGAACTTTGAAATCATTTAGACCTCAGATGTTAATGTGCATTAGCTTCACCTGAAGGGCTTATTAAAACACAGATTACTGGTCTCCACACCCAGACTTTAATTCAGCAGGTCTGAGGTAGGGCTCTGAGCTTTGCAGTTCTGACACATTCCTGGTGATGCTGATGCTGCTCATCTGGGGATCGTGTTCTGAGAAGATACTCATTCCCTGTACAGATGAGCAAGCCTGGAGGCTATATTAATTTTATCAAATCAGTTGTCTAAAATGACAATTACTTAGTAACATTATTACGGCTAGCACAGATTCAGGTTCTCAATTTATGGCTCTTTGATGCCTGACATGTTAAATGGGATAAGAGAATGTGACATGTACTTGGATATTTTAGATAAGTGTT
>NW_011488950.1:13110-16808 GCF_000754665.1 Bison bison bison
AAAACCAGCTTGAACATCAGGAAGTTCATGGTTCACGTATTGCTGAAGCCTGACTTGGAGAATTTTGAGCATTACTTTACTAGCTCTTATCTTTTTCTTATCTGATGCTTTACTATCCTAAAATGAAATGTACAGATGACATAACATACTTAACATGGTTTCCAAGAAAATTCGGTATAGTTACCCTAACTATAAGGGGGAAGTAAAAGGAAATTAACTTATAATAAAAAATATTATAAATATGCAAGTATTTAAGGACAAGTTCACTGGAAAACAAAAAATAACAGATGCTTGCACCTATACTGTAAAAGACAGATCCAGGTATGTTTTGGCAATTCAGATACCACAAGGACCATTGACATTGATGATGTGATTTTCTGAATGGTGAAAATGAAAACTCTTAGTAAAGTTATTAACAAGAGACAGTTCCCATAATACTTCAGTAATTGCATTTTTGGAAAATTCAGTGTGTGTATGTGTTGGTGTAGAAACAGGGCAAAGAAGCTCTTTGCTTACAAATAAATAAGACAAGTTCTAAGTTCAGACGGTTGTAAAAAGATTTTCATTTATGTGAATATTCAGCAAGACATGTGAAAGTTTTGCAAGATAGAGTAATTCTCAGTTTGATAGAACTGTCTCACACTTTGCAGAACATCTATTAATAGTATACCTATTGGCTTCTCATAAAATGCCCGCTGTGCCCCCACAAATCTTTGTCACCACTGAAACAGTATACTCACAGATTTAAAATACAAAGTACCCTGGGAATAGTACTACGTCTTGTGGGAGGAAGTATGTGCCATTATGCTGTATTACAGAACCCCCTGCCAAGGTTTTGGTAATGAGGGAGATTAAGAATCTTAATCTTAACTCGCTTAATCTTACTTAATCTCACATAACTCACTTTTCTGTCACTGAAGTTTAAGTACACTAACAAACTCCATCTTTTTTATAAATCCATTGTTTAGTGGTAATTAATGATCCTCCTTTGTAGGTTTCTGTTTGTGGGGCAGAAAGAGGAAATTTGTTAACTCAGCCACTGTCCGAATTTTTACCCTACTGTCTTTATGTTTTTCTTTCGTGCCCTTATCTTCTAGGAGGAATGCAGGCCCAGGTTGGAATGCCAGGAAGTGGACCGGTGTCCATGGAGCGGGGACAAGGTAAATAAATACTAATATCCAATTAATGTGGACTAGACTTGGAAATGTTCTATATCTGCACTGATATGTCAGCCAGAAACCACACGTGGCTATTCAAATATGAAATTAATTAAATTGAATTAAATGGAAATTAGGTAAAATGTAAAACTCAGTTCCTCATGTACACTAGCTGCATTCTAAGTGCTCAGGAGCTGCATATGGCTAGGATACCATACTGGATATTGCAGATATAGAACGTTCCCATCATTGCAGAAAATTCTGTTGGACAGCACTGTCCAGTGATTTAGAGCCCAACTCTACAAGAATTAATGATGAAGCAAATGAATCCTTTGTTTCTATTTAACTTATATCACATTTTCCTGGTAGTTTAATGCTTTTTTTAATGTTTTTATTTTTTATTGAAGTATAGTTAATTTACAATGTTGTGTTAGTTTCTGGGAAGTTTAATGCTTCTACTCACATGTTCTCTCTCCCTCTATGGAGATCTGAGTAAGGAATTTTAGTAATGAGCATGTAACGTGTGGCTAGATATGTGGAAGACTAAATTTAAACCCCAGAGAAAACTGGGGGCGGAGTGGGAATCAAAGGTCTGTGATGCCTGCTCGGTAAGTGTATGTTATACTGTGGTAGTAACACTGGATACCACCACAGTGACAACCACTCCAAAATCACCACGTTATTTTCTCTCTGTTACTGAAGTTTGAAGAAAAAGAATGCAGTGATGTGTTTGAAACCAATATCGGGAAGAGAAAAAAAAAATACAGAAGGAACTAACAGTAAAACTGAGTGCATCCTATAGGCCACACACTTTAGTTTTCATAAATGGCCTTGCGAGTTAGGTGGGGATGGCAGCACTTCAGTTTTCAGGTGAAGAGCCGGAAGCTCAGAGTTCTAAGTTACTGTTTCAAGGGGACAAGGTAAGTAAATACTGGTATCTGAATAATGTAGACTGGGCTTGGTGCACTCGTCTTTTCTTCCAGCTAATAAGTTGCAGAACTAAGATTCCAAAGTCTCTGACTCTAAAATCTCTCCACTTTCTGTCAGTCCACACTGCTTCTATTAACTTCCAAAAATGCTTTTTAATGTATTCTGTTCTAATTCTTGGGCTTCCCTGATGGCTCAGATGGTAAAGAATCTGCCTACAATGCGAGAGAGAGAGCTGGGTTCAATTCCTGGGTCAGAAAGATCCCCTGGAGGAGGAAATGACAACTCACTCCAGTATTCTTGCCTGGGAAATCCCATGGACTGAAGAGCCTGACAAGCTGCAGTCCATGGGGTCGCAAAGAGTTGGACACAACTGAGTGACTAAGCACATATTCCTGTTCATTGTGTCCTTGTGATTAGAAAGAACTGCTTTGGATAAGTATAGGGAAGCTTAAATTAATTATTAGCCTGTGGTCTATAAGTAAGACCCATTTTTGAATTATTTTTTTAATTTTTTTTTTTTTTTTTTAGCTATGCCCCATGGTTTGGGGGACCTTAATTCCCCAACCAGGGATTGAACCAAGGCCACCTCAGTAAAAGCACTGAGTCCTAACCACTGGACTGCCAGGGAATTTCCCCAAACCCTTTTTTTTTTTTTTTTAAGCAAAATACTAAGATAAAAGTCTATGCACTGTACTCCTTGTCTGTGGTTTATATACTGATATGGGTGGCTGAAGTGACAACGCATAACCTTGTCAGGCTGTTGACAGTGGAACAAGCTTTCATCCAAATACCTCATCTGAGCAGCCCATGCTTTTGTGCTGTTGTGCCCTACCCAGCTCGGCCACTATCACTAGTATGTGTCACAAAGTATTTCTGCTTTGAATACTTAGAAAGAAGGAATTAGAGTTTCAGTCATACCTTTGCCTCTCCCCCAGCCATGAATAAACCAAACTTTGTTTAATACATACTTCCATAAGACATCTTCCCTCTTGATGTAGTTATCTTCACCTTTCTGGTCAAAAGTTAACAAAGGGAAATGAGTTGAGTTTTGAAGGTATATCAAGGATGTATTCATGAAGAGATAAAATGAGACTTTCCTTCCTAGTTTTCCTTTAGTACCCAGCAGAAGCAGCAAGAATCTTTCATTTGTACCCGGTTTGTCATTCTTTTCCTGCAATCCATACTTCTTTTAAACATTTGTAAAGGTGAAAAGAGACAGTGAGATGTTTGAGACTTCTTGCCTTCTGCTGCCTTACATTGGTGCCCTTGTCATCTTATTAGTCTTTAATGATGTTGTGGTGTTTGTTTATCAAAAACTTACAGTGGCTGAGTACTTCTTGAGGAGTGATATTCTCTTTCTTTATCTAAAGTTCATTCACTGTATTTCCCCATTTGATAGCAGAAATTTTTGTGCCTTAAGGTATGACAGAAGTAATACTGTCCCACTTTTGTTATGGGCTTTTCCAGAATAAATCTTGCTTTCCAGATTCACTGCAATTTCTTCCATTTTTTGCTTATGAAAATATGTTTGCCTTCTTTGCCTAACTAGAGATTCAGTAGCATCTGTTTTATATTTTGTTTCTTTTTTTCATAGTATCATAAGATTTAAGG
>NW_011488950.1:18657-21813 GCF_000754665.1 Bison bison bison
CTCTAATGGCAGAGCCAAGAGGACCCATGATAGATCAGAGGGGTCCACCCTTGGATGGCAGAGGTGAGGGGAAACCATAGCTGACTGGTAGTTGTGGACTCATGATGAATGCTCTGTCTTAGGCTCCAATCTGGGATACAGAATGCTGGGGCAGTAGAGTTGGCAAACATTTTTCAAGTTTATCTGCAAATTTGAGAAATTGAGAAGGAGAAAGCAATCTCATATAGCTGGGGGACATGTGACTGGAGAAAATAGATTTCTGTCTTTCTTTGATTATTGGTTCTTCTTGCAGTAAATGTGGGTAGCTACCGAATAGTTTTCTTTCAACTTTTTTTATAGGTGGAAGAGATCCCAGAGGCATAGATGCACGAGCCATGGAGGCTAGAGGATTAGATGCTAGAGGATTAGAAGCCCGTGCAATGGAGGCCCGTGCAATGGAGGCCCGTGCTATGGAGGCCCGCGCTATGGAGGCTCGTGCAATGGAAGTCAGAGGAATGGAGGCCAGAAGCATGGATACAAGGGGCCCAGTGCCAGGCCCAAGAGGCCCTATGCCTAGTGGAATCCAAGGTCCCAGTCCAATTAACATGGGGGCCGTTGGACCCCAGGGATCCAGACAGGTATGTGTAGTACTCTCGCTTCCATGTGAAGTCTTAATCTATTCAGGAATTGGTTATTGAGGCTGATTATTACTGCTTTCTGGTTTCTGAGCTTGTTGGGGAAGATTAGGATCTCCCTTCATTTTGTTTCTCTGTTCCTTAGGTTGCGGTGGTTTTCTCACTGCCAGGAGTATAGTCCATAAGTGTAACCTTGTCCCACAATTTCAAATTCCATTCAGAACAGAGCCCCTGATTTTAAGGGACAGCATGTACATTAGTAGAATCTAGGCATGGATAATTTGAAAAGCCTCCCCCAAATGATTCTAATGTATAGCCCTAAGAACTACTGCATTCAAGCATATGAAGAGCTATTAGTTAGTGGTCATTTAGCTAATCTTAGGTTTGCAGAAATCTGTTTTACTTTACTTTCATCACATAGCCTAAAGTGAACAGTGGAGTATGAACGGCAGTTTACTAATGCTCACCTTAAAAGCTGTGCAACTGAATTTTCTCTTCTTTCTCTTTATTTGGCTTTCTCCAGCTATGTGTTATGATGGGCTATGATTATCTATATGTAGTCATCTCCATCCTTTTTACCCTGCAGGTAGTATGCATGTATCTTCTCCGTGAGTTTGTTTGCTTATTTTGTTTTGTTTTTTCTGCTAATACTTTTGTTTGCCTCTAGCTCTTCCACCTTCATATTTCTTCAGTGTGACTTCCTCCTTCCTCTACGTACTTGTGTTTCTCTTTGCTCTCCCATATGTTTCTGTGCCTTATTCCCTCTCAGGCATGCATGTGTACATGTGTATGAGAGAATTGTATGGTCCGAGTGGAATGGGACATGTCAGACATCCAGTTCTCTCATTTTATAGGTTTGGAAACTGAGACCCAAGAATTCAGGTGACTTATCCAAATTCACAAAACTAAAAAGTGGTAGAGCAAGGAATATAACCTATGTTGTTTCCTACTGTACTACTACGTCTCTGTTACCTGCACATTGTATATTGTGTATATGTGTATCTGTCCCTCCTCTTTAATATGATATGTGAATATGTTATTTTCTGGTATGTGTAGGAAAAAACTTGGTTACTGTTTTTCTAATTGTACTTTTTTTAAAAATATGTTTTGGGGCTTGATTTTTATTGTGCCCTCGGTGGTCAGTAAGCTTCATACTTAAAATGGGTTTTTAGTGCTTTCATTCAGTCGTTCAACAAATATTTGTTGAGCACTTACTGTATATCAGACAGAGCTATAGGTAGTGGGGATAGAGCAAGGTGAGCAAAATAAAGTCCTGCTCCTGTAGAGCTTGCATTCCAGTGGAGAGATAAATAACAAATAACTGCATGATGTCCTTATATAATTCTATTGAGAAGTCTTTTGAGAAGGATGTCAAAAATAATGGTTGGAAGACCGTTTGTCAATAATTCCTTGGTCCTTTATCTTCTAGTACTCGGACTTGTTACTCTGCAATGTTAAATTTGTCATAGTTTTCATTAGTAGATTTTGTAAAGCCAATAAGATTTGAGGTAGAGAAAAAATTTTGTCTTCAAACTTTTAAAAATTATTCAATGTGTTTTCTTATAAACAAATAATATAAAATACATTCACTCATGTATAAAAGATAGACAGTAAGAACCTCCCTTCCTCCCTATACCTGTCTCCCTGTGACCCCCATCTCTTGTAGATAACCACATTTTATTATAGTGTATCTTTCTAGCAAATCAGAATACATACTATTTTTGCAAATATGAATATATATGTATTCTTATTTTTTCCTCCTTTCACTGTTCTGCACCTTGTTTTTTAACCTAATAATATATCCTTAATACATAATTTTAAATCAAATTTTGAAATTAACTTCTGTCCACCTAGTTGAAACTTGTTGATAAAGGCTTCTTATTACTAGGGTAATTATATAACTTATTGTCTATACAGAGACACATTTGAGGGTGCTGTCAGTAATTACTGTGAGTCAAAAACATAAACTGGGACTGTCTTAGTAAACCTAGATTCATGCTTACCTGTATTATTACTTGTCTGCCTAGAACAGGTCTTCTAGAAACTTTAAATGGCCATTATTAAATGGCTAGATCACATTACAGTACCTCAAATTAGTATTGACTGAAGCCTCAAAAATGTTATTCTCATAGATATTTCAGGTCCATAACAGATCATTAAGGTTCAGACTGGTCTCTGGATTCAGTATTGATAAAGAACTGAAAGTGATAGTATGTTAGCAATCTGTACAAAGTTGTTCTAATGCTTCATGTCTCTAGTGTTTTGGGAACTGAGTTAATGCATGCAAATGAATATTCCAGATAATAGAATTATTCAACCAAGTTTTTAAACTATTTTAATGAAAAATCATTTATAAAATATATTATGCTTTCTTCTTTTCTTAAACAGGATGCAAAAAATGAATTTGATCATATTTGATTACTCAAGGTCATCATTAAATGTACCCACTCATTTTTATATATGCTATAATAGAAATCATAGTTATTTCCTGCTTTGCTTTCTGGTGTCCTTCACTGTCAGACTGTCACCTGGTTCTTCACAG
>NW_011488950.1:23552-23908 GCF_000754665.1 Bison bison bison
TACTCTGCATATAAGTTAAATAAGCAGGGTGACAATATACAGCCTTGACGTACTCCTTTTCCTCTTTGGAACCAGTCTGTTGTTCCATGTCCAGTTCTAACAGTTGCTTCCTGATCTGCATACAGATTTCTCAAGAGGCAGGTCAGGTGGTCTGGCATTGCCATCTCTTTCAGAATTTTCCACAGTTTATAGTGATCCACACACTCAAAGGCTTTGACATAGTAAATAAAGCAGAAATAGATGTTTTTCCTGAACTCTCTTGCTTTTTGGATGATCCAGCGGATGCTGGCAATTTGATCTCTGGTTCCTCTGCCTTTTCTAAAACCAGCTTGAACATTTGGAAGTTCATGGTTCAC
>NW_011488951.1:0-286 GCF_000754665.1 Bison bison bison
TCTGCATCTATTGAGATAATCATATGGCTTTTATTTTTCAATTTGCTAATGTGGTGTATTACATTGATTTGTAGATATTGAAGGATACTTGCATCCCTGGGATAAAGCCCACTTGGTCATGGTGTATGATCTTTTTAATGTGTTGTTGCATTCATGCTAGAATTCTGTTAAGGATTTTTGCATCGATGTTCATCAGTGATATTGGCCTGTAGTTTTATTTTTTTGTGGCATTTTTGTCAGGTTTTGGTATTAGGGTGATGGTGGCCTCATAGAATGAGTTTGGAAG
>NW_011488951.1:4350-5116 GCF_000754665.1 Bison bison bison
CCATACTGTCTTGTTGACTGTGGCTTTATAGTAGAGCCTGAAGTCAGGCAGGTTGATTCCTCCAGTTCCATTCTTCTTTCTCAAGATTGCTTTGGCTATTTGAGGTCTTTTGGATTTCCATACAAATTGTGAAAATATTGGTTCTAGTTATGTGAAAAATACCATTGGCTGCTAGATAAGGATTGCATTGAATCTATAGATTGCTTTGGGTATTATACTCATTTTCACTGTATTGATTCTTCTGATCCATGAACAAGGTATATTTCTCCATCTGTTAGTGTCCTCTTTGATTTCTTTAACCAGTGTTTTATATTTTTCTATATATAGGTCTTTTGTTTCTTTAGGTAGATACATTCCCAAGTATTTTATTATTTTCCTTGCAATGGTGAATGGAATTGTTTCCTTAATTTCTCCTTCTATTTTCTCATTATTAGTGTATAGGAATTCAGGGGATTTCTGTATGTTGATTTTATATCCTGCAACTTTACTATATTCATTGATTAGCTCTAGTAATTTTCTGATGGAGTCTTTAAGGTTTTTTTTGTAGAGGATCATGTCATCTGCAAACAGTGAGAGTTTTACTTCTTCTTTTCCAATCGGGACTATTTTTATTTATTTTTCTGCTGTGATTGCTGTGGCCAAAACTTCCAATGGTATGTTGAATAGTAGTGGTGAGAGTGGGCACCCTTGTCTTGCTCCTGACTTTAGGGGAAATGCTTTCAATTTTTCACCATTGAGGATAATGTTTGCTGTGGGTTTGTCATAT
>NW_011488952.1:0-283 GCF_000754665.1 Bison bison bison
GGAAGCCTGGTGTACTGCAGTCCATGAGGTTGCAAAGAGTCAGACATGACTTAGTGACTAAACAACAGCAGCAATAACAGGAAGCACCTCAGATGAAACGTCAGACCTGACAAAGTCTTGATCAACCCAACAGAGAACTTTAAAGCAAAGATTGCCCATTAGAGGAGTTTCATATTGGATTAAAATAGTTGGGCCCTAGTAAGGTCAACTGTGCTCAGTTTTTGGCTTGGGGCTACACCAGAAGAGTGCAGCCTCTGCTCAAAAGCAGAGGTGAATTCTGAAG
>NW_011488952.1:534-1738 GCF_000754665.1 Bison bison bison
GTACAGCCCCATGATTGCCACAGAGATGCTGCAGAAACTTTTTGTAAGCAGCAAATTGACTTAAGGCATAATGCCTTCCTTCCTTCTGAGTACTGAGTACAAGAATGTGCAAAATAATCAGCATGATTTTTTTAACCCTTTAAATTGTAAGATATAACACACATTCTAAAAACTGAGAAAAACAAACATGTGCAACTCGAATTTATCGCAAAATGAACACCCATGTAACCACCATCCAGGTAAATAGAATATTGCCAACATGCCAAAAGCTTTCCATATGCCTATTACCCCCAAGTACTAGCCCCCATTCCCCAACAAAAGTTAACTAGTATTCTGATTTTATCATTATGATCCTCTAGGGGGCACTTTGCTTGTTCAAAGAAATAGGCTAAATCAAACTTCTGTCTAAACTCAAGTAAATTGAATTTGGGTGGTCATTAATATTGTTAACAATTCCTTCAAATATAGGGCTCCTTTCAATCTTCAATCTTGAGATCTTACTGCTGCTACTGCTGCTGCTAAGTCGCTTCAGTAGTGTCTGACTCTGTGCGACCCCATAGACGGCAGCCCACCAGGCTCCCCTGTCCCTGGGATTCTCCAGGCAAGAACACTGGAGTGGGTTGCCGTTTCCTTCTCCAATGCGTGAAAGTGAAAAGTGAAAGTGAAGTTGCTCAGTCGTGTCAGACTCTTCGCAACCCCATGGACCACAGCCTACCAGGCTCCTCCGTCCATGGGATTCTCCAGGCAAGAGTACTGGAGTGGGTTGCCATTGCCTTCTCCTTGAGATCTTACTAATGGATCACAAAGAAGCTGAAGCACAGAGAGTGAAGGTAAAGTAGCTGAGCCCTAACCAATTCTGAGTTCATTTGAAATAGAAATATCACATGTAAATTTATAATTTATATAAACAGAGAATGTGAGAGTAAATGATTATCTAAACTCTGATTCACTGCCAGATTTTCAGAAACACTTTGGCACAGAACAAGATGTACTTGGGGCTTCCCAGGTGGTGCTAGTGGTAAAGAATCCACCTGCCAATGCAGGAGACATAAGAGACAGAAGTTCGATTCCTGGGTCTGGAAGATCCCCTGTAGGAGGGAAAGGCAACCCACTGCAGTATTCTTGCCTGGAGAATCCCATGGACAGAGGAGCCTGGCAGACTACAGTCCCTAGGGTTGCAAAGAGTCAGAGGCAAATGAAGCGA
>NW_011488952.1:4521-6447 GCF_000754665.1 Bison bison bison
CCCCATTCTGAACCCTCCTCCCTCCTCCCTCCCCATACCATCCCTCTGGGTCGTCCCAGTGCACCAGCCCCAAGCATCCAGTATCGTGCATCGAACCTGGACTGGTGACTCGTTTCATATATGATATTATACATGTTTCAATGCCATTCTCCCAGATCATCCCACCCTCTCCCTCCAACTCTTTGCAACCCTCTGGCCATAGCCTGCCAGGCTCCTCTGTCCATGGGTTTCTCAAGGCAAGAGTACTGGAGTGGGTTGCCATGCTCTCCTTCAGGGGATTTTCCCAATCTAGGAAATGTACCCACATCTCTTACATAGTCTCCTGCATCTGCAACCGGGTTCTTGACTACCAAGTTTAAATAAAGACTTTTCAATAAAAGATGTAAACAGATAAAGTTCTTGAAAGTGAAAATGACTTAAAGTATAGAAATGAAGTCTTGGGCTGTGACAAGAAGGAAAATGAAAATGATACAACACCTCAGCTCCACGGAAATTTGGAAACGATTTTTCACCCAGCTGCCTTAAGCTTCCAGAGATTCTTAGAAGCAGACGGGTTTTTTGTGTTTGTTTCCCAAGGATAAGTCCTCGAAGTGTGCCACTTTTGTGTGCCAAATGAGAGAAGGAATTGCAGTACTCAGTTTATATCAACCGCACACTAAATATAAGAGCTGTCTGGAGCTGGATGGATTAGCAAGTTACAAGTAAGTGTGGTATTAGGTGGATATTTTCTGACTGAGAAACATTTCTGGATAGGGGTGAAAGTATCCAGTATTCAAAATATTGCAATTCCAAGTATTCTAATTGCATAGTATAGGCAGCCTTTAGGGAATGAACTTTTATTCACCAACTCCACTGCCAAAGCTCGCATTGTTTTTAGCACAGAAAAGATTTAAACTACAATTGAGAGGCATTTGTCACATTCATTTTACACTGGAATCTTTGTGGCATTGATGTGTCTGCTCCCTGATGTCATCAAGGTTGTCATGGGAACAAAGAATCAGTAGCTTAAAACATCTGATTCTCTCTTCAAATATACCCTCATCATAAAGAAAAAGAAAAAAATGTAAAACTCTGAGACAAGTGGAATCATTTTGGTGGTTTGGGTTGAATTTTGACACCTTGGGAACAATGAGAACCTGTGTAGGGAAGAGAGGCAGGAGAGGGAGAGAAATGAGAACACTTGCAAGCAAGAAATCGATACCTGGCAAACAAAAGTATTAACAGATCATATTAGCACATCTGATCTTTTTAATACAATCCAAAAAAATGCTTGTTATCTCTCAACCCAGTCATTAAAAACAAGAAAAGAAGCAATGTAAAATCACAGCAGAAACAAAGAAACAATTAAGAGGTGAATTCTCTTTCAGTCTCAATTAGAGGCAAGGTGACCTAAGAGAGGTTCAGAGGAGAGGAAATACATAATGACTCTTTTAAAAAGAAGCCAAGCATATTATTTTAAATGAACCATTGGAAATAAGAAAAAAATGGATAGCATAAGTGAAAATTCAATTGCATGATGGAGTTCAAGTATAAATTGCCATTTGTTTACTTTTCAGTCTCTTTTACAGAAGGTCAGAGAACTCAAATATGATATTAAAATGCAGTTTTAAAGCCTGTGGGCCTAGTATTGCTGCTTATAGAAAAATCTGGGAAAAGACAGATCAGCCTAGCTATGGGCTTCAGAACAATCAGTGTTTGTCTCACAAAAGACCCCAGCCCTCCTGGGATTCTGACCATTTGTTGTGTTACCTGGGGGGAGAGTGGGGAGGAGTTTTACTTCAGGAAAATACTGATTCTCTGGCAGAATGAGACTGACCAAAAGTTAGGGTCTTTTTTGCTATCAATTTTGAGGGTCATAGTTTAGATTTACGTCTTTGCTTGTGTTGGGGTATGTGGAAGAGAGGGGGAGAGAAGAGGAGAAAGGGG
>NW_011488953.1:0-283 GCF_000754665.1 Bison bison bison
GAAGCACGGACAACTGGGGACAAGAAAGGGAGGCATTTGGGATGCAGGCATCTGTAAGATAAGGAGAGTCTCCAGCACGTGGGCTCAGGGTTTCTCTTGAGTTGTAGATCTGTTGAAAGAGGCCAGAGACAAGGAAACAATTTGTTTATTTCAGTCCTGCAGGCTCCTCAGGTGAACAGCAACGTGCCATAGAGACAGTTTCCTTCTTGCTAGCATGGGCATTAGCAATTCTCCAAGAACTGGAAACCTCAGAGAAGGCACATTAATTTACTTCTTTTATCTT
>NW_011488953.1:383-785 GCF_000754665.1 Bison bison bison
TATCTTAGATAACAGAGGTCTACTTAGGAGACCTTGAGAAAAGATTATAGTGAAGACACACACAGCATAGAGAACCACTAGATTCCAAAGTGGCTTAGTCATCAGCATCATGTTATTATACAACATCCCTGATTCCCTCTGGAAGTCTGTTCTAGTCTTCTCTTGCCAGGGACTGGGAAATTCTCCCTCTGTAGTCTATAGGAACAGTGCCACAGGTTGCTGGTCTGACTGCTTTAGCTTGTTACTGTCAATCCTATTGAACAGAACTGTGCCTGGCTCGGAGAAGGCAATGGCACCCCACTCCAGTGTTCTTGCCTGGAGAATCCCAGGGACAGCGGACCCTGGTGGGCTGCCGTCTATGGGGTCGCACAGAGTCAGACATGACTGAAGCGACTTAGCAGC
>NW_011488953.1:4682-5559 GCF_000754665.1 Bison bison bison
AAGGCAGAAATAGGCTCGAACTTAATAATCTGCTCATCACCCACAGTAAGAGACACCCTGACTTATTCAAAGACACCGTGGGCGGTGCAGAGGATGAATAAGCATGATTCACTGCCACTCTGGCACCCGGGGCACGAAGAATAATAAAACCCAAAGAATTGTAGCCGCCTGAGTAGTAAATTAAGAGATCCGGGGCTCAGCTAGACTCTCGACATCAATGTTACCATGGCAATAAAGGGCCCCAGCATTCAGCAGCTATTACAGAGCAGGCGTCTAATAGGCTAGTCTATGTCACAGCCAAAGCCCAAGGGGCTAGCAAAGAAGACCAATTAGCATATCCATTCATTAGGGGCCTCTGCACACTTCTTCTCTTAATTCCAATTAGTTGTTTGTTTGAACCAACGTCTCTTGCCTGCATTATGCTCATTAGTGCCTTTTAGCCACTGGAAATAGGCTTGAAACTCCACAAGGACCTCACTATTTCCCAAGCCTTCATTTTTCCCCCAGGGGTCTAGGCTGATACAGTCACCAACTTAGGGCCCTCAGTCCCTCGAAATGAAAGCATCTCTCACTGTATAACTGTACTCGACAGATGGAAACTGCTCAGGAATGTGATGCGCTAAGGGTTCTTCCTGGAACCCAGCGAAATAAGGATCCGGGGCCATTATCTGGACCATTCAGGTCAAAGAACCCCTTTGGCCTTAGCCAGTGAGCCCGCTGGCCACGCCTGCTGGCCACTACTCAGAGGTTAGTTGTTCGGGAGGGGGAACTTTGGGCACCTGGGACCATACTGGCATCATCAAAGTCGAGCAGTAGCCATTCCAGCTTGAAGGACTGCCCTTCAAGGTCCAGCCCAAACCCCGCCTATTCTGGGAAG
>NW_011488953.1:7632-10120 GCF_000754665.1 Bison bison bison
ATTTCTTTGGAAGGAATGATGCTAAAGCTGAAACTCCAGTACTTTGGCCACCTCAGTGTGAAGAGTTGACTCATTGGAAAAGACTCTGGATGACTGGGAGGGATTGAGGGCAGGAGGAGAAGGGGACGACAGAGGATGAGATGGCTGGATGGCATCACTGACTCGTTGGATGTGAGTCTGAGTGAACTCTGGGAGTTGGTCCTGGCGTGCTGCGATTCATGGGGTCGCAAAGAGTCGGACACGACTGAGCGACTGAACTGAACTGAACATAACTGTATACTTTTTTTCTGCCTTAGTAAGACAAGACCAATGTATCTATCCTTTGTTTGGTTTTTAAGGCTTCCAAGAGCTTCAAGTTTCTCATATACTTAACATCAGGAATCACACACAAAGTTCAAGTGGAGAAAGCATAAGAGGTAAAGCTCAATGTCTACTGAGACCAGGGTAACCCCTGGAAAAAATTTGGTTTCATTGAAATCCCAAAAGAGGAATGAGTTTCTCTTTTCTTTGTCAGTGCTCTCTTTCTCGTCAAACGAGGGTATCAGAGGAGACTGTTAAAGAAGAATCCTGAGTAGTAACGTTCTAGTAAATGGAGTCTTTATTTTAAATTAGCCACTATTGAAGCCGTGTTCATCAGAACAGCCTAGGTTTGGCATTATGAATAAATCGATCTTTCTAAGTGGTTGGGCTGATTTTCCTGGTTATCAATATGCCCAGAATCTCAATGCCTGCAACATTCTCAGTCACCTGGGTGTGATGGGAGGGGGAGGGGATTTGTGAAGGATCATATATTCCTCCCAGGCCTTTTAGCTACCCAGGCTCCAGTGGGGTGAACCAAACAGACCACAACTGCTATATAATGTTCTTGGCTGTTTCTACTAATTTTTGTTTTGGTGGATCCCACATTGGCTTCAGGAGTTGTATATGTCTGGGAAACCGACACTGCAAAGTTCTGGCTTGTTCCCTGCCCTGATGCTAAGGGATAAATATAGATCTCAACCACTACAGAAATTTGGCCAGGATTCCAAGGGGTGTGTGTGTAAGGGGCAGTGCTGATGGGGCCATTCTGACATGTGGGAGAGAAAAAAGGTTTCTTTATATCCAAGGCCCTCTTTGGTGGGCGGGAGGAGCCAAGCAGGAGCCTGGCCTCTAAAATGAATAATCCATATTTAAGGGGCTGGTGGATTGACACAAATAAGGAATATTATATGTGGCTTAGTGTGGGGCAGGGGAGGTGGGGAGAGCAAAGGGAATCTTTCCTGACACCTTAGATCCTTTTGCATGAGATCAGCCTTATGAAAAAAGAAGTTATTCTTGGCCAACTCCCCTCACCCCCAACTCCCACCCAGGCCCCACCCCCTGCATGCACTGATATCCAGCTCTCAACGGAGAAGGACACAACTGAAGACTGCCATTGGGCCCATAGTAGCTCAGGCGCTAGAGAAGGGCAGGGAGTGGGAAGACGTGAAGCTGCGGGGGAGGGGGGGGGGGTGAGTCGCTCATCCTTGTGACCCAGAATATCTCCCCCTCCCTGTAATGATGAGCTTGCTTTTCCATAAGGGCTTTCCTTTGATTCAGAGAAGGGGCCAACCAATGAGAGAGGGGCATGTTAGATTATTTTGGGGAAGGGCTCATGCCAGGAGGGTTCACTTTTACTAGGCGCCAAGTAGCCCCAGCAACCAGTGTCTCCTGTACCAGCAGCAGCTCCGGAGCTCTCCCCCACTCGCCTGCCTCTGCCGCACCTCTGCCCACTGCACAGCCATGAGAAGGCAGCTCCGGTCCAGAAGGGCTCCGGCCTTGCCTTACGGTTATCGCTACAGACTTGTGAGTCCCGGGAAGCAGAATATTTTTGCTGTCCCTTTAGAATGGGGTGGGTGGGGGGTGTGTAGGTCATGACTCACGGCTGCTTCTCTTTAGGATGGGCAGAAACGGTGAAGTTTAAGGAAGCCCAGGGTTTCAAGCGTGAGCAGTGACTCCCGGGACCCCACTGCACCCTGAGTGGCTAGACTGAAGGAGGAAGCCCTTCTCCTGTGCAACAAAGATAAGGGACAGGGGAGATGCCAGAGAATGAAGGCGTCTTCTACAATGTTTTCGTGGGAGTCTAGGATTTGAACAGACCTTTTGGAGTCTAGGAGTAGAGGTTTCATTCCAATAGCAAGAAATGGAGCCAAGAGAGAAGGGAAGGGAAAGAGGAAAGGAAAGGCATTTGCCTACCCAGTTGTCTCAGTCCCTTTGGGTGGGAGCTTCTGAGGAACCCAGCTACTCTTTTTCTAAAGCTGAAATTCCAAGCTATAGCTAAAATCCTGGAATACTAGGTAGAAGCTGGGAACAGTCCTATACATCGTTTCTCTAGAATCCCTCATCACGTAAGGAGACTGCTGTGGCTCAGGGCACGGGAGGTACTGGCCATTTACTGGAGAAGCTGAAGTGAGAATGCAGGTTTCCTCACTTCTCATCCTATGCTCTTTCATATTTGCAGCATGCAACT
>NW_011488953.1:10220-11034 GCF_000754665.1 Bison bison bison
AACCCTCCAGCACCCATGGCCTTCCTGTCTGCCACCCCACCCTGCCCAACACTCACACACCCCACCTGCAATGTCACCATTTATCTCCAGGGTGCATTAAAATTTTCTTTGAACCCAAAGTTTCCTTGCATTTACTTTGCTAGAAATCATGAGTATATGCCACATGCAGTGTTTTTTTTTTTTTTTTTTTTTTGCTGAGAAGTATATTCTGAAATCTCCTCCAGAGAGGGCTGTGATCCGAGCCTCAGGAAGAAACAAAGCTTAATCCATTTTTCTTGGGGAATGGCCACTCCCCAACCAAGGAGCTAACTGGAGACTCTCAACAGCCTGCAGAGGAAGACACAAATCTGACCCCATACCAACCTGTGGAGGGCTTCTCATAACTTTCTAGCCATGGTTTGTAGAATCTCTCTTTTGACGTTCCCCAAAGTCCCTTCCAGTTCTCAGAGCAGTCATAGTCTGTAGGGCATACAAAGTCATTCCTTATTTGGATTCTTTTCTCTATAATGCTGCTAAAGTGTTGTGTACAAGTTTAATTATCTGCCCCTCGTTTTGGATTTTAAATGCATCAGGGGATCTTGCTTTATTGGGAACACTTGATCACGTTTACAAAGAGAGGATTTGATGCAGTGAATAACTGTGTGCTAATGTCTCTTTCAAAATTAATCAACCATTCGAATGTTTACAGGGTGTCACTCAATGCAGGGCACAAATTTATCTTCCGGGTCATACTGTTTGTTTATGTATTTGTTTATATGTTTATATATTTAGAGTGCTCAAAATGGAGCCATGTTCTGCCCTTCAGACTCTTTCC
>NW_011488953.1:11758-14365 GCF_000754665.1 Bison bison bison
ATGGTTCAGGAGTTTTCAGTCAGGCAGTTATCACTGATGTTTGTTCGGTGCCCACTGGTTACCTAGCTGCGGGCTCCATGCTGTGGAGGGTCATCAAGGAGTTAGAAAATACCGCCCCGTCCCACCCACCCCCACCCCAGGTGCTCAGAATGTAATTCTGGAGGTCAAATGGGTACCTATGTTCACACACAAGTGAAAGAGATTCAAGAACATGTATTAATCCATTCAACATTGAGTGATGGGGGGTTATTTTCCTAAGCCTTATCCCATGAGTCCTTGTCAGAGTTAGAAATCTCCAGTTGTGAGCACCTTCAGCCTCTTGGGAACACAGAATCTAACATATTGCTGTGCTCTGTCAATCTGCTCAACCACCTCTCAGCTTTTGCGCTCAAAGTGGTAGGAGAGAAACATCATTGTCAGGGATATTGCGAGACATGGGTTCAGAGACTGTCTGCTCTATCGTTGAACTAGCTGCGTGATTCTGGCTACATCCTGTTGCCTCTCTGGGCCGCACGTGGACAAGTGACTCTTCAAGGCCCCTGTCAGGTCTGATACACATGTGACATAAGACTGTACCTTTGAAGAAATTAGAGAGCAATTCAAGAGAGCTTGTAATCAAGAGCTAGACAGCACTGGGCAGACTGAATGCTGAGAGTAGAGCCTTGTCGTTCTGTATCACTTTTACGGATCCTGAACAATCTAGCTCTCTGGCCCGCCCCGCCCCCCACGTCAGCCCTTTCAGCTGAGTGTCCTCTAAATGGCCTTTGAGGAATCAGGCAGGGAGAGGGCGGCACGGAGCCCCTGGCCTCTATCACTGGATACATCCCCCCAACAGGTGCACAGGCCCTGCCGCTCTTCAGATTTGGACAGCACAGAGAAGGGAGGGTGGCCTCATTTTCTGCTGCTGCAATGAGCCTTGGCAGACCCACAAAGAGCAGAGATCCAACTCGCCAGCCTGTGGCTGGGAGGCATTTGAAATACCATTTGGTGAAGTCTGGGTTTTTCTCTTTTTTGTTTAATTTTCTTAGAACCACTTGGAGAAGATTACAGTTTCACATCTCAAGTAATGGCTGCAATCAGTCAATCAACAAATATGTGCTGAGCATTTCCTACGTGCCCAGATTTCTGCCAAGGGTACGGGCTTGGGGGTGGGGAAGACGAAGGAAATATCAGTTGCCATCCCAGCACTCAGGTGGCCTGTCCAACCTGCTTCTGGCAGGCAGAGGTTCCAGCGTGGGCAATAGTCAGAGAAGCAGCAAAGAACTGCACCCCCAATCTCTTGTTTCTGTGGGGAAGACAGTCTAAGTTTTGAGGAGGGGTACAGCAGCTGGCTTTTCCTCCTGATGTCTATTCCAAGCTATTTTTAGCCACAACTTAGGATGGTGAGGGTGAGCAGCTGAAAGCATCCAGAGTGTTAGGACAAAGCTGCCTTGGACTGAGAATGTGCCATCACAGACACAAGTGTCTAAAACTCTTCCATCCTCCAGTGTTGAGCTCAGTCTGCCCTGACAGGCCAAAGTTAACAGGAAGCCATGGCCCCAGGACAGAGTAATGACATGAACAGTCCTAGGGGAACAACTGAAATGCCTGCAGCTGAGAATAACACTTGCACCTCTATGGAAAGAATATTGGGTCAAAATGGGTCATAGAAATAATATTTCCTGCAAGAGAGAAAGAAATCTGCCTCTTGTAACAACAGGTATGTTTCTGGGTAAGTGGACATCTGAAGCATCTCCAAATATTGAGTTGTTTTTCATTTATTTTGGCTGGTGGGATGTGCCATGGGAAATTTTCTTTTCCAAAAAAAGGGGTTGTGTGTTGTCACTGTTTCAGGATGATCAGGATGAAGTGAACCAGAACTACTTAGCGGATGAAGAGGAAGAAGCAGAAGAGGAGGCTAGGGTGATGGTACCTGATTTGGAGGAGGAGGAGGAAGAAGAGGAGGAGAAAGAAGAGGAGGAGAAGGAGGAGGAAGATAGTCACAGTCAGGAAATAGACAGTGCCTGGTGGCGGAAACTGCAGATTGTGAATGAATACCTGTGGGATCCGGAGAAAAGGACATCTCTGGCCCGAACAGGTCAGAGTTGGAGTAAGTCCCAGTGGTCCCAATGCCCCAGTCGGGTGTCCTTTGCTTTCGGCTTGGCGTCCAGGACTCCTTTACCACACGTTGGATGGGCTTGTCTGCAAACTTCTCTTAGCTCTTCACGTAACCGGATCAACGCCTAGGGAAATAATGGGCAGATCTCATCAGAACAAACTCCAAGTGGGTGAACAGACGATTGTGTAGCTGAAATCCACTGGGCTCAACAGCATTTTGTAGTGCAGAAAGACAGTAAGAATGAGTTGAAAAAGCACAGGTTTTATGGAAGCCCCAGCCCTGTCATTTTCTCTCTGTAACTTTGGGCTCATCATTTATCCTCTCTGAGCCTCAGTTTCCTCACCTGATAAACAAGGGAAGCAGTATCTCCCTTTCTGTCTCACAGGAGCAGCCTGAGACTCTGGTAAGATATGAACATGGTAAAACCGAAAGTATTACGCAGAAGACTATTCCTAGGATACGAGACTCAGGTCCCTACTAACCTGACCAAGGGTTTGTAGAGTCTCATC
>NW_011488953.1:14465-15388 GCF_000754665.1 Bison bison bison
GCCGCTGGCCCCAGGTTGTGGGTGCTCTACGGCTCCAGGGTGTTTAGAGAGAAATGGGTTAAAGGGATCATTTCTAGCGATTTAAGCCCAAGCTCCTGTTTTTCTTGATCCATGGCAGAACTGCGGTCCATCTGCAGCCACCACTGTCACTTCACAGCTTCCCCAGCACTCCTCTCCCAGGGTCCCTCCTACTCACCTCTTGAACTCTTAATGCTGATGCTTCTCAGGAGATTTAGCTTATGGTAAAATTCACACTCGCCACACTCTCTGCACATCCCAGGAAAAGAGCAGCTGCTGGTCTGAACTCAGTTACCCCATGGAAGAAAAAACAGATAAGTCTATGGATGAAATAAGAGTCCCCCAGTGCCAAGAGTCTACATTGCTGAAGTCGACGTTCATGCCTTCTAAAGGCCCCTTTAACTGAGAATTCTCTCCTTTGTAGCTGATGTTTCTAATTCAGCTCAGTCAGGGTGAAATGGCCAGCCCCACTTCCTGGAATTGGGAATAGCAGGTGTGGGGCTCTGAACAACACCCACCTCCCTTCACCCCTCTTCAGTTCCCAACCCCACCCCTGCCCATCCCTCAAACTCTCAACTCTCGACTGGAACAAATGTACCTTTCAAGGAACATTCCAACATTCTGGAAGCTGCAGACAAATGCAGGACACTCACTGGGGCTCCAAAGGGGGCACAGCTGTCTGTGGCTTGCCTAAAGAGGACTGAAAAAACAGGCCTTGTGAAATCCAAGTGTGGTTCTGGGAGAGGAAGCCCTGCATTAACCCTTAAACAGCCATTGGAATTTAACCAGATGAGCTGATCCAAATTGTGCCTGTGGAGAAGAATCCATAAGCCAATACGTGGGGACAAGGGAGGAAGGTTCGAGTGTCCAGGGGAGATGTGCCAGTGGGGACACTGCATATCCAG
>NW_011488953.1:17841-19639 GCF_000754665.1 Bison bison bison
ACTGAATCTGGGGAATTACAAAAAAAGCCATGTCACGTGTTTGCGCTGGTTCTGATTCGTGAGTTCAAATGCAGACGCAGGGCTTATTGGCCAGCACTGACCACCCTCATCTCTGATTTTTCTGCAGGCCTGATCTTAGTCATTTACTTCTTCTTCTATGCCTCCCTGGCTGCTGTGATCACCCTTTGCATGTACACGCTATTTCTGACCATCAGTCCTTACATGCCAACCTTCACTGAGAGGGTGAAGCCTCCTGGTGAGTGCCCAAATACCCTGAGCTGTCCGAACACCCTGGACAGAAATCTGCTTGCACGGCATGTTCAGCCTCAATTAACTTTGGCTTTTCCCGGTAATGACTTAGGGATTCAATTATTAGGAGTAAAAGTAAAATGGTACTTGGCAGATTATGGTCCTTTTCATTTTGATTGCCTGGGGTGGGGTTGGGGGGAATGGTTTCATGGGAATTGATACAAAAATTATCCCAAGAATGGGTTAATATATCCAAGACTTGTTTTCATTGCCAGGAGTTATGATCAGACCCTTCGCCCATAGCCTTAACTTCAACTTCAACGTTTCTGAACCTGACACTTGGCAGCATTATGTGATTAGTCTAAATGGCTTTCTCCAGGGTAAGTGCCTCTGAATGGTGAGAATATCTTTGGAAAGGTGATGGGTGGGAACTCAAAAATCACTTGGCTCTGAAATCCCAGTCTTAACTAACACTGCCCATTCTGATTTTTCGTTACCTTGCATCCCCCTCAGCACCTGTAGATACAATCAAAACTACTGTGGTTTGTGATTGTATGTTGCCTTAAAGCATATAAAGCCAAAGATGGTAAGTTACATGTTTATATGAAAGCATATAAGCCAGTAAGGTGATAAATTCATTAGAACAGAGAACTTGCTTTCTCTTCTGGAATACCCTAGAGCACCTAGTTATGTCCTGGACATATCCAGATGGCTCAATAATGATCAATTATAAAAGATAATTCCGGGGGGGAGGGCAGGTGGTGATGAGAAAAGGAGAGTGTTCTCCAGAACTGGAAGACTCTTACCTCTTGTGTTTTCTCAAGGTGAGAGAATTCATTTCTTGGAGATGAGCCATCTTAAAGGATGATCCATCTTAAAAAGCCTTTATTTAAGACTCTTTATTTAAATAGCAATCCAAAAGGGAGTTGGAGGACAAACCTCTGGGTGGCAGTCACTCCAACATTTTGATAGCCAGTGTTTTCAAGATGCCTATCTCTATAGTATCATCAGATAATGTTCTCAGGGGCAAGTGAAAACTGAGGCAGCAGCTTGGTTAAGGTTAAACATAGAGCCCACAGTCTCTGTATTTCTCCAGCTATCAAAATAAATCCATGGGTTAACTACACCTATTATTTGTGGAGGAAAAGCCAGTCAGACTGGTTTGGTTGTCCTGGCCTGGCTGAAGCCAAGTGATGGGGGTGGCCTACAGAACAGGCAGTGAACGAAGAGGATTCTCTTACGTGATAGGAAGCCTTGTTTAAATGCATAAATGTTGTCACTGAACTTTAACCCTGCATCGCAGAGTCTATTGTCCTCATTTTACAAATGGGGGAATTGAGGCTCAGAAAGGGGAAGAAATCTGATCAAAGTCTTCCAGTAGCTGAACCAGTATTTCAATTTAAACCCTTGTTTGTGTTCTTGACACCCTTGCTACTCAGAGTGTGATTCAGGGACCAGCAACATCAGTATCACTTGGAGTTTGCTGGAAAGGGAGAATCTCAGGCCCTACCCAGACCTGCTGAATGAGGGTCTGTAGGTGGTCTTTACA
>NW_011488954.1:0-516 GCF_000754665.1 Bison bison bison
TCCCTTCCAGTGATGTCCTCTTTTAACTGTTCCTCTGGTAAATTCAATACTGTTTTCCTTGGAGCATGTGTTTAAAATGAAATGCTAGATGAGTTCAAACATTACTGCTCAGTCTCTATTTTCTGTTTTCAAATGACTGGTCCCCATGCTTGATGATGCTCAATTAAAAAAGAAAAAACGGTCCCAAGTATTCATTGTATAGATTTCCATGCCTGGGGAAACATAATGTGGAAACGGAATCTGAGATCATTTTAAATAAACATAAGAGTTCTTATATGATGCTGCTTATTTCACTAATGCTTCTGATTTATACGGTAGTGCCATCCCCTTTTATGTAATGGAGCCAATCTCAGCACCTCACCTGAATATGAGGGATATTTCTTTATTTTCCTGTGTGTAAGACTCCTTTAGTATGCCTAAAAATATAAACGTGCTTGTGTCCTATTCCATTCGACCTTCTTTGATTCCAAGTTAAGAGCCACTGGATGAATTCACCTTTAACTCTATTATGTTTTT
>NW_011488954.1:1468-1750 GCF_000754665.1 Bison bison bison
TGTTCTTTGCTCAGACCAGGGGCTCAGGCTGCACAGGGGCTACCAGCAGCTGTCAGCCCACAGCCAAGCGTAACAAGCCAAGCTCTTCCCTCTTTGCTCGTTTCTCCCTTCAAAATAAAACACCAGGTTGTGCACCAGGAAGGGAAGGGTTTGGTGGACATGATGAGTCCGCGTGATGCTGTCTTATGTTTTGTTGAATGTTTGAGGGATTATCACTTGGCACTACAGAGCAAGTAAATACTATTTTAAATGAACAGTTGGGTTAGATCTTAAAATAGCATT
>NW_011488954.1:2734-7654 GCF_000754665.1 Bison bison bison
TCTTTCTCCTGATGACCAGTACTCCACGTCACTGCATTTAGATTTATGGTTAACATGTTATTTCTAGTGACTTGTTTGTATCAGTTTCACATCTGCATATAAATTTTCTATTTTAAAATTGAGGTACCATTTATATATGTCATAGATAAGGCTTTCCCAGCTCTTGGGTTGGTCTCTGTAACTATATATTTGTGAAAGAAGATTATCATTTTTTTTACTCATCAGACAATGAATAGAAAAAAATATAGCAAAAGGAAAACCCTTTCTATACATCATTTAATATAGGCAGGAATCATAATTTTAAGTTAAATGAGGGTCTTTAGCAACCATGTCCTTTAGGACCTACATAAAGCCAATCTGCAGCAAAGGCCAATTAAACCAAAATCGTGCCTCTCTGTAACTTTTACCATTGCCCTTCTCAAAGAAAATGACACAGTGCTTTTAAATGATCCTCATAAAATTGCCAAACATGACAACTGTTGGCAAAAAAAAAAAAGAGTAACTTTAAATGGATTGATATCTACCTAGGACTTGTTCATTAAACCCACCTGCCTGAGTATTGTGACTTGATTGGGGTTTCCTTTATGTGTTACGGCAGTTAATCAAAAGCTATGAAATGAGTATGCAAGAGTTTATGATCTAAAGGAGCCTAAGAAAATATTTTATTTTAGTTTGAGAGGGGAAAAGTATAACTCCACTCTTTCTGAGAGTATTTTAAAGTCACTTCTGAAGCATTGTGATGGCTTTGTCTAACATTAATAGATTTTTTAAAATGATATGTCTTGGGGTATGGCTATGAATAAAGGGGAGAATCTGTTGCTATTGCAAACCAATGATGGAAGCAACTTACAAAGAAAATCTGAATTGTAACTATGTTTCTATTTATGTAAAACACTGTCCTCACCTTTCAGTCTGTAGTTGATGTGCACAGACACAGTGGTGGCTCTCGGGTTGCTGTTCTGCCGTCTTCCTGTCTCCTTCAGTCCCTCCATGTGTATATGAACTTCAATGATACAATGGGGCGTTTAACAGAGATTGCTATGTGCAATACTGTATTTAGTGTTTCTATTTTAATTTTTCTAGGATGTTAATTTATATGAAAATAAAATGCATAATAAAAGAGTTCTGTGCCTATTGTGTAATATAACCTAAAAGCACATGCAAAATATTTACCCCAGAGGAGAATTAAGTTAGAGCGTCTGTGTCCAAAGACTTTTGAAAGTTCTTATTTCAGGCTGAACAGTTATTAGTGAATAGTGAAAGTCACTCAGTCGTGTCCAACTCTGCATGGACTACACGCATGGACTACACAGTCCATGGAATTCTCCAGGCCAGAATACTAGAGTGGGTAGCCGTTCCCTTCTCCAGGGGATCTTTCCAACCCAGGGATCGAACCCACGTCTCCTGCATTGTAGGTCGATTCTTTACCAGCTTAGCCACCAGGGAAGCCTGAACAGTTATTAGCAGCTAAGTATTTAACAAATGCTGGTTTGTAAAGGTAAAATAATAATTCTGCTACACCAAAACATATTTTCTTAAGTTCAGATTTTCTTAATGCAGTTTTAGGGAAGAAGTATTTCCCCCTTTTGGAAATACCAGTATGTTAATACCTAAGAAGTCTTTTTTCTATAAGTTACAAATTAGTTGCAAAAATTCATATGATGTAGATTAAATGGTGATAAAAATTGAGTTGATCTCAGTGAGGCAGCTCACTTCCCTGGTGGCTCAGACAGTAAAGCATCTGCCTATAATACAGGAGATCAGGGTTCAATCCTTGTGTTGGGAAGATCTCCTGAAGAAGGAAATGGCAACCCATTCCAGTATTCTTGCCTGGAAAATCCCATAGACGGAGGAGCCTGGTAGGCTACCGTCCATGGGATCGCAAAGGGTTGGACAAGACTGAGCGACTTCAATTCACTTCACTTCACTTCACTTCAGTGAGGCAGCAGTGAGTGGTGGCGCGAAGTGAGATCTAATTCCCTGCCCAGGAACTGACCCTGGGTAGCCTGAACGAAAACCAGGAATCCTAGCCACCAGGCCAGCGAGGGCTAGAGGCTAGAAGCTAATTTTCCCTGGATCTTTGCCCCCAGTGAAAAATGCATTTACCATGGAGGCAGAAACTGTAAATGCAGGTACAAAGTTTATTATTAGAAACATAGCACAGCAACATGTGGGAAAGAACATAGAGAAACAGTTGGTTTAGTTAAGACAGAAGCAAAACAGAGATACACACCTGGAGAGAAAGGAGCGCAATAAAGAGTTAATGTCATGTACGTAGGCCAGTTTTTCTGGGTCTTTGTCTTCCTTTCTGCCAATTTTCAGGTTTCTTTTTTCACATCCGACCTATCCTGAGACCGTCCCCTGGTGTGCACTCACCCCTCAGCTAAGATGGATCTCGAAGTGGAGGCTTCTGGGAGAAGCAAGACTCATTATGGTCTGGCATTTTCACCTGATTTTTGACCCACAAGGAGCCTTTCTGCGCATGTGTAGTGTTTCCCTTGTCCCAAAAGGGGGTGGGGGGAGGGGAGATCTCAGTCCTTTATTCAAGCAGGATTTTGTCTCTCTTTGTCCTTGCCATGACTATTACTTTAAAGTGTTTATAAGAGACAAACACTGGCTATTTATCATCTTTCTGTTGTTACTTCCATTTCAGAGGGCAAACAGGAGGCTGATTGTAAATGCCTCAACTGGAGCCCACCTGTCGTTTGTCTCAGGAAATGTGAACAGGAGGCTAGTTGTAAATGTCTAACCCGGAGTCCATCTATCTCCTACATCAGTGTTATGGGAAGACAATAAGGCAGAGAACATTATGGTGCAAAGAGATGGATATAGACAAGGGAACAGAAGGAAAAAAAGGAAGCGTTATGCTAATAGAAAAGCATTATTGAAGCTAATGGGGGAAAAAAGCTAATGGAAAAGACTTTCTTTTTCTCCATAAATCATCTTTGAATTTAGGTCTAATTTAATTTTTCACTATAAATTTTTCATCACCTTTTTTTCATCTACTTTGTGCCAAGGCCTGTACTCATAACTGACATTTAAAAATGAAAAGAAAGAGGGAGAAATGGGTAAAAGGCCCACTCTATGGTGAGGAACTGAAACTAAATTTTTGGCGGTGAGCACGGTGTTGTGTGTGTGAAGTCGACATACAAGGCACACATGAGAGTTATTAATATTATAAATCACTGTTACCACAATTAAAATAATTTGAAAAATTAAAAAGGAAAACTGAACATCAAGTTGGGGTGGGGAGGAGTGTACAGCAGCAATTAAATTCATCGTAATGCCCAGTTCAAAGAGTACAAAATGCTAAATCCAGAGGGATGAGGATGAGGTGAGGGCTGGGGAGAAGAGAGGTCTCTGGGGGCCCAGGGAGCTTCACTTTTCTCAGTACCTGCAACCAGGTGAGCCTGATGGAGGGAAGACAGTACAGAGGGGAAAGGATGATGAGAAATGTCGCCAGAGATGCAGAAAAGGACGTTGTGGAGGGAACTAAGGTAAGTTTGTTATGGTTTGGGGTGGGGAGTGCCCAGAGGTCACGTGGGGGCAAGGGAGGAGGGGCAGGGGCACTGACGTGACACAGGAGCCTGTTTCAAGTGCCATCTTAAAAGTTCCAAATGGGTATTTGGTGGAGATGATGAAACATTTCTAAGGAAGGTAACAAGCTGGAGAAAGAGCATGTCAACCAGAAGCCGAACAGCCTGCCACCCCCCTTGGAAGAACTGGCCCCACGGATGACAGGAGGTGGTGAGGGGCTGAGCAGGGCAAACCTAAAGGACGATGAGCATCCTGCAGCGTCACTCACAGCAGGACCCGTGTTCCAGGTGACCCAGCCCGCCCTGCTGCAGCATGGAGGATGGGGCCTGTAGCTTAAAGGGGCAGTTGTGGCTCAAAGCAGGAATGGATGCAGGTGAGGCACTACCAGTACAGAGGGAAACCTGAATGAAGAAAAGACATGGTAAGGAGGTAGCCTTCTTGAATTGTCAGATGTAAGAAACAAGAAAGCAAAATGAACTTACCGTGACAGGCTGGTCTCTGGACTGTTATTTGGCAAAGCCTGGCTCCTGGCATCAGTGAGGCCATATAGGAAAGGGGTCCATTAAGTTCCTTCGCAACCATTAGCGCCTGGAGAACCTTCTCTGCTGAGCCTACCAAAAAAGGCAGCTCTCTGAGTTTTCATCCCCTTAGTTAGTTAGTTAGTTAAAGTTAGTCACTCAGCTGTGTTCAACTCTTTTCGACCCCATGAACTGTGGCCTGCCAAGCTCCTCTGTCCATGGAATTCTCCAGGCAACAATACTGGAGTGGGTAGCCATTCCTTTTTTCCAGGGGATCTTCTCGACCCAGGGATCAAACCCAGGTCCCCTGCGTGGCAGGCAGATTGTTTACTATCTGAGCCACTAGGGAAGCCCCAAACCCTACAACACCCAGTATTCCCCAGGTGGTCTCCTATCCAAGTACTAACCAGGCCCAACCCTAACTTAGCTTCCAGACCAGAGGCGATGCAACGCATTCAGGATATTATGGCTGTAGACTGGCTTCATTCTCGGCAGGGCACTTATCACTATGAAGTAACACAGTTGTAATAGGGCTGGGGCAGGTGGAGCTGCAGTGCCAAACAGCCACTGGTCAGCACTGCAACCCCTCCCCTTGTGTATAAAAGGAGCCCCAATTGGGTCTGAGAAAAGATGGATCGAGTGGCTAGTCTGCCGTCTTCTTGGTCTGCTAGCTTTCCAATTAAAATCATTATTCCTTGTTCCAACACTTTCTCTCCCAATTTATCGACCTGTTGTGCAGTGAGCAGAGTGAGCTTGGGCTCTGTAACATGTCCTGCTCTTCTCGTCTGTGCACTGATGACTCCTACACTGTTTTCATGATTATAGCTTCATTACATTGAAGTCAAAGCATAAGAAGCCTCCAGCC
>NW_011488954.1:7754-17861 GCF_000754665.1 Bison bison bison
CCAGCCAGTTCTCATTTCTGAGGATTCCTTTGACTATTTCCACACGAATATTAAAAGGATTTGCTCTATTTCTGTGAAAAATACCATTGAAAGTTAGGCAAAGAATGCGTTCACACTGGACATTGCTTTGCAAAGAATGGACATTTTAACAATACTAATTCTTCCATTCCATGAGCATGGACTATCTTTCTGTTTATTGGTTTCTTCTTCATTTTCTTCATCAACATCTGAAAGTGTTCAGTGTGCAGGCTTTAGAAGCCCTTGGTTAAATGTATTACTTGGTATTTTGTTCTTTTTGATGCAGTTGTCAATTGGATTATTTTCTTTCTCTCTTTTTTTTTAATTTTATTTTTTAACTTTACAATATTGTATTGGTTTTGCCATATATCTGATGGTTCATTTTTTGTGTTTAGAAGTACAGTTGATTTGTATGTATTGATTTTGTACCATTACTGAATTCATGTATTAGTTCCAATGGTGTTTTAATGGAATTATGTAGAAAATTATAACTCAAAAATCCCACTGTTTCTGTCACATCCAGGCCATTCACAACATGGAAGACAGAGTGGCTCCTACCAGCATCTTCCCACAGTGCCCGTCAATTCCATGTGGACTCATACAGGGGCGATCGGGCTCATGAGTTTGTATGAAGTGGATCTAGGTAACAAGGCTGGCCCTCTATTAGGAAGTGTGATGTTTTCTCTGATTTTCTGGTGTGGTATTGATAAGGTGTTTTGGAAAGTTTTTGACTTTGCCGTAATTCCAAACCTACAGAGACCTGTGGTAGCAGAACAAACTCTTGTGTATCTACACGCTCAGATTTCCCAGCTGTCCTTACTGGAGTGCATTTGCCACTTCACACAAGATTCTCCAGTGCGTTTTACCCAAGACAGGGAAAGTGTTCTTCCAGGGAACCAGCATGTAGCATCCAAACGAGGAGATTACGTGGTTTCCATGTTACAATCCAACCCAAGGCCCATTTCAACTTTCACTAGCTGTCCCAACTCTAGGGAAACGTCTTTCCCCGTTCTGATCCAGGTTTCTTTTCCTGGAACCATGATTGATACTTTTCCTCATTTTCACAACCTTGATGGAGGCAAAGTGCACAAGATAAATATGACCTGAGTCATAAGATAAACATGGCCTTTTCTGTGTTATAACATGTATCAGGACTTTATGTATTTTGTGTGTTTGTGTAGGTGTGTGTGTGATTAATTGTACAGATTATTTACCATTTAAGACATTTTAAGTACACTGTTCTGTGGCATTAACCACACTCACATTGTTGTACAAATAACGTCTCCGTCCATGTTCAGAACTTTTCTGTTCTCACCAGTGAAACTGTGTGCCCATTAAAGACAAATTTACCTCAGCCCCTGGCCATCACACTCTACTTTCTGCCTTTGAACTTGACTTCTGTGTGTACCTCATATAAGTGGAATTTTGTTCTGCTTGTGACAGTTGCTTCATTGATAATGGCTTCAAGGCTTCTGTTCGCAGTAGCACGTGTCAGAATCCCTTCTTTTTTTCGGCTGAATTGCATTCCTTTGTGTGAACACCACCACGTTTGTTTGGTCCCCTCACCCACGATGGGCAGTTGGGTCACTTGTGCCTTTTGCTGCTGTGATGAATACTGCTCCTAGGATGCGTGTACTCATAGGTGTCCAGCCCCTGTTTTCAGTCTTTGGGTCGTATACCCTGATGTGGATGTGGTGGATCACAGGTAAATTCTATGATGAAGTTTTGAGGAACTGGCACACTGTTTTCCACATAGCCTGCACCATTTCACTTGACTTCTTTTATGGAAAAATCATAGTGGTTTATGGATCCACTCCAATTGGTTTATCTGTTTACCCACTGGTGAGCATTTGCACCATCTCTCCCTTTTGGGTCTTATAAAGAGTGTTGCTATCAGCATGTGTGAACACCTGTTTTCACTTCTTTGGGGTATATACCCAAGAGTAGAGTTGTTGAGCTGTACGGTAATTTTACATTCACATCATAGACATATGTTGAATCCTTTTCCATTTGCACAAGTAATGTTTAAAGGTTCCAACTTCTCTGCATTGTTGCCAACATTTGTTTTTTTACGTTTTTTAAAAAAATATTTATTTGTTTGGCTTCATCAGGTCTTAGTTGGGGCAGGCAGGGTCTTCCTTGTGCCCTGAGGAATCTTCATTGTGCACTGTTGTGCACAGAGTCTCTAGTTGTGTTATGCAGACTCTAGAGCAAGCAAGCTCAGCAGTTGTGGGGCACAGACTTAGTTGCTGCGAGGCACGTGGGATCTTCCCAGACCAGGGATCGAACCCATGTCTCCTGCACTGGCAGGTGGATTCTTTATCAGTGAGCTACCAGGGAAGCCCTACCCCCATGTTTTATTGAAGAGTTTATACAGTCATGTCTTGGTACCCTTGGGGAATTGGTTCCAGAATACCCTAATTTTGGTAAACTCACGTCTCCTATATAAAATGGAATGGTATTTGCAAATAACCTGGGCAAATATCCTCTTATATACCTTAAATAAAATCTAGCTTACTTATAATAACTAATACATATAGTCACTGTATAAATGTTAAAAATGCAATGTGAATGCTATGTAAATAGTTGCTGGTATGTGACAAATTCAATGTTTTCCTTTTGAAACCCTTTGGAAATTTTTTTTCTTATAGTTTTGATCTGGAGTTTTGTCAGGAAGCATTTAACAGGAGGCTTCCTGTGTGCTGTTTTGGATCTGTCATGAATCCTCTGTTCCTTATTAATTCCTGAATATTCAGGAATTAAGAGGAGTTGGCAAGCCACTCCCGGGGCTGAAGAATGCATGCATTTCCTTGGTTAGTTTTTCCATACGGTGATAAGTTAACTATTTACGACCCTCTTCCTTTTTATGAACCTTATGGTAAAAGTGATTATTTACAACCCTCTCTCTTTGATATGGATTACCTTATGTTTCCTTGATAATTTGTAAGTCTGGACTTTTAATTTTTATCTTTGCTGAAAATAGCTACCTTGTAAGACAGTATATATACTCACACTATGTTGACTAAAACACCTTTGCTCCTTCAGAGCTTAAATCCCCGTGTCTTTCTTTCTCTCTCTCTCCGGCTAATTTGGAGCACAGAGGCCCGTTGAGCTCACTTTCTTGCCCAGGCTTCTAAGACCCTCTCGAGAAGGCACCCGGTGCCTGCGTGAAGCAGCACAAGCTCTGTGCCAAGAGCTTTATTGGTTTTCTGCATAAACTAAGGAATATCAGCCTCTTTCTCTCTCTCTTTTAATTTCTTATCATCAACTCCGGACCACCAGGTTCCGGTCCATTAAAGGACCTCAACAGAGTTTGAATCCATGGACGTGGAACCCATAGATACAAGGGGCTGACTGCAATTTTACTTTTTACA
This sequence comes from Bison bison bison, assembly GCF_000754665.1. Classification (NCBI taxonomy): domain Eukaryota; kingdom Metazoa; phylum Chordata; class Mammalia; order Artiodactyla; family Bovidae; genus Bison; species Bison bison. The sequence continues at coordinate 11,147 of NW_011488954.1, forward strand.
TTTAAGCCTTTTATATATTTTGAGATACTTTTTAGTATGTGGCAGGAGCTAAGGGTCCAATTTCATTCTGCTGCATGTGGATAGCCAATTGCCTAGCAACACCATTTGTTGAAAACACCATTTCCCCCCAATTGAGTTCTGTGGACTGTTGTGTAAAATGAGCTCATTATGAATGGATGGTGTATTTCTGGGATCTCAAGTCATACCATTCATGTATGTATGTGTATAATATATTCATATATGTGTGTGTGTGTGTGTATACACACACAAGGGCTTCCCTGGTGGCTCAGATGGTAAAGAATCTGCCTGCAATGCAAGAGATCTGAGTTTGATCCCTGGATTGGGAAGATCCCCTGGAGGAGAGCATGGCAACCCACTCCAGTATTCATCCTTGGAGAATCCCCAAGGACAGAGGGGCCTGGCGGGCTACAGTCCATAGCATCACAAAGAGTCAGACACAACTGAAGCAACTTAGCATGAGTGCACAAATACACAGGAATTCATGTGTGTATACACACACACACATGCACACACACAATTTCATGTATATATACACACACACAGGACTTCCCTGGTGGCTCACGGTAAAGCGTCTGCTTACAATGCAGGAGACCCAGGTTCGATCCCTGGTCAGGAAGATCCTCTGGAAAAGGAAATGGCAACCCACTCCAGTACTCTTGCCTGGAAAATACCATGGACAGAGGAGCCTTGTAGGCTACAGTCCATGGGGTCACAAAGAGTCAGACATGACTGAGTGACTTCACTTTCACTTTATACACACACATGGATTAATGTATATACACACACACACAGGAATTCTTGTATATATATAAATACACATGAATTCATGTATATATATTTGTACATATATACATGAATTCATGATATATACACACACAAATTCACATATATATATATATATTTACACACACATGAATTCATGTGTATATGCACGTGTGTGTGTACATATGTGCGTGCGTCCTGTGTGTGTGGTGCGTTCAAGGTCAGAGCTCATGATCTAGGCAACCAAACCCGTGATCATGTAGGTTTTCTTCTGTATTATTTATCGTTTATTTATTATTATTCTGTATTGTTTATAGTTTACTGTTTTAAATTTTTTTTGTGGTCAGTGTTGAATGACTTTTGGTGTAAGCTGTCAAATGTGTGTCTAATTTCATTTCATTGTGTATGTTTTCTAATTGTTCTGTAACTATTTTTCCTAGAGGTCCCAGGATATTTGCCTCCATCCTTTTGGATTTCCAACACGCAGTGGATTCAGTAGGACCACCAGCAGGAATCCAGGCCTCCCCTGAGCTAGGAATGGCTACGGCCTGCATTTCCCAGTTGGCCGTCAGAGGGCGACAGTCCCACCTCTCTTACCAGTGCAGGGGCTCCGGATTCTGCCCCCAGACTTGGCCCTGTGCACAGCCTACAGGACATGGGCCTACTCAGGACCTACCTGGGGATTCGCTTCAGGACAACACAGGGCTGTGTCCACACTGAGAGGAGCTCAGTTCCCTCAGGAGCTCAGTTTCGACAGGAGGCCATGGGAAGAAAAGGTGAAGAAACAGTGAGGAGAAGCTTCCTGTGCCTGGCTGGCTGTCTGGAGGGGCGCTGTCTTCAGAGAACCCAGCAGAGGAAGGGCTTGGTGTAGAAAACTGGGGGTTTGGATTCGTTTTGTGTGCAGTACAGACAGTGTCCAGTGTCCTTTGGCTTGTGATGTTCTGTTTTCCAGGCAATTTATTGAGGGGACCTTCCCTTCCCAAGTGTATGTCTTTGGCAGACTTGTCATCAGTTAACTGACCACGTATTAGCAGGTTTTTTTCCTTGGTTCTCCCTGCTAATATTCTGGCTAGTTTCCTCTTTCTGTGCCATTTCTACATGGTTTGGTTACCATAGCTGCATAAGATGGTTTGAAGTCAGAGTGAGTTTCCCCCAGCTACTGTTCTCCTTTCTCAGGACCCCCTTGGCTGTTCAGGGTCCTTTGTGGTTCCATGCAACTGTCAGGATCGTTCGTTCAGTTTTTGTGAAAAATACCATTGGAAGTATGGTTGGAATTGCATTGAATGTGTGTGCTGTTTGGGTTAGAATGGACATTTTAGCACTAATCAGTCTTTCCATCCATGAGCACAGGGTCTCTTTCCTTCATTTGAGTCTTCAAATTCTTCACCAATATCTTAATAATTTCAGTGCTCAAGTCTTTCATGTCTTTGGATACCTTTATTCCTAGGTATTTTGTTCTTTTGATGTTATTTTAAATGGGACTGTTTTCTTAATTTCTCTCTCTGATGGTTCATTATTTGTGTACAGGAACACAGCTGAGATTTATGTATTCATTTTGGGTCCTGCAGCTTTACTGAATTAATATATTCTAAGAGATTTTTGGTGGATTGATGTCGAAAGCTAGAACTAGAAATCCCACTGTTTCTACCACATCCAGGTCATCCACAACACCCAAAAGATAGTGACTCCTAACAGAATCTTCCCACAGTGTCCCTTACAATCACGTGAAATCCTACAAGAGCGAAGTGTATCATCACTTGGGGTGAGTAGGATCTGGGTAGGACTTGGCCTCTCTAGCCATGTTTAATATTGTCTTGACTTTTCTGTCCTATTGACATGGTTGTTTTGAGAAGTAATTTATTTTTCAGTCATTTCCAACTTACAGAAAATGTTCAATAGCAAGACTCAAAGTATTCATATTTGCCCCTTCATAGAAAATACTCCAGTGTGTTTGACCCTAAACAAGGATATTCTCCCAGGAACCCAGCATATATCCCCGAAATGAGGATTATGAAACTATCTTCTAACCATCTGATCCATAGGTCCACTTCAACTTTCACCAGCTGTCCCAACTCTATGGTAGTAACTTCTTTCATTCTGATTTGGTTTTCTTTCTTTTTTCTGGAAACTTGATTGAGACTTTCTCTCATATTCAAATCCTGGATGGATTTAAAGCATCAGATGTGCATGTGATCTGGGTGGCTTCTTTCACTTAGGATGTTGTCAGTGTTCACCCACACTGTAGCCTGTATCAATCCTACACTTTTTTCATTGTTATTAAAAACACATAACAACAGGTACCTTACAGTCAACGTGACATAAGGAAGGATAAGACGGGATGAGAAGTACAAGCAGTGAGCCCCTCTCAGGCTTTTAGGAGAAAGGTGTCAGAAATGTCTTCACACTGGCTAGGCGGAGCCCATAGGAGGCAAATGAATGGAAAAGCAAGCTTTGAGGTCTAATCTCTCCAGTGCCAGCCCCACATCCCCAGGTTCCAATCTACCAGCCCTACTGTGCACACCAGGCACCAAAAGGAAGATACATAGACTCTTGACTTAGGAAGCCACACCCCATGTTGGGGTCACACAGCATGGTCACATGATCATTATGGACTCTATGCTCATGTCCCCAGTCCTCACAGAAACATCCGCAGGTCACTACGTGGGGCTTTCTGGGGCACTTGTGAATGCTAGAAACTGCAGTGGTAAAAGGAGGGGAGAAGGCACAGATGGCAGGATGGATATGGGGTGGTGTACAAATTACCAGAGACCTGAGGTCCTTGACACTAGGAGTTTGAAAAAGGTTTCTTAATATGTAAATGGGGAAAGGAGGCCCATTTAATAAATGGTGCTCAATTTGGCATCCAATTGGAAAACAAAACTGGATTCCCTACCTCAAAAAATACCACCAAAGCAATCACAGGCACATTAGGAACCTACATTTGAAAGGGAAAACTTTACAACTTTAAGGACAATTTTAATGAGGGTGTATTTTTTAAATTGAAGTAAAGTTGATTTACAAGACTGTTTTAGTTTCAGGGGTATAGCAAAGTGATTCAGTTATTCAGTGATTTGTGTCTGAGATGCTCCTCAGACACAATTCAGTCCCTTTGGGAGACCACTGAGCAATGCCCAGTACTCAACCAACAGTCCTGGAAACCCACAGCAGCAGGTGGTGATGCTTAGTGGATGTTTGTTGACTCAATAAATGACTGCAATCACACACTAAAAGCAAGCCTTGAGGCTGGGAGGGGATCCCCAGTCTTGTTTCCAAACAGGAGGTCTTGATCCTAATTGGTGTGAGTGTGTGAAATGGGGCTTGGGGAGGGAAGAGATCCGTCACAAAGCATTTTGTAAATAGGGGAAACTGGGTATGTGAGGAGGATGTAAGCAGGTACATCCCAGAAACACATCACAGCAGATCCTTCAGTTGTGCCCTCACCCCTGCTCTTGGGGCATCACACTGTCTCCCTCCCTGAAACATGCTGAACGGCTCACAGGTTTCCCAGAGGGGGTGGTCACATGACCTCCACCTGACCAATCAGCATGTTCCATCCTCCTGGACACCTGATTGACTCGGGGCTGGACAAGTGACGAATCAGGGCATATGCTGGAATCCTGGGGAATGGAGGTTTATTGCCATTAGGAACAGGGGATACCTAAGGTCAGCCTTTGGCAGTTGGACGGAAGTGAGGTCAGCCTGTGGCAGTTGGAGGGATGTGACATCAGCTTGTGGCGGTTGGTGGCCTTGTTCCATAAAGGCAGAGCTACTTGGGTGAGGATGACATCAGTAAGCAGAGCTGAGAGGTTGGGGAAGACGATTCCTGCTGACGTCCCTGAGACCCAGGTACAGTCCAGCCAGAAGCTGTGCTCGTGGACTTAGTTATGATCATTCTTGTTTGTTAGCTTGTTTGAGCCCCTTTGGGTTTGATGTCCAGCTGGCTAAGTGGAGACCCTGGAACTGCCACGGTGTGGGTTTCATCTGGCTTCAGGGAAGAAATTCCACTTAACATTTCAAGACTTATTTTAGTCTGGAGATCTAAATAGACTCAATCTGCTGGGGCCAGCTATTAACCCTAGGATTCCCCTAATTAATCCTCACAGGGTTAGTCCTGTTAAGGTAGCAGCTCCTGTCCCTGATTAGAGGACAAGACAGAGGTTCGGAGAAAGGAGGTAGCCAGGCCAACAGAACCCCCAGATCCTGCTCCTTGAACTCTGGGAAGCCGCATGGTGGGGCTTGTCCATGTGAAGGCGCTAAGGCACCCAGGCCCATGCAGGCTACCCTGGGGGCCTAAGGATTGGAAACTGCCATGTGGCTGCTCTGAAACTCAAAAACAATTCATACTGAAGGAAGGAGGGGACCTTGCTTCACCAGACCCCATCCCACCCTCTGCTGCTGCTGCTAAGTTGCTTCAGTCATGTCCGACTCTGTGCGACCCCAGAGACGGCAGCCCACCAGGCTCCCCTGTCCATGGGATTTTCCAGGCAAGAGTACTGGAGTGGGGTGCCATTACCTTCTCTGACCCCACCCTCTAACTCCCTCCAAACCTGTACCCTTTTCTCCTTTGCTTGTCAATTACATAGTCATGCTCATGTGACCACATGGACAGTTCCTGGCTCACTGGCTCCCATCTGGAGCTGCTAAAGGGGAATACTCCCCCCATCGGACTTCTTCTTTGGGGCCTTAGGCACTGTATTCCCCTCTTGCACATGAGGCCTTTTCCAGAATATACAGGGAACCTCACTCAGTTTGAACAGGATGCATCCAACACTGCCCTTTCCACGTCTCCCTTGAAACTCAGTTCCGGTCCTCCTTTCTCTACATTGCAGCCTCCCGTGGTGCCACAGGAGAGACCCAGCTGACAAACGATAGCACAGGAAGGCAGGTAAGAGGTGAGATCTGACAGTTGGGAAGCTCTGCTTACAAGGGACCTTGCTCTTCATGCTATAGAGGTAGTGAAGCCACCAGGGTCTGGAAGAAGTGCTTGGGCCAAACTGAATCCACAAGACTTTTGACAGCTCAGCCTTCCAGCCATGGTAGGGATGGGGCAAGGTCCCTGAGGTTCTGAAGGCCCATAGTGTGCAGGTTCAGGGTCCACAGAGAAAAGGCAGAGGCCTACCCGGAGGTGTTCACAGACCACTTACAGACAAGCCAACCAGGCCAAAAGGACACCATAGTGCCTGAGCTGCTTTCATGGGTGAAGGGTGTGGGTGCAGAAGCAGAGACCCAAGTCTGCTGGGAACTCCTTAAGGACAGTTTTCAACTAGGATTTGAGGCTGTATCATTTAGTTATGTCTTTGGCTGAAATGATAGAAATCCATACTTACAGTGCCTTCAGCTACATCAGTTCAGTGGCTCAGTTGTTTCTGACTCTTTGCGACCCTATGGTCACATGCCAGGCTTTCCTGTCCATCAGCAACTCCCAGAGCTTGCTAAAACTCATGTCCATCTAATCGATGATGCCATCCAACCATCTCATCCTCTGTCATCCCCTTCTCCTCCTGCCTTCAATCTTTCCCAGCATTAAGAGTCTTTTCCAATGAGTCAGTTCTTTGCATCAGGCGACCGAAATAGTGGAGCTTCACCATCAGTCCTTCCAATGAATATTCAGGACTGATTTCCTTTAGGATGGACTGATTGGATCTCCTTGCAGTCCAAGGGACTCTCAAGAGTCTTCTCCAACCCCACAGTTCAAAAACATCAATTCTTCAGCACTCAGCTTTCTTTATAGTTATACTACAACTCTCACATCCATACATGACTACCAGAAAAACCATAGCTTTGACTAGATGGACCTTTGTTGCCAAAGTAACCTCTCTGCTTTTTTCTTTTTAATATAAATTTATTTATTTTAATTGGAGGCTAATTACTCTACAATATTGTATTGGTTTTGCCATACATCAACATGAATCCGCCACAGGTGTACATGTGT
>NW_011488955.1:0-282 GCF_000754665.1 Bison bison bison
GCCTTGAGAACCCCATGAACAGTATGAAAAGGCAAAATGATAGGATACTGAAAGAGGAACTCCCTGGGTGGGTAGGTGTCCAATATGCTATTGGAGATCAGTGGAGAAATAACTCCAGAAAAAATGAAGCAATGAAGCGAAAGCAAAACAATTCCCAGTTGTGGAAGTGACTGGTGATAGAAGCAAGGTCCAATGTTGTTTAGAGCCATATTGCATAGGAACCTGGAATGTCAGGTCAATGAATCAAGGCAAATTGAGAGTACTCAAACAGGAGATGGCAAC
>NW_011488955.1:4660-5163 GCF_000754665.1 Bison bison bison
GGATTGGACCCAGGTCTCCCACATTGCAGGCACACATTTTAACCTCTGAGCCAACCCAGCAATCCCTCTTCTAGGTTTATACCAAAAGAATGAAGGGGAAAAAATAAAACAAAGAAAGAAAAGACAGTTTACCCAAAGATTTACACATTAATATTCATAGCAGTCTTATTTCTAATAATCAAATAGTTAGATCAACAAGATGGTGGAGCTACAGATGGACATGGAGTACATCTCTCTCCATAGATTCATCAGGGATACACCTTGAGACACAGAAGTGCTTGCAGAACACCAGCTAAGAGCAGACAGCACTGCCTGACCAGCGGAAAATAATATATGGTGCCACGCAAAAGTCAGTAGGAGGAAGGAACTAGGCAGAAAAACATGAGTGTTTTTAGGACTGGACCTGCCCTTGGTGAATGGGAAAACTGAAGTAGCTATCCTAATACCACATGGGAGCAACTGTCTGGATCAGAGGAGAAATGTTTAAGGCTGAGAGTGAAACA
>NW_011488956.1:0-282 GCF_000754665.1 Bison bison bison
TCCGTGACATGTCAGGCTCCCCAGCCTCTGGCATTCCTGTCAAAGTGTCTGCCAAGTTGTTTTCTGGATCGACTTCTAAAAACCGGGACTTTGAACAGAACACAGATGGGAGCGGCCAAGTCATCGTCTCCATTGGTGTTCCTCGGACCATCTCAGAAGTGCAGCTCCCGGTAGGACCCCACCCTCATGGGAGTGGGGGAGCTAGGAGAGAAGGTTCCCAGGGTGGCAGGTAGAGGGGGGGAAGCTGGGTGCCTGTGCCCTTTCCATTGATCCTGCGACCTC
>NW_011488956.1:382-711 GCF_000754665.1 Bison bison bison
CCTCAAAACACATAGAGATGAACAGACGGCAGTTTGTGCCCTGAAAAGTTCAGCCTTGGTGGAGGGAAAAACTAGAGCACCCCTTCCCCGCCCCCAGCCCTCCTTTTCCTCTCTTCCCAGGTTTCTGCGTCCACCTCTCTCCACTCTGTATCTTGCAGGAGGAGAGATGGAGGAGGCAGAGCTCACATCCTGGCGTTTCGTGTCATCTCCCTTCTCCCTGGATCTAAGCAAAACCAAGCAGCAGCTTATACCTGGGATCACCTTCCTGCTGCAGGTTTCTTCTGGAAGGGGGAGGATGAGCAGTGGGCGCCGGAGGTGGTGGGCAGGAC
>NW_011488956.1:3820-4273 GCF_000754665.1 Bison bison bison
CACGGTGGTGGCGGGGGACTGGGGCAGGTGAGGGTGGGGAGCCTAACTGGGCTGGGACCCTGGCCCTCCCCGTCTTCCTGCCCCCAGGTGAGCGTCCACGTGTCCCCAGTGGAGGGGCTGTGCCTGGCCGGGGGTGGAGGGCTCGCCCAGCAGGTGCAGGTGCCCGCGGGCTCTGCCCGGCCCGTTGGCTTCTCTGTGGTGCCCATCGCAGCTGCTGCCGTGTCCCTGAAGGTGATGGCTCGAGGATCCTTTGATTTCCCTGTGGGGGACGCAATATCTAAGATTCTACAAGTCGAGGTGAATGGAACACCCTTGAATCTAGGTCCCCAGCTCCCAGATTCATCCCCTGCTCTGGCCCTCTCCCTGCAACAGGGCTGAGGCCACCCCCCAAACCCAATGCTTTGGTCCATTGCACTTTCCACAATCCTGGCCCCACTGTGTCCCTGAAGTTCC
>NW_011488956.1:4373-6045 GCF_000754665.1 Bison bison bison
TAGCCTGTGTGATCTCTCACAGCTCTTTTTCCCCTCCACAGAGAGAAGGGGCCCTTCACAGGGAGGAGATGGTCTATGAACTCAACCCCCTGGGTGAGTGACCTCCACTCACAGACAGCAGTGTCCTGGGGTGGGAGGGGACAGAGGGCGTGGGCAGCAGGACAGACCGCTGACTCCCCTCATCTTCCCAGATCCCCTAGGCCGGACCTTGGAAATTCCTGGCAACTCTGATCCCAATATTATCCCTGAAGGAGATTTCAAGAGTTTCGTCAGAGTCACAGGTGGGCGTGTCCTCCAGTCCCTTCCCAGGGGCCTCTCTTGGATTCATGGGAAACCTGGGAATTTCTGTTTGATCCTGAGACTCCATGACCCTCCCACCCTGGCCCCCTGACCTGCTCTCTGACCCTCCATCCTGTCCCTCCCCATAGCCTCGGATCCACTGGAAGCGTTGGGCTCTGAGGGGGCCTTGTCACCAGGAGGCCTGGCCTCCCTCCTGAGGCTTCCCCAAGGCTGCGTGGAACAAACCATGACCCTGTTGGCTCCAACACTGGCTGCTTCCCACTACCTGGACAAGACTGAGCAGTGGAGCATGCTGCCCCTGAGACCAAGGACCACGCTGTGAATCTCATCCAGAAAGGTTCTGAGTGCAGCGACTAGCAGGACTGGGGGCCAGGTGAGGGCAATTAATGGAAGCTGGGCAGCCCGGGTGGTCAGAGCAGGGAAGAGAGATTCGGTCCCCAGTGGAAATGTTGAGCGTAGCCTGGCCACAGCAGTAGGGAAGTGGGTGTGATCTCAGCTGCCTCTCCCCTCCAAGGCTACACGTGGATCCAGGAGTTTCGAAAAAGAGATGGTTCCTACGGGGCTTGGTTACATCGGGACAGTAGCACCTGGTGAGTTTGGGGGAGTGTCCTGGGTGTATGGAAGGGGCCAGGGCTGGTGGGGGCAGAGCCAGCTACTATGGGAGGGTAAATAGCCAGGAGCCACCAGGAGTGGGCCTCCCCTTTATAGGGACCAGTGGTTATCCCTAGCAATGCCTTCGTCTCCTCTAGGCTCACGGCCTTTGTGCTGAAGATACTGAGTTTGGCCCAGGATCAGGTGGGCGGCTCTGCTGAAAAGCTGCAGGAGACGGCCACGTGGCTGCTGTCGCAGCAACGGGATGATGGCTCATTCCATGACCCCTGTCCTGTTATCCACAGGGAAATGCAGGTATGGGGCTGGGAGGCTGGGCCAAGGGCATAGGAGGGAAGAGTAGCCCTGCCCCTCCCCACTCGTGGTTGGTGCCTCCTTTTCTGCCCACTTCAACCAGGGAGGCTTAGTGGGAAGTGATGAGACTGTGGCGCTCATGGCCCTTGTGGTCATCGCCCTTCACCACAGGCTGGCAGTCCTCCCAGACAAGCATTCTGAGCACTTGAGTAGAGTGGTAAGGCAGCTATGTGTCTGCCCTTCGCTGATCCCTTTCCTCTCAGAAGCCCAGTCCACAGATCCTCCCCCAACTATCTTCCAGGAAAATTCCATCTCAAGAGCAAACACCTTCTTGGGGGCGAAAGCAACCTCTGGGCTCCTGGGTGCCCACGCCTCCGCCATCATGGCCTACGCCCTGTTGCTGACCGAGGCCCCCGAGGACCTGCGGAGAGCTGCCCACAACAACCTGATGGCCATGGCCAAGGACATC
>NW_011488956.1:7647-15006 GCF_000754665.1 Bison bison bison
AGCCCCAAACCCCTTCCTCCTCCTCGTGTCTCCTTGTCTGACTGACAGTGTCCCTTCCATACAGGAGCCCAGCTGCCACTGCAGAGGCCATCTTAGTGCCCCCTGCTCCATCCTAAGCCTGTCCTCATGACCCCAGTAACTCCTCGTCTGCTTTCACCCCAGCCATGCCCACCTCCCCAGCAGGACAGGTCCTTGCATCTATACACATCTCCTGGCCCTGAATGTCCTTCAGGTGCTTCTTGTCCCCCATGACACACTCATTCTCCTACTCCAAGCTTCTCCTGGCAGCCATTCCTGAACTTTTCTCTGTAGCTTCTTCAGTGCATGTGTACACTGCATGTGTACAGTGCCTGCCCCCATGCCAGGACCCTGCTCCGCTCTCTTTCTCACCCAACACCTCGGCTCCTTTGTATTTTTGGACTGGTCTGGGAGGTGGATGGGAATGGGCAGAGGGCCTCGAAGCTCTTAGCCCAGGAGCTAAGGGGTCCAGAGCCTTCCATGTGGCTCTGGAGAGAGGTCTGTGGCCCCAAAGGTCCCATGTCCCCTTCCCACCCCTTGTTGAGCCAGGTCCTTTGCAACTACAATGTCATGGACATGACGAACACGACCCGCCAGGGTCTTCAGATTGAAGTGACGGTCATGGGCCACGTCGAGTACACGAGTGAGTGTTGGGGTCACAGGCTGTGGGTCTCTGAGGGGGTGGTGCCAGGGCTGAGCCACAGTGCTGTCCCCTCGCAGTAGAGGCGGAGGAGGACTACGAGGACTAAAGTAGGAGGACTCTCCAGCCGGGGATGACCCCGAGGCCCACTCCCGGCCCATGACACCTCTAAATCTGTTTGACAGGTGGAGGAACTACTGTAAGACAGAGGCTGCCAAGGCGGCCAACGAACTGGAACCCAGGGTGCATCCAGTGAACCAGGCAGGGGGACCCAGACAACAGACACGTGTCTCCACAGGCAAGTCTGCGAAGGTGGGGCTGTCAGGCATGGCCATTGCGGACATCACCCTCCTGAGTGGATTCCACGCCCTGCGGGCTGACCTGGAGAAGGTGTGACCAGCCACCCAGAGGGGCCGCCTGTGCCCCAGGAGCCCTGCCCCATCCCCGCAGCAGCCCCAGCTGCTGAGCCCTGTCACGTGCAGGCGGCCGGGGGCTTTCTCCTTGTAACTCCCGGCTCCCGTTCCCCACAGCTGGCCTCCCTCTCCGACCGTTACATGAGCCACTTTGAGACCGAGGGTCCCCACGTCCTGCTGTACTTCGACTCGGTGAGCAAGGAGGGTGACAGAGGGGCGCACAGCTGGCACTGGGTTTCCTGAGCTCGTGTTAGGAGGATTCCCAGGAGGCAGGTGTATCAGCAGCTACTGCTCTGGGAGAGACCTTGTGGAGTGAGCAGGAAGGCAGGACAGGAGGGGGTCAGAGCCTTGGCCAGGGAGGTTCCCCGCTGCCTGCAGGGAGGCGGGGCTGAGCCCCTTCGGTGGCTTTGGGTCCAGTGCCAGTCAGCCGGGGAGGGCTTGAGAGAGCGCCTTTCATAAAGCTGAATGTATTCAACTTGAGGGACTGCTTCTTTTTCATTGACCTTCTCTTTCTTTTTTTATATAAATATGTATTTTGTCTTTTTTGAAATGATGGTGATTTTAGATGAATTGTTGTTGTTGTTGTTGCTGTTGTTTTTCCCATGGCCACCTTTGACTAACACATAGTTATCAACCCTCTGATGGCCCTCAAAAAAGTTTTTTGAACATTTACTGTAACCTCTCAGAGAAAAATGTGAAAAAGGCATGTTAATACTGTGATACCATTCGTCAGGCGTGTTAAGACTGAGATACAACTGGCCAGGTATTTGTGCGTCAGGGAGACCCTCCCTGCGCAGTGTGTGCAGAGGGGACAAACCCTGTTAGCTTGAGAAGCCAGGCAGAGGAGTCTGGTTGAACACAGTGGAAAATGAGGAAGATGTCAAGTCAGGGAGCTCACCGTGCAGCTTAAGAAGGAAACTCACGTGGGATACCAGGCTGAACTGGACCAGTGTGGGCATGAGGAGAAGGATCTGGGCCTAGACATGAGTGGTGGAGTCATAGAAGGCAAGCAGAGGGCTAGCACTTGCTGTTACCAAGCAGAAAAGGGAGGCCTTAGTTGTATCATTGAGGCTATTGAGAGGGTGAGTGGGTTTGGAGGGCAGGCAGACGGAATCGGGAGAGTTTAATACATCCTGTAAAAGTCCCAATACAAGAAAAAGGGTGAACATTTGGGAGAAGCTGCCCACCTGCAGAGTTTGGGGAATGATGAGACTACCCTGGGGAGCACAGAGAAGGGGAAGGGCCTGCGCTGGGGCCTGTGTCTCTGGGAGGGACGAAGCAGGAAGGTAAGAAATGAGCAGGTCAGAATCGGGGTGGTCTGGAAGCTAGCCCTGAGGGTAGGGAGAGCTTCGTGAAGAATGTGTCCATGAAGTGAGCCTCTGTGAAGGTGCCAGGACAAGAGACTGGGGTGAGGTCACCATGTGAGCAGTGAAGTCAGCAGAGACCTTGAGGAGCAGTTTTTAGAAATCCTGAGGCTGGAAGGTAAAAAAACATAAACGACACTGAAGATAAGATCGACCAGAACCAAACAGGCCAAGCAAATCCATCACAGCGGTCTATGAAAGCTCAGGGCCCAGAAGTGGGTCCCTGACTTCCCTGCCTCCCATCTCCCCCCATGCCAGGTCCCCACCTCCCAGGAGTACATAGGCTTTGGAGCTGTGCAGGAGGTGCCCGTGGGGCTGGTACCGCCAGCCAGGGCCATCCTGTGTGACTACAACAACCCTGGTGAGGCGTTGGGGACACTCTGGAAGGTTGGGGTAGGTGGCAGTGAGGAGTGGCAAGGGAGTCCTGTGGATCCATCTCCTGGGAGACAGAGAGAGGGCAAGTTCCCTAACACCCCTCTGCTTTTCTCCAGAGCACAAAAGCTCTGTGTTTTATGGGGCACCACGTAAAAGAGAACTCTTCTCCATGTTGTGCTAGCAGCCTTCTGCCAGTGTGGTGGGCGTGAGACCCCTCACCGTTGATCTCACAGCACCATGTTTACAGCGGGGAGGGCAGCGGTTTGTACGGGAGCAATAAAAGGAGACACCGAGGCACGTGACTGGCCGAGTCCTCCCACCCACTCCTCCCCCATCACTGGGCACTGGCGCTCTCCCAGGCCCCCGCCTCCACCCCCCGGGGCTGCAGCCGCACCTGGAAAGGCTGGACCTTGAGGTTGACACCGCAGTAGGGATCCGGCTGCAGCGACGGCAGGGTGCCCACGGGCGGCGGCAGCAGCGTGAAGGCCTGCAGCAGTCGCAGGAGCACCACGAAGAGCTCCAGGCGCGCCAGCGACTCGCCCAGGCACACGCGAGCCCCGCAGCCAAATGCCAGCGCGCTGGGGTTCGCGCCGGGCTCCAGGAAGCGGTCTGCGGGCGGGCGGAAGGACCGACCGGGCTCATGGGCCGCCCGCTGCACCGCCACCCACCACCGCAGGCACCCACCCGGCCACGCACCCGGCCAGAACTCGTGCGGCTGCTCCCAGACGGTCCCGTCCAGGTGGGCACCTTAGAGGTTAAGGATAACGACCATGCCCTCAAGGATGTCGTAGCTGAAGATGCTGGGGGTTAGGGTTAAGTGAGAGGCCCACTGGACCCTGCTGGGGCCTTGGCCGTTCATCCCTAGGCCTCCGGAGTCACCTGCTAGGCCGTGGTGCCATGTGGCAAGGCCAGGGGCAGCACCTCTGCAATGGTGGCCTTTAGCAAGGGCCGGTGAGCGCCATCCTTTCATGTGACTCCAGGGTTCGAGGCTCTGGGGCCCAGCTCGCGATCCATCTCCTCCTGAAGGTATTGCTGAATCTGAGAAATGGAGCCCAAGTCCTGTCACTGGCCAGCCCTCAGCTGCCAGCCTCCATTGTGTGTGTCTGTGTGTGTGTGTGCGTGCACGCATACACTAGTCACTCAGTCGTATCCGACTCTCTGAGAGCCCATGGGCTGTAACCCTCCAGACTCTTCTGTCCATGGAATTCTCCAGGCAAGAGTACTAGAATGGGTTGCCATTCTCTTCTTCAGGGCATCTTTCTCAGCCAGGGGTCCAACCTAGGTCTCCTGCATTACAGGCAGATGCTTTACCATCTGAGCCACTAGGGAAGCCCAAACTTCCACCATTCCCTGGAGGAACTCACATGAAACTATGTGCCGAGTAGAAGAACCCAGGCAAACCCCACTGACCCACCCAGTCCTACACCCCACAACACAGCCTGCATCGCCACCAGTGAGCTAGGTTCCCGCCACCCTGGCCAAGCTGCCAGGAAGGATCCCTTTGCCTCCTCCAGGGCATACCTCAGGGTGGTGAAGTAGGAACGCCACAGCCCAGGAGAGGGTGCTCGCCGTGGTTTCAGTGCCCCCGATGAAAAGGTCCACCACAGACATGTGCACGTGTCCTTCCAGGAGCTGTCCCGGGCCCTCTTCTACTCTTTGCCTCCCTACCCCCTGGAGCATGTAGTCCGTCACATCCCTCCACTGGCCGGCCACCATGCTCTCCTGGGGAGGGGAGGACCAGCTGGCCTGAGTGCCTGGCTTGGGGAGAGTGTTTAGAGGGTGCCATGGGTCCAGGACCGCAGGGATGGCCCAGAAGCTGCCTGGCTCTGGGCAGTAGCGTCACCGCTGCCAACCGAGGAGGACCCCGGTCCACGCACGATTCCCACCTTGTGGCGCGTCAGCTGCTTCTCCACCATGTGGTCCCTGTTCTCTATGGCCTGCTTCAGCCTCCAGAGCCCAGGGTTGGGGAAGAACTGGGGCAGAGAGTAAGAAGGTGTAGCTGCTGGCAAGGAAGCCTGTTCCCCATCCCCACCCTTTCTCCCAGGACCAGGCATGTCGGGGCTGCGCCTCCTCACCCTGAGAAAAGGAACCATGTCCAAAATCTGGATGGACCAGTGGTCCCAGGTCTTCATCAAGTCCTGAACACAGTCGTGAAAGGCATGTACTAAGGTGTCCTCCTGCCAGAAAAGGAGGACATCCTTTCAGTGCAGAACCAGGAGAGGATCAGGGAGGGGTTGCGGGGGGTGGGGGGAGGGGGGCAGGCATATGGGAGGGCAAGAGAGCCTTGACCTTGTTTCCAAAAGTGAGGTAACAGATGATGCTGCAGGTAAGCAGAGAGAATTCCTTCTGGATGGTCACGGGGGCACCGGCCTGGACTCTCATGCGCTGAAGAGAAAGAGCATGAACTAAAGAGGGAGGGACCTGGGATGTCCCTGGTGGTCGAGAGGCTAAATTCTCTGCTCCTAATGCAGGGGGCCCAGGTTCGATCCTTGGTGAGGGAACTAGATGCCACATGCTTTGGGTAATATAAGTGAAAAAACAATAGAGGGCCTTCCAGGAGGGGTGAAGCTGACCTGGGCTAACTGTGGGAGTCCAGGCTCACCTCGCAGAACTCCTGGGTCAGCTGGTCCACCCAGGGCTCCATGGAGCTGCGGGTGCCCAGCAGCAAGGCTGAGCGGGTGAGTTTCTTGTGGGCCTTCCAGAGCAGAGAGTAGTCCCCCAGAGAGATGTCCTGGCAGCGCTGAGACACCAGCTTGTCTGCGAGTAGGGGTTGGGGGTGGGAGGGTCGACTTGACCAAGGAAGCCACAGGGCTGACCTCCCCTGCCTCCCAAAGCCCTGCTTCTCCCCTCAAGCAACCCCTTACAGGATGGTATCTGGGGTCTGCCGGCAAAGTCCACCCACTTCCTGATCATAGCCTCCTCAATGGTCCTCTTGGAGTTCAGCACCACCACCTCTGGCGGGGAGAGTGGTAGGAAAAGCAGGAAGTCAGCAGGAAAGCACACCCCCAACCCTCCTCACTGTTGTGGGCCAGGAAGGAGGCAGACCCTCACCTTGCAGCCCAAGGCGAAGCCTGTAGACAGGCCCGAGTTTCTGAGTCAGGCTCAGCAGATGGATGGGGAGGTTGGGCTGCAGCAGGTGCAGGAAGCCGGGGACCAGAGGTGGGAGGTGGAGGTTTCTGAGCTTCCACCGGCCCCATAGCAGGTGAGCGCCAGCTAGCAGGGTGAGCAGCAGCAGCAGCCCTGCGAGGACCATGGCTGGAGACCCAGGCAGAGGCCCCGGCCCCGCCACTTATAGCTCTCCACACCTTCAGCCATCTGGCTACTTGAGCTGTTCTGAAGCCTCCCTCGACTCCTTCCCTCAGGTCCTTGCCCACTGTCCCGCCCACAAAACAGTACATTCCTGGAATGGCATCGAATCTCTTGGCCTTGGAAAATCCAATATCAAAGAGCAGGCCTTTTCCCATTCATCTATCAAGAAGAAAGGAAAGGAAACACAACCCTGACCTTCTTCAACAGCCAGAATCAGCTTTCTGTCAACCGTTCAGGAAAACGTGTCCATGAGCCCTCTCCCACCTGCACCCCATCCCACCCCCACCGCCACCTTGGACCGGCTTCCTGCCACGGGTTTGTCTCAGAGAGAAGAATGACAACCCACGCCTAATATGCCCTCCCAGATGGCCTTTGAAGCACAAAATGAGATGAGAATGATCTGTGTGTTTTTCTTTTAACTTACAGATAGGGGAACCACATGTCCCGGTTTGCATGTGTTATCCCAGTTTATACCTATAGTCCAAGTGTCATCAGTAATATTGCCTCTTTTTATTCTCAAAACTTGAAGATGAAGAATTAAATGTTTCCCCAGTTTGGAGCTCTTACCCTCTACCTGACGATCTTTGGTTGCAAGGAAAAGAGACCCACTTGAGCTAGTTTGAGCTAAAAGTAAGAATTGTTCTACAAATAGAGGGATATCTCACAGAATCCAGAGCAGGCAAGTAGAAGGGACCTTCTTGGCCTTGGAAAGTTAGGGATTGTGAACTAAAGAGCCCTAGAGACATGGCTGCTTCCTCACTCTTCATTCCTCCTCTTTCATTTGTTTATTAATCTTGGCTGCACTGGGCCTGTATTACCATGCCTGCGCTTTCTCTAACTGCGGCGAGCAGAGGGTACTCTCTAGTTGTGATACCCAGGCATGTGGGCTTCAGCAATTGAGGCTCATGGGCTCTAGAACTCGGGCTCAGTCGTGGGGGCCCACAGGCCTGGTTGCTTCACGGCATGTGATCTTCCCAGACCAGGGATCCAACCCGTTTTTTTCATTGGCAGGTGGATTCTTAACCACTGGACCACCAGGGAAGTCCCCTCCCTCCTCTCTGTCTGCAGTCAAGCTGCTTGTGCTCCCAGGTGCAGGCGGCACAGAACTGCTTTCAAGGTTAGACTCCACAGAATACGGGTCTAGCCCCAGGACAAAAAGGCTGTAATGGCGTGATCAAACATGCCCCCATCGATTCCAAAGTCCTCAGGAAGGAACTTGATAGCCACAGCTGGGATCAGG
>NW_011488956.1:16208-17630 GCF_000754665.1 Bison bison bison
CACCGCTTCATAACGGACACCGTGTACCTTGCCAACTCCGTCTCTTCCATACCACCTCCAAATCCTAATTCCAAACAAGATAAATGATATGCAATGCCCCCAGAAGTGCTGTCCTGCCTCCAGCCTTGGGGCCTTTTATGTTCTTTCTTCTGCCTCAAATACCCTCATCTACTCCTACTCCCTTTGCTTGACTTTTCAGCCTGCCGAGTCCAACTTACAGGTCATCTCCCCAGCCCACTTCTCACATGCACCCAGACTGGTCAGAGGCCCCACAGAACCATGCAGCTCCCTGATCTCACACCATTCACAGAAGATGGGGACCTGGAGCAGGGCATGGCCTGGAGTGAGAGCTCCACAATTCCTGTTGAATGACTGAATGGCAGGCTGCTGAGTTAGCTCAGTTTCCCTCAAAAATGACCTTGGCACATTCCTCTAGATGAATTTCTAGGTTAGCCCTGAAGACCCAAGAGGTGCTGCCATAATGGGGGAGAGCTAGGCAGGCATGTGGGGAGGGTTGACCCCGGAGAACAGCGGTTCCCTCAGAGTATTAAGAAACACCAAAGTCGGCCTTTTGGTCTGTTTGAAATCAGTATCTGGATGAAGACATCATCGGACCTGATGATTGCACATTTCTGGGAAAGTTACGTAATACTGCTGATAAAGGGATCCAGTGTCAAATGGGCTTTCAACAGAGCAGGTCTCGGTTAGAAGCAAGATCCCAGAAGTGCCGCATGCATGACCACAGTGGGGGACACGTGGCTGGGGAGCTGCTCACGAAGCAGAAGGCTGAGGTGCCTGGTGTGCAGCCCCCAGCCTGAGGCCCCGGTGACAGGCTGCCAGGCACAGGGAGTGCCCTGCAGGTAGAGTAAAAGGGAGGTTTTAGTGTGGACACGGGATCCTCAGAGCGCAGGGTCAGCTGCTCACCATGGTCACTATGTGGCACCAAGCTCCCAAGGGGTTGTCTTGGGGAGGAGGGGATTCAGGCAGAGCTGGACACTGCAAGGATCACCCAGGCTCTGGGAGCCTTAGATGAAGCCAACCCTGACCTAGGCCCCCTAGAACCTGGAGCAGGTGGTGGGGATACTGGTCTCTGTCCTGGAGACACACACAGACACTTTGCCACCAAAGGCTTTTATTGAGTCCCTGGTTTTGCCTAGGGCTCTGTTCAGGGTACCCGGCACAGCAGGAGTCCAGGCACCATCTTTCGCAGCTCTGGCTCGTCCTGGGTAAGCTGGGAGAGCACCCTCACACCTGGCAGCCCTGTGTGCCATAGTCCTGGAGGAAGCTGTTGAGCTGGGCACAGGGTGTCCGATGGCGGGTGCTCTGGCACATGCGCTCAGAGGGCATCTCCTCAATCCAGCTGTTCGAGTCCAGCAAGTACTGGGGGCTGCAGGCAAAGGGGCAGTGAGCAGGGGTCAGTGG
>NW_011488957.1:0-282 GCF_000754665.1 Bison bison bison
TTATGGATGAGTAGTATTCTTTCTATTGTATGTCTGTGAATATAGATATACACACACACACACACACACACACACACACACATATATATATACACACACATACACACACACATAACATCTTCTTTATGCACTCATTGGCTGCTGGATACTTAGGTTACTTTCATATCTTGGAAACTGTAAATAATACTGCTTTAAACAGTGGGCTTCATGTACTTTTTTGAAATAGTGGTTTTGGTTTTCTTCAAATATATACTCAGGAGTAGAACTGCTAGATCATATGGT
>NW_011488957.1:382-1139 GCF_000754665.1 Bison bison bison
CTCTAAAGTCAGGAACAAGACAAGGGTGCCCACTTTCACCATTACTATTCAACATAAGTTTGGAAGTTTTGGCCACAGCAATCAGAGCAGAAAAAGAAATAAAAGGAATCCAAATTGGAAAAGAAGTAGTAAAACTCTCACTGTTTGCAGATGACATGATCCTCTACATAGAAAACCCTAAAGACTCCACCAGAAAATTACTAGAACTAATCAATGAATATAGTACAGTTGCAGGATATAAAATCAACACACGGAATTAATATTTAACTTTTATTGAAGTATAGTTGAATTGCAATGTTGTGTTAATTTCAGGTATACAGCAAAGTGATTCAGTTTTACATATATATATGTATCTTCATACGTATCTGTGCGCTTCCATGGGCCTCCCTTCTGAAGTAAAGAATCTGCCTGCCAATGAGGAGATGAGAATTCAAGTCCTGGGTGCGGAAGGTGCCCTGGAGAAAGAAGTGGTAACCACTGGTACCACTAGTTTGGTCTATCTATAGAGGATGAGATGGCTGGATGGCATCACTGACTTGATGGACGTGAGTCTCAGTGAACTCTGGAAGTTGGTGATGGACAGAGAGGCCTGGCGTGCTGCGATTCATGGGGTTGCAAAGAGTCAGACACGACTGAGAGACTGATCTGATCTGTGAGTCTGCTTCTTTTTTGTCACATTCACTAGTTGGTTGTGTTACTGATATTCCACACATAAGGGATATCATTCAGTATCTGTCTTTCTCTGATTTATTTCACT
>NW_011488957.1:3920-7739 GCF_000754665.1 Bison bison bison
CCTCCGGGTCATCCCAATGCACCAGCCCCAAGCCTCCTGTATCCTGCACTGAACCTGGACTGGCGATTCGTTTCTTATATGATATTATACATGTTTTAATGCCATTCTCCCAAATCATCCCCCCCACTCCCTTTCCCACAGAGTCCAAAAGACTGTTCTACACATCTGTGTCTCTTAGCCACTCCAGTATTCTTGCCTGGAATATCCCATGGACAGAGGAGCCTGGTAGGCTACAGTCCATGTGGTCGCAAAGCGTTGGACATGACTGAATTACTTCACTTCCACTTTTTCATCTTTCTGTTAAAGTTTTCACTTCTGTGTTTTAGGGGGCTGGTCACTTATCATCCTATAGCCACTGTTCATGACCATGAGAATGGGGAGCGATTAGGTGTTGAATTATGACCCAGAACACACATTTAATCCTAGAGTTTTGGGTGGTCTAAAATTCTTCATGTAGAAAAACAATACACTTTCACCTAACCTACACCTGAAAACACAGTGATTTGTTTTTTGTTACTTGTTCAGTGAATAGCCAGGCTTTACACACAATAACAGATAAATTGTAAATGAATTGGCAGAGATTGAGAGATAAGTAAGCCTGTACATGTAGGTGCATATGGAGAAAAGGAAGTAATATATGTAGACAAGGAGAGAAAGATTTACATAATTTGATAAGTATATGCATTTTACAATAAGAATATGACATTTTGCAGTTGAATTTCAATTAATGCTGCTTTTTATTTCAACTGGAACATATTTCAAATTATTTGATCTAGAAATATCTGGTTACTAAGAAATCTTAGAAATGATTGGAAATGATATATGTACAGGAATATAATTCATTTTCTTGTCAACAAGTTAGCCTTGTTCCTCTTCACCCTGAGATGTTCACAAACAACTATATTTGGGGGGCAGGCCTTTTTCTCTCATATACATTGTTTTCTTAATCAGAGAGGAATCTGTGAACCTAGGATTCAGTTTTTGAAATAAAATATTTACTTTGAAAAGCCCAGTTTGTCCATAGAAACACAGTTTCTGGACAGTAGCAATTGGACTCATCCTGTTCAGAGTCCAGTTCACTCTGAAAGTTGTGATGAATCGTCTCCACTGTAATGTGATAATGCACATTCTGCACCAGGTGTCGCTTTGTGAGCTGAGAGGTTCACATATGGTGTCAAGTGAGAAGAGCTCACCTTCAACCTTGAGAGTGAAAATGGGCATCCTGAACTATTGTTCTGGAGGTAGGTTCCTACTGATCCTCTGTAGGCTGTTTCTTCAAATGGGCTGGTTAACTGTTACTGACTTTTTGTCCTTATTTTTTTTTTCATTTCCATCACATTAGAGAGATATAAATGTATTTTATAGTTTTGTTTTATTCTTTAATTTATATTTTTTGTCCTGCTGTCAGATGGCCGCCTTAAATATCTTCCTAAATTAGAAAAATGTACAATTGCCTAGTGACAGTTTTGTACACACTCTTCCATAAAAAAAAAAAAAAAAGGAAAGAACAGAAACAGGAGAACCATGAGGTCTCCCTGACAATGGACATTGCACGAAAAGGGAATGACAGCTCAACAGACAGGAGGGTCATAGGTCTCTATCATTGAAAGCTGACATGTATTTTAGTGTTTCTTTTTCCCATCTGTTAGGTTATCACTGGTTAATATGCAGAAGCTGTACCTCATTTCTTTCCTGCTCCTCTCCTTTGCTCCCCTTCATCCAGCAAAGAGAATGATTCAATGGCAGCTCAGTCCATAGTTACTAACCTCCCACATGCATACGCTTCACCTTGTGTCCCCATCAAAAAAAAGAAAGACAGAACACTGAGGGATTGGTGAGCAGCCTCACCAGTGTCCTGAAAGCTACTCTGTGTCTCACTACTTCCCAGGAGGACCTGCTGGAGGACCCCCCTTAGGGATGGAATGAGGAACAAGAACTGAGTACCCTGAAGGTATGGTCACCTCTCTTTATCTGGGATAAGACCTTTGCTTCACTTCTTTCTTTATTATTCAGTCGAATACAATTATAGTCATCTGACAATGTACATTGTCACTGATACATACAGTTTACTTTGTTGCTGGAATATTGAGGGTATATCTGTTATCAACACAGACCTGATTTAAAAGGACATTTTAAAATGAAAGCATGTTACTACTGTATAACAGTAGGTACTTTCCTCAGCAGAAATGTTTCCTCCTTGAAAAGAATTTTGTAATTCTTGGTCAAACGGAAACTGAGAGATCTTATGTGAAATAGGAAACGCTTTTCAACAGGGGAGCCTTTCTATTTTCTTTTGGGGCCATTGACTTAAGGAGTTTTAGTTTTCTGAGAAGAAAAGTCAGAGAAAAGAAGACTGAGTGCAGAGAATAAAAGACGCTGACACCCTCACACTGTTTTCTTGTCTGTCATCACAGGTTTATGAAACAGCCAAAGAGATTTCTGCATATTCAGGGATATACATCCCTCTGTTCAGATACAATCTAATTGATGAAGGTGGGTCTCTTTGCTGCCTCAAGTTGGGGAGGAGCCCTGAATTTGGGTTCCTACAGGTGGTGAGACCAACAGATTGATATCCCAGGAAAATGCGCTGGCCCAGTTCTAGTGTCTCCAGAAGCAGCTGTATCATTTAGATGGTGTGGGATTGTGTGAAGGAGGGTGTTTGGAGGTGGGGCTGTGTGAACCCACATAGTATGATTGTGAATCTGCCTATCTGTGTATTTCCTCAGGAGATATTTCCTTTTAGACAATAAAGCTGTCAGTGTTCTTTGCAAAAAAGTCTCATTAACACTGCACAGTCTCTGTGCATTCCCTCTTATGCCATCAACATAGCTCTTCCCCAGGTTCGGTTCGTGTTCCCTTTAGTTGGCTGGAGATGGTGCAGAGATCGATGATCTCAGCTTTTGATATCTTAAGTGGCAAAGATAAACTGAAAGCCCAGGGCTGGGTCTAAGTATGAATGCTCTTGACCCCTGACCTGCCCATGTCAGTGAGATGAGTGACCCTCAGTCAAGGAGCAAGGGGTCCCTGCTCCATGTCCATACCTGGAAGTATTAGTAGCTGCAGAGTTCCAGACCCTGCCCTTCATTATAAGGTGGCCTCTGTGGTCACAGAACCCAGGGCAGCTACTGTGGGGATTAATGGCCGACTTCGGCACAGTCATTAGTGTGAAAGTTACCTCTGGACCCTCATCCTTCTATCAGCTCACAGAGAGTTGTGTAGCTTCATATAGACAATACAGGTCACATCCATCAGTGCAGGTGTCAGATTAACTAGGGCACAAACAGATAAGAATCAGGAAGATGTGTTATTGTATTGGGTAACATTACCATAAGTCTTTCAATTGATGAAACCCTGCAGCACACACCCAAGGGATAATGGCAACTAAGAACTCAAAGTGAAACTTGATTGTTAGCTTGGTGACCATGACTCTTGTTGAAAATCCCCTATCTGTGTGGTTTAGAGATGTTTAACGCTTACTCTGTGCTTTTTCTAAGGTGTTGTCCCACTAAACATATGGCCCCTGTGAGTATGGACAGCCACTGACTCAGT
Source organism: Bison bison bison (assembly GCF_000754665.1). NCBI lineage: Eukaryota > Metazoa > Chordata > Mammalia > Artiodactyla > Bovidae > Bison > Bison bison. The sequence continues at coordinate 7,470 of NW_011488957.1, forward strand.
GGACATCCACATACTGTATAGAAAAAAAATATTTATAGAAAAATATGGTATTGTTGATAGTAGCTGTATAGGAATTCTGTATTATCAAAACTTGTATATCTGATATTCTTTAAGACACGTGATTAGTGAATTAATAGAATAGCATATTTAGCTCAGGTTTGAATTCAGTCCTCTAACAGAGTTTACTTTTAATCAAGTACAAAGTCTCATAGAAAACATGATGTAGTAGAAGCACCTGTGGATCCTGCAGGAAGAATGATCTGGGAAAAA
>NW_011488957.1:8866-10987 GCF_000754665.1 Bison bison bison
CCTGGACTCCACCACTGCTCCTCATCAGGTTTTCTACTGTCACCAAATGAACCAAACACTGTGCATCTTTGTGATCTTCTCCTCACAGTGTCTTCTCTTCTGTACTTGCAGGTGGCCCTTCCAGAATGTGAAAGTGGTAGGTATTCTAGAGTCATTCACTTGGGCAGAAAAAGCTCTGTAGATGGGAAATTTGGGGCTTTCTTACTGGTTTTACGGCAGAGACACACTGATTCCAAATTGCTGCTGGGAACAAGTATAGGGGCCCTGGTGGTAAAAGTAGCTTGCAAGTAGAATAATGTGGCCAGTACTATAGTTCCAGGAAGAAGTTATGTTATGGTTAATAATGTAGGTTTGTGTCCATGGGAATAGGTTTGTCTCTATGTGTAATGAATAGTGTGATTCTTTGTGTGTGTGTGATTTTTTTGTGTTGTGTTTTTCTCAATTTATGTCACCCTAAACGTCACTGTTACTGGTGTCATCTTCCCCCTAAAAATTCCCATTACCATTGTACCGTGAATGAGTATGTGTATAAGAATTAAACAAGGTATACATTAGCTGTATGATTTGATTTTATAGCAAGAGAAATCCTTTAACCTGGAAGACAAATTAGATCATTACCCAGGAAAATATTTACAGGATTCTTTTAATTTTTATTAATATTTTAATTGTCTCTGCTGGGTCTTGATTGCTGCACAGGCTTTTCTCTACTCATGGAGAGCGAGGGCAATGGTATAGCTGTGGTGCATAGACATCACTTTGGAGGCTTCTTTTGTTGCAGAACATGAGTTCTAGGGCTCTTGGGCTGCAGTGGTTTTGGCACGTGGGCTCAGTAGCTGCGGCTCTTGGGCTCTAGGGCACGGGCTCAGTAGTTGTGGGTCATTAGCTTAGTTGCTCCAGGGCATGTGGAATCATTCCAGACCAGGGATTGAGCCTGTATCTCCTGCATTGGCAGGTAGATTTTTAACCACTGAGCCACCAGGGAAGCCCTACAGGCTTCTTAATGAGCAAAACTGTGTTTCAGAAGCCCCCTTACTGGGTCAATAACACATTCATTTAATAGTAAACCTCACCTCTTAGTAGGTCTTATAGCATTTTGATTGGTCATCATTCATCCCTCTGCCACTTCCCTCACTCAAACTCTCTCCTACTTGAGCCTCAGAATGAATCCTCCCCCCTCACCCAAGGCACCTAATGGTTCTGGGGAGGCTCCTCCTTCTGCTGGGAGCCCCTGGTGGTACCCATGTGACACACCCAGTTCTAGAAGAATCTGATAAAGGAGGAGCGCCCAGGCATAGATGGACGAAGTTCAGTCCAGCTTTGCCTCTTAAGGTTTGGTGTCCAGTCAGTCCTGTTAACTCAATGCAACATGTTGCTTTGCCTGTCTCTAGAACTTTTCCACCTGGCAACTAAAATTTTATAACCATTCAACAGACCCTCCCAATGTCGACTTCCTTCCGGCTCTTGGAATCACCCTTCTACTCTCAGCTTCTCCTCAGTTTTCCTCTGGATACCACAGGTAAATGGAATCCTGCACTGTTTGTCTTACTGTGACTGGCTTATTTCACTCTTAACTATATCTTTCCACTTCATTTATTGCTAAAAATGACAGGATTTCCTTCATTTTTAAAGACTGAATCACATTCCAGTGTATGTATACATCACATTTTCTTGATTTATCTGCCCGTGGACACTGGACAGTATCTCCATCTTGGTTGTTGTGTACAAGGTGGCAAAGGATAAGAGATTATAGATACATCCTGGAACATTCTAGCTTTGTATCCTTTGGACATAAACTCAAATAAGTGATTTCTGGATCTTATGATAATTTTTGGATCTTTATAATTTTTGGAGGGACTTCCAAACTGTTCCATAATGGGTGTGTCATTTTCCATTCCCACCAACATGGTACAAAAGTTGCACTTCTCCACATCCTTGCTAACATCTGTTATATTCTATTTATAATACACATCCTCAAAGGTGATATCTCCCTTTGACTTGGTTTCTGCTTCACTGATACTTAGTGATGTTGAGCACTATTCTTATGCATATTGATCACTTCTATGAAGAAATATTATTGAAGCTTTTTACAGATGTGAGAGTTGGACTATAAAGAAAGCTGAG
>NW_011488957.1:13725-15492 GCF_000754665.1 Bison bison bison
GGGACTTTGGCTTCATGTTTAAATTCTCCTATGATGGCCATATCCTAATGGGACCAAAAGTCTAATAGTTACTTGACACTGCAGACCAAGTTCTTGCAATGAGTGTCAGGTTCTGGGTGAGACATGAACCCTCTCCCTCTGCATTTTCAGGACTTGTGGCTTCCCCTCACATTTGTCTTCATTGTTTATTCCTAATGTAAAGGGTGTTTTGCGGGTGGGATAAGTCAAAGCACACAGGCTGTGGTGTCCCTGCCTGGACTGAGTCTCCTGGAGCTCCTCTTAGCTTCCAAACCTCCCCAAGAATGCTGTGCTGAAGGTACTTCCTTAGCTGCTGCCAGAGACCAGCATGGCCACAGATTCTAGAAAATGTGAAGGAGCCACTGGCTTTCTTTACACACATTCTCACAGCCCTGCTGACCTGGTCTTCTGGGACTGACCAGACCTAGGTCAGAGACTCAGAGCAGCAGGACTCAGTGTCACTGTTCCCCATAGAACCTATTGCTCCATCCAGACAGCCCTGCCTCTGCTCCCCACACCCCAGTCCTGCCCATCCTGTGACCTTTACTCAAGCTTTCCCAGGTTTCATTCCTTCTAGTCCTTCCAAGGTTGGGGTAAACCCTGGCTGGTTCTATGTGTATATGATGCCTCCCTATCTGTAGAACCTTTGTGGCACCAGTTCAGACTAAGATAATTTGGACATGCTACTTTAATTATAATATTGTTTTCATCCTCCCTGAGGGGCTAAGAGACTTAAGCAGTTATTTTGAGAATTAAGTTTCTCCCAGTTATCTAAAGTTACCTCAGGCACAGAATACTTATTTGTTACCTCAAGTTGGTTGTATATCTAGGCTGTTGTGGAAAGTGATGCAGTTGAATTTAGGACTGCAGATATCTCTCTGTGATACTGATTAATTTCCTTTGTGTATATGTCCAGAACTGTGTTTGCTGAATCATATGACATTCTGTTAATACTCTTATAAGGAACCTTTTATTGTTTTCCACAGCATAGCCACACAACTTACATTCCCATCAGCAGTGTGCAAAGGTTCCAGGTCCCCACATCATGGCCTTAACCTGTTAATTCTTTGCCTTTATAATATACAACCTAACAGGCATGAGGTGTTGATTTACTTTGCCCTGATGATTAGTGAGGTTGGAAGCCTTCTCCTTTGTAAATTGGCCACTTGTATGTCTTGTTCCCGAAACATCTGTTTGAATCTTTGCACATTCCTCAACTCACTTATTTACTCTTTTTAATATTTTATTCATTTTGCATATGAGCTGTGGTATTTTTTTATGTATTTTCAATATGAGCTCCTTATCTGGTATATGGCTTGTAATTTTTCTGTAGGTTATCTTTTCATCCTAGTGATTATTGAAGAGACTACCCTTTTCCTATTTCATTGTCTTAGAACCTTGATGAATTTCATTTGACCATGTATCCATGAGTTTTCTTGGGGCTCTTTATTCTGGTCTTTAGGGGTATGTATCTATTTCTATATCAGTATCATTCAGCTTTGGTTCCTATATCTTTGTAATGTGTTTTGATATCAGGAAGTGAGATACTTTGATCTTTCTTCTTTTTGTGTGTGTGTGTGTGTGGTAACTAAATTTTATCTTCTTATTTTTTTTTTCTGGCATCTCGTTTCATACATGACATTTCACATGTTTCAATGCTATTCTCCCAAATCTTCCCACCCTCTCCCTCTCCCACAGAGTCCATAAGCCTGTTCTATACATCAGTGTCTCTTTTGCTGTCTCGTATAC
>NW_011488958.1:0-281 GCF_000754665.1 Bison bison bison
ACAGAGGAGCCTGGCGAGCTACAGTCCATGGGGTTGCAAGATTCGGACATGACTTAGCGACTAAACCACCACCAATATTCCCCTGTGTATATGTACCACATCTTTATCCATTCCTCTGTCAATGGACATCGAGGTTGCTTCCATGTCTTGGCTGTTGTAAATAATGCTGCAGTGAACGTGTATCTTTTCAGAATGTGGTTTCCTTTGAATTTATGCCCAGGAGTGGGGTTGCTGGATCATAAGGTAGTTCTATTTTTAGTTTTTAAAGGAATCTCCATATT
>NW_011488958.1:381-1033 GCF_000754665.1 Bison bison bison
ACAGACCTATGGCTGATTCATGTTGGTGTATGGCAGAAGCCAATACAATATTGTAGTTATCCTTCAATTAAAAATAAATAAGTAAAAAAAAAAAAAGATCACTGCCCAGGTTTCACTTGAGATCAGTGAATCATAGTCTTTGAAGGTAGGGTCAGTTACCAGTATTTTTTTTGGAAAGCTGTCCTCAGGTAATTCTAATGTATAGCAATAGCATGAAGAACCATTTTGGTAAAAAGCAGTTTAAACATGGCTGATGACATTTAGAAATGACCGTTTTCGAAAGTTGTTAGCCTTCAAGCAGTGATTCTCTACTAAGCAGTATCTTGCACCCAGATTGGGCACAATTTGTCTTAATTTTCCTGAGTGTTTTTTCACACCACAAGATATTAAGTGTGTCCATTATTCAACAGTCATTTTTCAGAAGGAAATCTCCCTAAAGTAAAACACACCAGGCAGTTTGTGTCCAAATTACCAGTTGATGGATGACTTAATGTTTGGCTGATTGATTCTATTAAGAGATGGAACCATCACTACCCATGAAAAACTGACAAGCTTTCCTTACCACTGTGTCAAATGGAAGCTTCTGGTCGGTCTCAGCTTGGAACAGTCAGAGGCTTGCAGAGCAAGCTGTTTTCACGGTGGAGTGTTTCAC
>NW_011488958.1:4980-5819 GCF_000754665.1 Bison bison bison
TCCCATAAAGGTTCAGTGTTTTGAATTGAAGCAGTTATAGAGATCTGTTGTACAACAGTGCAGATATACTTAACACTACTGAACTGTACACTTAAAATGATTAAACGATGGTAAGTTTAATGTTATGTGTTTTTTACCAGAAAATAAAATAGCTGAGTACCAGGCAGAAAGGGCTAAATGCCATGGTGAATAGAGTAAGGTGCTTTGAAAATTCAGCTGGAGAACAGACTTAAAGTTGTAGGGGTGCAGAGAGAAAGCAATCCAGAGGTTTTATGGCAATGACATTTGTGGTGGATCTCCAGAAAAAAGTGGGCTTCCCTGGTGGCTCAGATGGTGAAGAATCTGCCTGCAGTGCAGGAGACGCAGATTCCATCACGGAGTTGGGAAGATCCCCTGGAGAAAGGCATGGCAACCCACTCCAGTGTTCTTGCCTGGAGAATTCCATGGACTGAGGAGCCTGGCGGTCTACAGTCCAAGGGGTCATGAAGAATCAGACACAGCTGAGTGACTAACACTTCAGGAAAAAAGATTGATTTTGACATTCAAGAATGTTGGTGGACATGGACTAGGGGCAAAGAACCTACTTGCAAATGACCGAGTACGAGATGAGCATGGTGCCCTGGCCCTCTGCTGGCCATTATGGTGCTTTGGGGTACTGTAGAGAAAGATGGCCTGGCTTGGCCACCAGAGTGCAACTGGGTTTCAGCTGGGGACCCTTTTGCAGTTCAAGTTCTGTGGAATAAAATTAGCTGTCTCAGGTCCACACAGAAGAAGCTCAGCTGAGGCCAAAGAGTTCTGTGGGTCCGCAGAACATCCAGGCAGAAATAGGAAACAGAAAA
>NW_011488959.1:0-447 GCF_000754665.1 Bison bison bison
GTAAACAATCCGTCTGCCAGTGCAGGAGATGCAAGAGACGTGGGTTCGATCCCTGGGTCGGCAAGATCCCTTGGAGAAGGAAATGGCAACCCACTCCAGTATTCTTGCTTGGGAAATCACATGTACAGAGGAGCCTGGTAGGCTGCAGTCCATGGGGTCACAAAGAGTCAGACATGACTGAGCCACTGAGCACACGCATGCATTTTATCTTGTGTGTAGGTTACTACTGTTGGGTTTCATGCTCTTTTCTTTTCCCCTTGCTCATTTGTTTCTCAGTGACACTTAACAGCTTTCAACAAGAGATGTTGAATACACATACACACCCAGTCTTTAAGATGATACTATGACATTAACGTAATAAAAGGGTCACACATTTTTTGATCATGGCTTCTAGAAGGCCTTTGTTAGCAAGTCTTCCCTGTGTGTTTCTGTGATATGGCAGGGGGG
>NW_011488959.1:547-1045 GCF_000754665.1 Bison bison bison
CTCCAGGCAAGAATACTGGAGTGGGTTGCCATGCCCTCCTCCAGGGGATCTTCCCAACGCAGGGATCGCACCTGGATCTCCTGCATTGCAGGTCGATTCTTTACTGCAGAGTCCCCAGGGAAGCCCTATAATCTGAGGTTTGCTTCCTTTCTAGTTCTTTCATTATATCTTAGCATAGGTAGAAGCTCGTTGATACACACCCTAGTTTGTTTCTGTCAGGAGCCTAGCCAGAGAAAGAGGCCATTGCCTCTAGTTTGTTGTAAGACAATGATGTGAAAGGTGGCCTTTGCTTTGACTTTGGCGCTGAACTGAGAAGGGACTGATTGTAGCAGGAAATCAAAGAATAGGATTAATATTGTAATCAGTTTTCAGAGCAGCTGAGCACTGTGAATAGTTAAAATTTATGAATCTGAACATTAAATTCTGTTGTTGCAGACAAGAGAAAGAGTGGAGTTAGTTGTTGGATGTTGGTCCAGTGGTGTGATGCCTTTTTGATTC
>NW_011488959.1:4799-6035 GCF_000754665.1 Bison bison bison
TTTTGGAAATGCTCTGACTATTTCTCCCTGTCAGAATACCTCCTGAAGTCTGTCTGGTGGCATGTTGCATGGCCAGGTGTTCTATATGGGAAGGTCGTTTCAGTGAAAGGGAGAGAGGATAGTCTATTAAATGAGTGAGTGAATAAGTCTGTTGAATTGAAAGAGAATAATTTGTTCTCCCTAATAACTAATGGTCCTCATTATCCCACAGTAAAATGTGTATCATTTTTCTGAAACCCATGCAAGATTATTGCTATTGGGCTTAAATAAAGCTAAATTTTACTCTTTTCCATCTGTGAATAGAAAAAAATATAGTATTACTCTTCTTATACAATAGCCCTATGGGAAACATGGCCACTAAAACTTGGAACTCTTAGCTTTTGTTCTCTAGACTATAGGTTTTTTTCTCTCTTGTTCTAATGAAAGCTCTCTATATTCTGTGGATGAAATATTCACAGTATGCTCCAACATCCAAATAGTCTTCTGTACCTAGCAAAACAGGCTGGGAATGAGAATATTCTAAAGTTCATTCTTGAATTTCATCTTTTAATAAATTTATATTTAATACATGACAATACTTAAAATTATATAATATCTTTACTCTGATGAGGAATGATTTTGTACAATAACTTTCAAGTACATTTCTTCGTGGTCAGTTATAAAATTTCAGGCATTTGGCTATCAGGGCTGTTTTTTCATTGGTCCTGAGAAATTATTGATATTTGAAGAACATGAAAATTTTAAATTTAATCTCTGAAAGTAGTGCTTAAAACAAGGGAACACACTTAAGCCACTGTGTTCCTGAGTTAGATTGGAAAGTAAAAACCCCTCTTTTTATAAAATGGCCATGCCACCTTACAGAAGGTGGTTTCTGTCAATACACAGAGTTCAGTGGCATTTTCTAAGAAATGAAATGCCACCGCAGGCCGTGCCATGTATGGGTGTGCCTTTGGTAGACCCAGAGAGAGATACATACAAAGGTGGTGGTGGGAGTGGGATGATGCCACAGCAGGTGCCTCAGGCATTGCTTTCTTGATCAGTGAAGACTTTGCCTTTTTTCATGATTAAGCTCTCAGAAGAATGTACATACATGACCATCATTTCCAAACCTTAGATATTTAATATGACATAATTTATAATAAAATTTAAAACAAAAGATTACACCAACTGCAATGTAGGATAGTAAGTCTTCTCAGCAGATAAGAACCCCCTCTCAGGCTGGGTGCCAATCCAAGC
>NW_011488960.1:0-277 GCF_000754665.1 Bison bison bison
TAAAGCTCTGCATGGCCTGTACTTCCTCTTCCTCCTCATCCTCACTAGAGGCCTCTTCTGCAGCATGGTTAGATCTTGGGGGAGGAGCAGCGGCAGTGCCATCTGCCTTCTGGATTGATGGCTTCTGACAGATGTATTTAGGGTCTCTTCCAAGATTACAGATTTCTTCAAGTAACTGAAAGGCAAAGGAAGCAAGATTATTTATTAGTAATTAAGTAATGGGGAGATGACTAACATTTTTGGAGCACTTTCTATGTACTATATACAGAAGTGCCAA
>NW_011488960.1:2197-4143 GCF_000754665.1 Bison bison bison
ACTCCCTAACTATCCCTTCCCCTCATCCTCCAATAGTTTCAATACTATATATAGAAGACAAGAGAGAATTTTCATGTCATAAGACTGCTTTTTGTGTGTGTGTATATTTTATGGAAAGGGGTTATGCACTGAGAATTCTTTACAGAGCAGCAGAAAGGACTCACGTCTTTGATAAGCAGTGCATGTAGCATGACATCTGTCAATCCATTGTCCTGGAGTGAGGAAAGCAATGATGGTTCTTGAAATACAAACACAGTCACCACTTCAGTAGCTAAAAAGAGATGAGAAATATAAGAAACTGAGAGATTTTTCACAAATATTAAAAGCAAAACTCCAAAGGTTCAAACAAAACAAAGTAACAGCACTACACATAAAAAAATCCCAGAACTCAATGTACAACATTTAAACACACATAATTAGTATGAAGTAAAAGTTCTTAATACTGCTCATCAGAGATTGATCACTATTAGGAATTTAGTGATTAATCTTTAAGATTTGTATGGAGCAATGTATAGGCATGACAATTATATATAGTTAGTAATACTGTATTGAGTAGTATAAATATGCTAAGAGAGTAGATTTCAGATTCTCTCATCACACAAAAAAAGGAAACTATGTGAGGAGATAATGCTTAACTGTAGAAATCATTTCACTATGTACATCAAATTGTGTTATACACCTTAAATATATAAAATTTAAGAAAAAATAAAAACTGAAATTTTAATTTTTACAAGAATGAGGTTAACTTCATTTTTCAATTGTAATACACATGATATAATCTCCTTTACCTTTCCCATTTCACTACAACTCATTCAATTTGAATGGCTGCATATCATTCCACTATATACATGTACCACCCTGTATACAAACCAGTCCATAGTGGGAAAAACTAATAAATTTAAAAATGAACTCTTTTTTTCTATTGCTTAGGCAGGAAAAAAATGTATGATAGGGTTGTGAGTTTGCTGGGTTAAAGTGAATGTAAACTTACATATGAAAATGGACAAAGTATCTTCTAAAAAGCCCTTTCAGCAATTTAAAAATATCAGCAATTTTAAGAGTCCTTGGGTATTTTGACAATATTTAGAAATGTGCCCCAAGACTTCTATTAATGATTCCAGAATTCGGCAAAAACTCTATGCAAGAGGAATCAGTACAGCATTATTGCATTCATTAAAAAGTAACCAAAAGAGAAGCTAGAAAAAATACTTAGTAACAAAAAAAAAGCAGAATTTAGTGAAACTACAAGCAAAAAACACAAATAATTAAAACCAATAACCAGTCTTCAGAAAGGACTGAACAAAGTTTACAAACTTAAGGAAAATCTAATAAAGAAAAGAATAATATATATTAGCAATGAAAAAAGACTTAACTGGATTCACAACAAATAAAATTTTAGAAACTATGTAAAGTGCATGATGAAATGCAGTGCTTTTATAAGATGTCATAAAAATTAACTCTCAAGAAATGATAGCAGATTAGATTACTACAAGAATTTCTAAAGTAAAAAATACTACCAGGTAACAGAAGGAATCAAGCCAATCAAGCTGATTCTAGACATGTTATTAAATCTTTAGAACAATTAAAACAAGTCTTTCTAACACATGAGATTTTTTTTAAAGTTTACTTCTAAAACTAAACAAGGAAGGTACATGCATATACAATATCCATAAGCTATGTATAAAACAAACTCGTAGATCTTTCTTTTAGATCTTAGGTGTCAGCAACCAGAGGATTTTCAGTTCAAGACAGTTCTCATCAAATGCTAATGAAATGGCAGATACATGACAATTACTGGGACCAAGAGTTGTGAACGGCCTTTGCTATTTCTGATGAACTATATAAACTTATGGAAATAAGTCCTTTTTGGGGTTTCTATTGGTATATGAAAGCCTCTTCAATAGACATTCATTTATACAAATTCCTTAGAATTTAGATTCTAAGGA
>NW_011488960.1:4637-8791 GCF_000754665.1 Bison bison bison
ACCTCCAGTATTTTGGCCACCTCATGCGAAGAGTTGACTCATTGGAAAAGACTCTGATGCTGGGAGGGATTGGGGGCAGGAGGAGAAGGGGACGACAGAGGATGAGATGGCTGGAAGGCAACACCGACTCGATTGACATGAGTCTGAGTGAACTCCAGGAGTTGGGTTGGATTTGCAAATTTCATCCCTCTCAAGTACAAGTTTATTTACAGGGAACCTGTGAGGTTGTTATGCTAATTCAAATGCCAGGGACGAATTAAGACTTTAAAGAAGCAATTCTGCTTTTGTGCTTCCTGCATCATCCTGAGAGGGCTTACCTGCTCCGCACCCCTAACCACAAGAACAAGTATCTTCTTGCTGCTTCTTTTAAACTTCCCCTTTATAAATAAAGGCTTGTGCATTTGCTTTTCTGTTTGGGGGATTTCTCCCAGAGAGCCATCCTTCCCTGCCCCTTTACCTGGGACTTCTCCAACTGAGTAACAAATCTTTCTTTGATCATACCAAACTACTGTCAGGAGTTTTTCCATCTGAAACTAACCTTGGAAGGAGTCTCTCCATGTCAAAATGGAGTTGCTGTAACACAAGGGATCACTTCCTCAACCTGATTAAGAGGAGCAAAACATTCAACACAAAATCTTCTGCTAACCTCAAACTTTCTTTTAAAACAAACTTCAAACTTATTGGTGAAATATTGACAGAATGCTTTCTCCTGAGGTCAGGAACAAAAAGTAAAATAGAAGGCATAAAGATTATAAAAGTAAAATTATTCGTAGATGATGACTTTATAGAATATCTTAAGAGATCAACAGTTATGAACTACTAATTTAGCAAAGTCATAGGATACAAAGTTAATATACAAAATTGCTATATTGCTTTGGTGAGGGAGTTAAGTATCTGAGTCTGTAGTAGCCATAACTACTCCCTCCAGACACCCTGCAGTATTAAAATATGCATGCTACTGGTACCAGGAAGCATTCTCTATTTCTACACCTCCCACTAAATTCGTTTACAGTTTTAAGGGGAATTCTAGAAGCATATATATCTCGTTTATTGTCCTGAATATGTATGGCACTCAATAAACGCATTAATAAATGAGGTTTTAACAATAGCAACACTCAAAGTAGTGCTGATGTCCAAATGCAAGGACATTTATTGCAAGTAACTAGAAAGTACCTACAGGTTCCAAAACTGAATTTTCTACAGTAAGAAACAATTTTCTATACTACAGCTTACAGGTTTGACATTCAATTCTGAGAATGGACAACATTCTGATTGGCCTTTTTAGACCAAGGTTAGGGGCTAAGAACCAGGGGCTTCCCTGGTGGCTCAGTGGCAAAGAATCCACTTGTGCTGCAGGAGACACAGGTTTGATCCCTGTGTCTGGAATATCCCATAAAGGAGGGCATGGCAACCACTCCAGTATTCTTGCCTGGAGAATCCCATGGACAGAGGAGCCTGGCGGGCTATAGTCCACAGGGTTGCAAAGAGTCAGACATGACTGAAGTGACTGAGCCCGCAAGGGCTAACCACTGAATAAAGACATGTTTCTTATTATACCTGCAGTGTTTAAGTGTAGCACAAAAAGCCAAGTGTACAATAGTATTACTGATTGCAATACACTGAAAAAAAGGTTTCTGTAGTGTAATGTTTGCCTGACACAATATATTGCAAATGGATAATTATTTGAAAAGGAACTCTGATCTTTCTCTATTTCATCACCTACTAGAAAGATACAAAATCATACAGTGGACAAATATTCTGCAAGGATATAAAACACACACACAGAACACTGCCAGGTTATTCCAGCTTGGTATATACAAGTTCAACCCCAGTTACCTAGGAGAAAGAGTGATGGGCCATAGTATTCTGCATTGCTGATGATGTGTTTCAGGGAGGTAGGCAGAGAACCATCCATCACTAAGAGAAAAGCAAATATCAAGAAGAATATGATCAGTCCAGTAGTAGTTTGATGGGTGGAGATGATGGATCAATATATTACATACACCACACAGTGGTAACCAAAGTATTTTGATTCCTTAATTGTACCCACTTGTCTCCTCCTAATATTTTATTATTTATTCTTTGTCTATGCGATAACCTTTTAACAGTAGATCAAAGAATAAAAGAATACAGAGACGGAGAGACAGAGTGGGGTAGCAGACTGGAAGTGAACACATCTAGAAGCTGGAAAAGGAAAAAAATAGATCAATCACTATTAAAATAGTTGAACAATCCTTAGGTCTAGGAAAAGTAACACTAAAGGACTAAGCTAATACTAAAAGCTATTCAAAATGTCATGGCCTTTTCCTACAAACTATGAAAAGGACCAATCCTTGCTAGAGTCAAACACCCTTCTAGAAAACATCTAGAATCCAATACCATGTCGTATGCCATCTGAGAAAGCAGGGTCTTGAATGGCCTTCTTGAGGAAATTCAACATGGATTTGAGAAGTGCGGCTCGTTGTGGAATACACTGGACTCCTGGCAAGGGAGAAAGAGGATTATACTGGTTCACCATTATGTACAATGAGCAGGTACATAAAACAAATTTTTAGGAGATCCATATACACTATACCAATACTAGCAGACATTCGAAGTGAAATCTCTGGATGCTGGGAAGAACATTTACCTAAGCTTTAAAATGAGAAAAAATAAATCACCAAGGACCACACAAAATTATACTAGAAGTCTAAAGTATTAAGGAGAAAAATCACAAAGTAAAAAGATTAACTCTAATACTTGTTTCCCATTTTGAATATTATCTGCCCTCAAACATGGATGTGTTGATAAAATAATCAATACGTGAAGAGTTGAAAAATTATAAATACTATGAAATAAGTATTAATTATGAGAAAATGAACACCAGAATGCAAAGTAACAGTCATAGTCATAAGAAGCAAACCTCCAAATATACTGCTTAAGCTCCCTCAAAGGACCATGCTTCACTAGCTTAGTATTTCAATCACTGTGATTGGTTGTGTCTCTATATGTCTACACACCAGGACGAGGGCCAGGGCCAGAGGAGATGCTACTGCTGCTGGAACTTGATGCCCTTAATTCAACATCCAGCCGGTGCTCCATAGAGATGGATGAGCTGGGACTACTTTCCATAGTCACATCTGTAACTGAAGTAAAAGTTATGACAAAGCAATTAGAATAAAACAGACCAGCAGAAAAAGTTATTTGAGAACATTTTTTTCTATACAGTAAGATGAATCAAAATGGAGAAGGATTAAAATACTGAAACCAAAATGAAAACACAATTGACCCTTAAACATCGCGAAGGTTAGGGGCCCTGACTCTTCAAATAGTCGAAAATCTGCATGTAACTTTACAGTCAGTCCAACATACCTGAGGTTCCAAATCCGTGGAGTCAATCAACTGTAGACTGTATAAAATCTGTAGTACTATACAGATACTATATTCACTGAAAAAATCCACTTATAAGGGGACCCATGCAGTTCAAACCTGTGCTGTTCAAAGGTCAACTGTACCTTTCCACAAAGACTAGAAAGGTATTTAATATCACTAGTTATTCAAGATATGCAAATTAAAAATAGCCCTTACAAAAGAAGTCCTTCAATATTTCTCATCCATCAAATTTGGAAGGGAAAAAGGTGGTAAGTAAAATATGTAATTTCTGTACTACTGGTGGGTAGTAGATAAGAGCTTTTTTGGAGGGTGACTTAAATATAAGAAGCATAAAGACTGATATGGAAGGATGACTATGATACAATGAATGAACACTGCTAAACTGAACAGTATGTTAATTCTCATTTTGTTTTATAAAACTATATACTTGTGTCAACATATATTTGAATATGCATAAAAGACTGAAAAGAACTACACTAAAATAACTATGGTGGCTGGGAAGTGAGTTATCATTTCTACTTTATATATTTGAATAATTTTAATCAATCAAGTACAAGATAGACTATTACTTCTTACAGCATACAAAATACAATAAAAAGCTCCATTAGTGATAAACCACTGCTTACATTTTGAAATATTTTATTCCAATCTTTTAAATACATATACAGACATACAGGACATAAACTCATGGTTCTCTAACCGATTTTCAGTGAATATACAATTTTCTCTATAGGTACATCATAACACCAGAATTAGTTGTTAAAAATGTAGATTTCCTAGTC
>NW_011488960.1:8891-11924 GCF_000754665.1 Bison bison bison
ACTTACTAAATTAAGCATTACACTAAATCTTTAGCAAGCGCTTTAATTTTTTCTTATTCTTATGGTTTCTTAAGTTTGACAACCACTGATTTATTGTGAACAGAGTCTTTAAATCATCTTCTATACCACACCATTTTGGAGATGTCACATTTTAATCAACACCTGGGACCACATGACCATACCCATTACCTCAAATGCCAAGTTGCCCATTGCAGACTAGAGATAGAAATTGGGTAAAGGGCCCTCTATGGACAGCAATGCACATAGTTAACTGTGTTTGGGGGGGGAAAAAAAGGAATGAAAACTTATGGATATTTAGTGTCAAGAATGAAAACCATTATAAAAAATTTAATATCATTATTATTAGCATGGTTACAGATATATGTAATGACATCCTGGGTCATGAAGACAAGATTAAATACTAAGAAAGCTGCTAGGATAGCTGTGAAACAATTTTTTATTTTGGGTACTATTATTAGAGCTATGCACTGGGGAAGTTTTTAAAAAGGACATAATCTGATTTACCCCAAGATTAAGAACACTTGGGCTTCTTTCAGATTTTATGATTTAAAAGTTGTTCCCTACCCAACAACTTTTCTACCTCCCCCTCCTCAAAATAGCCAGATAATTTCACAGGGTCCCATTTTAGTGTCTATATTCTCCTTATCTTTTCGTAATATATATTTAAACACCTGTGATATACGTATCAGGCACTACTGAAGATTATACCAGTGAACAAAACAGTATCGTGATCTCATGGAGCTTACACTTTAGTGGGAATAAGAAGATAATGAATCAGTAATGAACTAATACTAATAGTAATTATTAATTACCATCCATATCAGTTTCCATTTCTTCTCCTTCTTGTGCAGTACTGGGTCTCTGGATCTTTGGCTTGATCACAAAAGGGCATTCTTTTCGGCACAAATCAACTTCATGCTATAATCAAAAGGGAAATAGTAAGATAATCCTATATATATAATAGAGATTAAAAAATTATAACAAAAGAGTGTCACAGGCAGATTACAGAAATGATTTCTAAAAACAAAAAAGGGATAACATGGCTCTTTACAGTTATTACATTAGTTTCTAGGCATAGCAATCACTATATCTAAGTATATGCAAAGTACTCCTCGTATACCTCAAGTCTATAAATGAAGATAGAAAGTCCACTATGGGATTGAAAAGCTGCCATGTCCAGGTTGGTGATAAGGTCAACCACTCTGACAGCTCTGGTGACAAATGTTATCTGGTCCTGTTCATCGCCAAGAAACTTTATGACCTATTAGGGAAAGAAAAAAGTAAAACCAATCAAATGAAAGCTGTAATAATGTATTCTTTTGGAAACATGCAGTCTAGAGTCTCAGGGAGGCACCATGGTACAGCAAGAAAAAATATGTTTGATTTTTGGTGCTTGCCAAATGACAGCTCTATGACTTCTGAGATGCAACTGCCTGAAGTAATAGGGACATAAATTACCTTTCAGGATTAAATAAAATATTCAGGGAGAAAAGAGCTGGTACCTGGGGCCTAGCACATGGCAAAGCCTATCATGCTTAAGGTCATGAGGAGATGTGGCAATATCTTAATTAGTACCCAGGGCCTCCTATTATACCATGGTGGACTATGATCAATTCTTAATAATGGAAATAGCTGATCTTACAAGTTGTTAATGAGCTAACCAGAAGGCCAAACTTGAGAAATCAAATATAACATTTTCTGGATAAGCTTTCTTATGCTAACTATCCTCACTGTGAACCACTTCAAACTTATAACTCTGTACCTTCTTTTAGTTGATTTCCCCTCCAAATGTACTTATTTTAAAAAAGTAAGTAGAGCACCTTCAATAAGGCTTCCATCATTCCACAGGAGACCAAGGCTTCGCCACCAGCATCGTAGCTTGCCAGATGGTATAAAAAAGAGAAGAGAGCAGTGGCAAACTGGTGAGGGTATGGATCCATGGAAGGGTCTACAAGGGAAGTTGAGAGAGGAAGAGAAAGAGCAAGTTTGATATTAAACAAAGGCAGACAAAGCAAAGGGTAGGGTTCCTTTAGGTGCCCAAGATAATAACCACAAAAACTTACCAATCATGGCCTGGATACAGTTTCGCACAAGTACAGGCAAAAATCCATGGTAGGAGGCAGTTCCAGTACAATCAATAATACTGCTGAGTTTGGGAGTTCTCTCTAAGTGGACAATTGATGTTAACGTTCGTAAAGAAGCAGCTTTTATCTCCTATGAAAACAGAAAGTAAAGTAGCTCAGCTGGTAAAGAATCCGCCTGCAATGCAGGAGACCTTGGTTCGATTCCTGGGTCAGGAAGATCCACTGGAGAAGGGATAGGCTACCCACTCCAGTATTCGTGGGATTTCCCTGGTGGCTCAGCTGGTAAAGAATCTAATAAATACTTACCATAAGCTGCTTATCTGTTATCTGAAGGACATCTACCAACTCCTCTATCAACCCATTATACAAGATACTGTTTGCTGACTCCTGCAAGGCATTGGAATACACTGCAAAAGGAGAAATAAACACTTTAGGCAAGAAGGCAGTGGTCAAGCCACTGCCCAATGACAGACCTTTCGGCATCTACTGGTTCTGCGGAAGGACTCCCTTCCCACCAGCATTGGAGGACAAAATCATTGAGTTTCAGAAGATTGGATCAAATATAGTTATAAGCCCCAAACACCCACCAAACCGATTCTCCTATTAATGGTATCAATTGTCTTGAGCAAGGATTTTCAGAAATTTAAGTATAAAAAGAGAAGAATTAATTCTTTATAACATCACTACTTGATAACTCATATGTTTCTGTTTTACACTGGAAACTTACACAAGCTTTTATAAAGAACAGAATTGATGGACTACTGCAGATGAAATCAGAAACTTGTATGACACTGTAGTAAAACTTGAGTACTTTATCGGTTTTTTCATTTAACCCTCTGATCAGCTTATAAAATACATATTGTTCCAATATAAAATCAGGAAAATGAGGCCAAAAGGATAAACAGATGCCTAATAATCTACGAAGTCA
>NW_011488960.1:12442-13566 GCF_000754665.1 Bison bison bison
AGAGACATAAGACCTAAATTAGGAAACCAATGGAAAAGATGACTATACTTTCTGAGGGAGGGCTAAGTCTTACTCATTTGGCTCTTGACATTTGGCAAGAGTTCTGATTATTAATCAAATTAAATATCTGATCACCATTACAATGAGCAGAAAAAATATAACACAACGAAATGTTTTCTCCTTTGGTATCCAAGTGTTAAGCTACCACCTCTTAGATATTCATGGTGAATAAAGCTGCTTCTGTTTTCCTCAAACTGTATCAGGACCTAGGAAGCCAGTAAGTGTTGCCCTCATAAAACATGAGGAAACTAAGGCCCACAGAAGCTAATTTGAACATGGGTGTGACTCCATTCTTTCTGCTATGCTATCTCTCCACTCCAGCACAAGTCTGATTTATATGGATATTATTTAGATATTTATAAGACATATCATACCTGCTTATCCTTAGGAATGCTGTACATTTTGGTAAGAGACTCCATGATTTCAGAAGGGCTTTCTGAAATCTACATTAGGAAAAAAGATAGTTAGGAACAAAAAAGTGAACTAAATGTTAGAACTAACCAACAGTCAAATATTCCTCTTACCTTGTCAAGTTGCTCTATGTGAATATAATGTAGTGTGTTACTAGATGTCTGAAATTAGAAAGATAAGAGAGTTGTTAGAAGTCACTGTATACATTAGATTCCCCATGCCATAGGACTGCCAAGAGCTATCTGAAAAACAAGATGTTACCCTACATAGAAGACTCAACTGCATGCTCTCAAAAATCAAAGTGTTCTTTAGAGCACCCTAAATGCTCATGTTATACATTCTCAGCAAAGCGTCTTTGAAACCAGATTAAAAATAATGTACATAGCTAGATACATTTCATATTCTTCCTTATCCCTTTTAAACTTTATTTAATACACACAGCCTTCGTATTCACAGCAAAGACTGAATCCATGAAAATGGGTTCTTTCTAAATATGCATGGAGAAGGCAATGGCAACCCACTCCAGTACTCTTGCCTGGAAAATCCCATGGACAGAGAAGCCTGGTAGGCTGCAGTCCATGGGGTCACTAAGAGTCAGACACAACTGAGAGACTGAGCATATATTTTAAGTAGAAGGAAAAAAAAGATCTTAT
>NW_011488960.1:13905-16140 GCF_000754665.1 Bison bison bison
CAGAGAAAGTTGAACCAATCACTATCTAGACTATTATACTGGGTTGGCCAAAAAGTTTGTCTGGGTTTTTCCAAAAACCGGATGAACTTTTTGGCCAACCCAATACTAAATGGTGGAATTCTCAACTGAGACTGAGAAAAATATACCAGTCCTAACATTGCCTTATAAACAGAGTCCTGTCTTTTGACAGTTTGAACGTAAGTAAGATTCAAACCTATCTGCTGGGCAAACAATGAACACTTATTCCTGAGAAGCTGCTGGATATATTTATCTTGGGAGGGCAGCAATGTATCTTAACATCATTCTCTAATTTTACTGAGAAGTACTAGAAAGTCAACCCCAGGTACAGATCATTGACTCTATTAGAACAAATGTGAATGAGACTCACCCTTTTCTCGATTTTGACCTCAGCCCCAGGGTCTGCATAGAATTCAAAGTGTAGTGTAGTGGCACTGGGTGGGTATTTCTGTGTAAAAAGCACATGAAAGAATCAGATACTATCTTCTCCTAAATCTTCCCTCAGTCTTAGCTACTTGTCCAACTCACTGTGACAGCAGAATCAGGAGTGTCATCAGCAGCTACAGTGCCTTCATTCCTTGTTTTAGCAAAGCTCAGATGTCTTATAACACAAAATCAGGACAGTGGAGCCCACAGCTCCAAAAGCTTTCATATTCCTTACTGATAACTCAAGTTATCAGTTGTTCTTTCCTTCAAGAGATCAATTTTGACTGCAGCTATTCTCAAGAGGGAAGAGAGAGGCAAGCCTGTCCCAATAATGAATAAAAATTCAAGGGTGAAGGACAAACACAAGGGTCTAGGTACTAGTTCGAGAATGGAAAAGAACATCTTATGGCAATCTTAGTTAATATCATCACCTTTTGAAATATTTTATTCAAACTATGCCTCATGGGCATACCTTTGTAATTCTTTAAATGCATTTTCCCATAACATTCTATATCATTTCTCATGATATCCAATTGCTTTTCTGCACAGGTAGATACCAAGTCAATACAAACCAGACCCTGACAACAAATGCTACTTAACTCTAGAAAAGCAACATGACAAATAAGACTGCAACAGCATGCCCATTAAAGTGTGTCTTTGAAAGAAACCAGTAGCAGTGGTTGCCTCTGGGGGTAGAGAATTATTATATACACCTTTGTATTCTTAGAATTTTTAAAACATGTACTACTTTCTTTTAAAGTACACAAAATTTTCAAAGTCCCATGATATGCCAAATATCAATAAATAAAAGGGTGGATGATTTCTTAATATAAGTCAAGACCAACATTGTTAACAGATACCATACAAACCTAGTAGAGTGTATCATATTGTTTTGCTCAAGTGGCCAAGAACAAGCTTGATATACATAAGGAGCCTCAGAATTAATCACCTAAACTTTAAGATGAAAAATAACTTTCTTAGAATTCCAAACTGAATACCCTTTAAGATTTACACAGCTTTAATTATTAAAACAGATAACATTCATCTCTCATATTACCTAATATTCACTAATATAAATAAAGCATACCAGCTAAGGTGGAAAAGTAATTTGTTCTATTTATAGTTTTCCGTGACCAGAAAATGAACCATTCTCCTGGGGGGGGGGAAGGCTTGCTAAGATAATTACACTAAATTTCATTGCATCCATTTGTCCTATACATGACAGACTAATAAAAGAAGCAGTATATGTGTTGGAAAATATAGCTGCTTCTTGACATGGATTTGTGTTATAATAATTCAATTGTGCTTTGTGGTTCTATAGCAACGTATCAGAGCAGGGGAGGATGCTTGAGTTCATAATTTAAACATGGCTTAAAGTATGAGCAGGACAGGCATGAGGGGGAAACACGGAAAGTACACAAAACATTCCAAGTTCTCAATAACCAAAATGGCAGACCTGTTCTCCAAGCAGTTATTCTTACAGTCATGCCAGACTACCCAGAGTTCTGACAGTTCCAGTGAGAGAATGCAAGGAAGTGAAATTTCTGGGATTTTTCACCACTTTCAAGATGACTCAACAAAAGCAGTTTCTTATTCAAGAGATCGTAGGATCATATACTGTGTTTCTGAGATTCTTCAGCAACCACCAGCACAATAAAGACCCAAGCACTTCTAGAAAAGGTAGCTATGTCTCAACTGATCTCAGCTTCCTCAAAATCCTGATGTGAAGTAACAACTTTAAATGCCATATATTAACTGTAAAGTAAGGCTCAAAAAGAGATCACACAAGTT
>NW_011488961.1:0-276 GCF_000754665.1 Bison bison bison
GTATGTCTAATTCTGACTTGGTATTTATTCTCAGACACCCAAATTGACACAGCTAGAGCTTCCCCTTACTCGAACCAGGCAGAATCAGGCACTTTTCCCTGTGTTCTCAGTGCCTTCTGTGTATACCTGTTAATCTCTGTGTGTGCTTAGTCATGTCCAACTCTTTGCAACCCCATGGACTGTAGCCCACCAGGCTCCTCTGTGCATGGAATTTTCCAGCAAGAATACTGGAGTGGGTTGCCATTTCCTCCTCCTGGGGATTTTCCTGACCCAGGG
>NW_011488961.1:376-1414 GCF_000754665.1 Bison bison bison
TACTCTACTTACTATGATCATCTGTAGGTGCATCCATGTTGCCACAAATTATATTATTTCATTCTTTTTATTGGCTGAGTAATATTCCATTGCATATATGTACCACATCTTCTTATCCATTCCTCTGTTGATGGACATCTGGGTTGCTTCCATGTCCTGGCTATTGTAAATAGTGGTGCAGTGAGCATTGGGGTGTACATGTATCGTTTTGCATTATGGTTTTCTCAGGGTATATGCCAGGAGTGGGATTGCTGGGTCATATGGTTGTGATCCTGAGGCAGGCACTGGAATTTCTTGGTGCGTTAATGTTCTCGATTCACCCTTTGGCCAATATCACCTCCAAGTTGGCTGTTTATTATAAATGTCTTTGCCAGCACACAGCATCTGCTGCTGCTTCCACATTCCCCTCTCTTCTCCTCAGGATTAGTTTCAAGGAAAAGCAAAGATTTTACTCTTAGAGCCCTTGATTGACCTCACTGCCCCATATCTTCGACAAGCCCTCCTCCTCCCTGATCACCGCTTTCCCTGTGGTAGCCTCTGGTGGCTCGTGATCCACAGGAGAAAGTCCAAAGCCAGCGGTTTCAGAGCACACACAGCGCACCATGTGGGCTACACCCAGGCGGCTGCCGCCTTCATTCTTCCTGGCCCCTCCCCTTGGCCTGTGTCAGACAGAGCTCCTGGGTTCGCTGTGTGCTTCCCACCCATGCATGGGCTTTGTCTCAAGCCATTCCCCATGCCTGAAAGTCCTCCTGCTTTGGCCACTTGGCCAAGCCTCATGGCAGGGAACTACTTCACTGGCAGCCGCAGCCAGCACCTGTTTGGATCGGCCACTGTGTTCCTGGCCAGGTCATACTTTCCCCACCTACTGCCAGCCAGTGACCAAGCACAGTGGAGGTGCTAGAACCGATGTGGCACTCTTCCAGTGGGCACCTTTGGGTCAGGGCCTCCTGGGCAGCCTGGCTAAGCTGTCTCAGAGCTTTTCTGCCATCAGAAACCGCCCCCCACCTTTTATCCTTCATTCACCTTCTTCCAGGAAGT
>NW_011488961.1:4699-5106 GCF_000754665.1 Bison bison bison
CTTTTCCAACAAAAGAGAATACAAAAAAAGACTCCTCTGAAACCTGAATTTGCCAAATACTGCTGTGAAACCAGGCCCTGATGGGGTCGCGCTGCCCCCTGGTGGAAAACAGGCCACATGGCAGCACAAAGCCCAGTTAACCCCCAGCTGCAGTTAGCCTCTGCTGCCTCTGAGGAAGAAAGGCTGTGGATGGAAATGTGACTTTTAACTCATTTTGGATGGGATGAAGTCCTTTTACTAAGAGGCCACTGCCCTCTATGAACTGTGCCTTCTGACAAGGCCCATTGGGTGGTGGGGGGTGGTTGACAACGGGTCAAACAGGATGGCAGCCCATTCCTCCAGGGAGGAAGGAGGGGGCCTCCTAAGCCTCTAACAGGAAGGATATGGAGGAAGTTCTAGGACCAGAG
>NW_011488961.1:5206-6845 GCF_000754665.1 Bison bison bison
TATCTCAGCCGGGGGTTCCCACTTCCATAAGCTAGTGGACAGTGTGGTTCATCTAGGTGCCCACAGTACTTCTTGGATGCTTCCTGCCCCCGATTTACTCAATGACTTGATTTTTTTGGTTGGGGGCTTGGTGATCAGAGTTCAGAAGAGCTGCATCTCTCGGTCGGCCACATCAAGCAAATCATTGCGATCCTTAGAGACTTCATCCGCTGCCCAGAGCACAGGGTGATGGCATCCACAATATCAAAGCTCAAGGTGGACCTGGACTTTGACAGCTCATCCATCAATCAGATTCACCTGGTACTGTTTGGATTTCAGGATGCTGTAAGTGTCTCATTTGGCCCTAAAGAACATGACGGAAGGTAGGACACCCCCAAAGTGGCTCATAGCTGAGACCATGAGTTCGATTACCATCTTCTCCCATAGTATCCATCTCTTCTCACCTGATTACACCTGAATCCCGAGTGCCAGCAGTTCTCTAAACACTGGTGTACATGAGACTGAGACGATTGCATTTGGCCACAAAGAGCAGAGTGTAGGATTTGGGGATGAGCAGCATCTGCCAACTGAGTAGGTGTGTGGTTTAAGCTTATGTGTCTGCGCAAACAGGTGTGAGCTGCTCCAGGCCCAAGACCATGTCTGGCTTAGCTTTGTGTCTCAAGACCCCACCACAGAGCCTGAAGTTTCACGGATGCTCCACAAACATTAATTGAATAAACAAAGAGGCCTGTGCAGTAGCTCCAATCACTGTACCTGTCCTCTCGACCCCAGTGTGACTTGGGGTCAGCTTAGAGGACTCAGTCAGAAGAAACATAAATCCAGGGCAGTATGGTTAACACTTTTATCTCAGAGTAGAAGCACATTTGAATTGGTAAGAACTCCTATTTCTGAAAAAATACAGTGGACCAGAAATCTGGATTTTTGTGATTACAGGTAAATAAAATCTTGAGGAACCACTTAATTAGGCCCCACTGGATGTTTGCAATGGACAACATCATCCGACGAGCAGTGCAGGCTGCGGTCACCATCCTCATCCCAGGTAAGGGCCCCTCTTTTTGGTCACAGTAAATTAGGCTATGGTGGGTATGGAAAAGGTCAGCCAGGTCCTCTGTGCTCACCAGTTGTTACTCTCCCTTTCCCATCTGGGCTATATACGTCCTTGCAATTAAGGAAAATGATGTCACAGACCCCTTTGGGGTCAGTATTTTGTGATTCTGAGCACACCTTCTGGTGCTGTTTATATCCGCCCCCCCCCTCCCAGCATAACTAAGGAGCATGCCCGCAGACTAACACACACAGTGCACTGAGCCTCAGGGCCTGGATCCTTGTGTGCTCAGGACCACCTCCTAGTTGGCTGAAGATTTAAATGGCTGTCTTCTCTCTCATCACGTGGTAGCCACACAAATCTCTGGCTTTCATAGGCTCTAGTTTTCAAATGTTAGAGCAGCTTAGTACCCAAGTTGATCCTTCTTCTGTGATGCCTCCTAGGAAGGGGGGCTTGGAGGCACTTCTGTTGACACTACCGCTTCCTCTCTACTCTGCTCCCTCCCTGTCATCCTCTGCCTGCACTCAGCCCAGGCTCCACTTGTGGGACTGGCTTGTTTAAACCCAGGACTTCATTTCTCCCCCCCCCCAGCAG
>NW_011488961.1:9352-10885 GCF_000754665.1 Bison bison bison
TGGGAGGGATTGGGGGCAGGAGGAGAAGGGGATGCCAGAGGATGAGATGGCTGGATGGCATCACCAACTAGATGGACGTGAGTTGGAGTGAACTCTGGGAGTTGGTGATGGACAGGGAGGCCTGGCGTGCTGCGATTCATGGGGTCACAAAGAGTCAGACACGACTGAGCAACTGAACACAAGGGCTCCAGCTGCCTCTTGGAATGTGGGGTGGATAAGCTGTGAAGCGAAACTCAGTATTGAAACCTATCTCCTCATTTGAATTCCAGTGTACTTAAGGGAAATGATTCCTTAGAAAAGGCATTTTAAAGATGGTAAAACACATTTAAAGTGGTAGATAATGTACCCAACCCCAAACTATTTATGTATGACACCTTTAATCTCTATAAAGTGATGCCAAGGACTGTGGACTCTTATGTAGTGTGTAGCTGAGCCAAGCTTAATCCATTTCCTTTTCACAGCACAATTACATTCTGGAATAGTTTATTTCATCCATCTTTTACTGTTACACATCAGTATACAACATAACACATTTCTAATCATTACAGAGAACTCAGTATCCCCTCCTGGGTCTCAGGAGCAGCAAACAGATAAAGAGCTTGTCGATTGGTTGCAACTGCAAGGAGCGGATACGAGAACAATTGAAAAGGTAAGCTGAGAACCAAACCATTCCTAGGCTGTTATTACAAAGCTGCTTAGCTCTTGATGTATGTCATCTTTGTTTCAGATTCTTGAAGAGGGTTACACACTGTCTGATATTCTTAATGATATCACTAAGGAAGACCTAAGGTACCTTAGACTACGGTAAGAATAGCCTCAAAACATTTTGTGTAACAGAAAATGGCTTTTTGGGTGTAGTTAGGCTTTTACATAAAAGCAGTAGAAAAGAAAGTGCTGGTAGCTTTCCCCCTTTCCCCTAGTCAGGAAACAAAAACTACCCAACCGCACTCCAAACTCTGGAGTTTCCAAGGGTGAAGCTGGGGAAAAGCTGAGAGGGAGCAGAAGCTAAAGGCCCAGTAAGCAAAGTCAACAGACTGCCAGGCTGGGAGTGGAATGAGCAAAGACAGGAGCTGACAGCACTCAAACCCTTTGATTCTCCTCCACTGGTCATCTTTAATAGCCTACTTTGCACAGGTGCCCTGGCACTCCTGTACATACCTCTAAGGCCACATCCCACTCGTGCTGGGGTAGAAATTTCACTTCCATATGTGAAGGGAACATATCCCTATTTTAGTTTTTAAGTTAGGGACTGCATTTTTAAGACTAGCCAGCAAAACAAGTCTAGAAGTACATACTATAGCTTTTGCCATAAGGGCTCCTAAAGAAGTATTGTGTGGTATTGCTTTGAAGTCATCTTTCCTTATGACTCACTCTAAAGAAGACTTCTGTTTGTTTCGTAGCGGTGGTCTTCTCTGCAGGCTCTGGACTGCAGTCTCCCAGTACAGAAGACAGGCTCAGGGGGCGCCAGCAACCCAAGATGAGGCTTAATAATCAGCCACGCAGGAAATAGAGGGGGCCCAGGGCTGAAATGTT
>NW_011488961.1:10985-12209 GCF_000754665.1 Bison bison bison
GTATAAATGGAGAAAACTAACTTATTTGGCCTTTGAAATGAAGTAGAATTGTCCTTCCACCCCTGCCAAGTTATAATAAATAATTGTGTTTTATTAATGAGACATGATGGTTCAGTGTGAACAGGCTTCAGCACCGACGTGCACACTAACAGGGGCGTGTGTGCACATTAGGGTACACTAGGTAAGCTGTTAATTAAAAGACGCTTACTCCTTGGAAGGAAAGTTATGACCAACCTAGATAGCATATTCAAAAGCAGAGACGTTATTTTGCCAACAAAGGTCCATCTAGTCAAGGCTATGGTTTTTCCAGTAGTCATGTGTGGATGTGGGACTTGGACTGTGAAGAAAGCTGAGGACCGAAGAATTGATGCTTTTGAACTGTGGTGTTGGAGAAGAGTCTTGAGAGTCCCTTAGACTGCAAGGCGATCCAACCAGTATCCATTCTAAAGGAGATCAGTCCTGGGTGTTCTTTGGAAGGAATGATGCTAAAGCTGAAACTCCAGTACTTTGGCCACCTCATGCGAAGAGTTGACTCATTGGAAAAGACTCAGATGCTGGGAGGGATTGGGGGCAGGAGGAGAAGGGGACGACAGAGGATGAGATGGCTGGATGGCATCACCGACTCGATGGACATGGGTTTCGGTGAACTCCGGGAGTTGGTGAGGACAGGGAGGCCTGGCGTGCTGCAATTCATGGGGTCGCGAAGAGTCGGACACAACTGAGTGACTGAACTGAACTGAGGTAAGCTATTGGGCACTGCAAGGGACAGGACACTGATCCTCCCACAAGGTGGCGGCAGAGTTGGACAGGCATACAAGGAATTGTTTTTCCTTTTAGTAAAGTTAAAATCAAAGTTGCTCACTCGTGTCCAACTCTTTGCGACCCCATGGACTATACAGTCCATGGAATTCTCCAGGGGATCTTCCCAATCCAGGGATTGAACCCAGGTCTCCTGCATTGCAGGCAGATTCTTTAACAGCTGAGCCACAAGGGAAGCCCAAGAATACTGGAGTGGGTAGCCTATCCCTTCTCCAGGGGATCTTCCCGACCCAGGAATCAAACCGGGATCTCCTACATTGCAGGCAGATTCTTTACCAGCTGAGCTGCAAGGGAAGTGTTAAAACTAGTATACAATGAAATCAAATAGAAGTATTTTAAAGAAATAATTTGGAGGGTTAAGCAAACTATACCTATTTTAGACCTATGTAACTAAAATAACCTTAT
>NW_011488961.1:14371-15308 GCF_000754665.1 Bison bison bison
TATCACTATTTTTTTTAACTCATCTATTTCAACACATGGAATATCCCTTCTGCTACTTGGTCTTGCACCATACCAGCCAGAAGAACATTTTCAAATGGAGGAATGTGCCCTGGGAGCATGTGAGGTAATGCCTACAAAACATAAATGCTCCCAAGTATACTACTGTTACCATCAGACCTGCTTTAGGTAATTCCTAAATAATTCCTCACAATTCCTTCCTACAATTGTTTTTTTAATTGGTACTCATGTTAAAATGTACACAATACATAGTGTAAAAGTTTCCAGAATGCTTTCTAAATTGGAACCAACTTATTATAAAGCACTGTTTTCAGGCTCAGACTAAACTACTAAATCAATGCATGAAGCCAACTGGTGTCTGGATTCAAAAGTAAATTTTGAAATGCTTTTGCTTTTTCATGTAAGTAGTACCACTCTAAGCCCATCTACTTTGAACACCACACTCAGTTTTTCCTTTACCCTACCTCACTCCAGGATCACTCATGCTGTGTCCATGGTAACGGTAAGTCTGCAGCTCCATCAGTATAGGCCCCTAAAACAGAACCCAATGGAGGTTAGGTGAGACGGGCATGGCCTCAAATATACACCCTGTCAACTACTCTGATCAGATCTGAGTTGTCAAGAATTTCTTCTTAGTTGACTGATTCAGTTATCTCTTCTCATTTCTAATACCTATTTACAGCATCTTTCATCCTCCCTATTTTTAAGAGGGACTTATTATCTTAGGGGTCTGTTTTCTGGGTTGTGGAACAGTGATTTAGGGAGAAGAACATCCTTCCACCAGTTCAAATAGCAGGGAAGCCTCTTTTTAGGCCAATCTCACTGTTTCCTTCTCCTTCCACTGCTGTAACTGGAAAGGTCAAGATCCTTAGGACTAAAACAATAAGACTACATAATTTAAACATATTAATTTATAGAA
>NW_011488961.1:15575-17734 GCF_000754665.1 Bison bison bison
CTGTTTTTTTCTCAACGTCATCATCCCCAAAAGCCACTGCTCTACCCAGCAAGAGAAAGCTCTCATAAAAGATGAAATGCCTCGCCTACAACCCAGATTCTGAGGCAAAGAAGTGTGCGTGTGTGAGGGGGTGGTGCACCTGAGGAAGTGACAAACCCAATACTTCTGCTTGCTTCTTTCTGGGGCTGAGACAGCAGTACAGAGCACACTGGGGAAAGCCCAACATGTAGAATGGACTGCAGCTACCTAGTTTGGGGTTTTTATGCTCGATTATAAATCCTATGAGACCCTTTGGATAACCAGTGTCTGAGAATCAGCATCCAGAGCAAGGCCTCACAGAGTGTTGGCCACAGACTGGTGATCACTCAGACCGTGACAGAAAGGGAGGAAGAGTCAGGGCTCAAAAACCATGAGAGGAGTCTGAAAATGCCTTGGCATTCAAGTGAATGAGTGCATATCACAGTACTGGTTTAGGAGTTGGTTTGCAAGGGATTACAATGTAAACCGTTCCTTCACTACAAAGTCTGTGGAGCACTGACATAGAACAAAGGTGAGCATCCGCTTAGGTGCACACTCATACAAATCACTTGTGAAACAATGCCAAGATGCAAATCTCTAATGTGGCCACAAAACCAAATTTTAGCCTGCCATATAAATGGCCATTTCAACTAGTAATCAATACAATGCTTCGCCACAAACTGAACTATGAATATTCAACACTTTGGACACTACTGCAAAGTTAAGAGGCACTTACTCACCTGATTAGCAGCGCCATCGCCATACAAAGTCAAACAGACCTCGTCTTTTCCATTATACTTACAGGCCAGAGCAATCCCAGCTCCCAGGGGCACCTAATATTAAGGACAAGCAAGAAAGGAACCACAGAAATCCACAAGGGAAGAAATTTATGCTATGAACGTTAGCTCCTGACCAGAAAATGAGATAGAAATGACATGGTCCCTACAAACTCTTCCCTACCCAACCCTATCTCGGCTTACCCCACCCCTAAAATTGTAAACTGGCAAAGTAACACAAGTAACTGCTATTGTATTATTGTATTCTATTTCAACCCTTAAGCAATAACATTTCTGCATTCAAAGTTTCAACTATCAATTCTAAAAGCAACCCCCAGCAAACCAAGGGTTAGAAACAATACCTCAAACAACAAAACCCCAGATGCTAAAACCTTAATATATTAGAAAGTAAACTTAACAATCTAGATATGATTTTATACGTCTACTTGTTCATTATTTACTAACTGATGAGAACGAGGAGGATGGCACAACCACAGAAGCTGGCTTTAGATTCAAACTAGGTCCTTAAGATCCTGACCTCTTGCCTCTCCTGATCTGGTACCAGTGCGAGCACTATCTACAGCAGGGAGAGGGCTGTGGCCAAGAGGATGTGACCAAGCAATTAAGGTACTTAAATATCAATTAAAAGACAAAGGTATAGCTCTATTGCTAGAGGCTCTTGCTTACTTGTAAAACATAGCAAATGCCTAAAAAGGAAAATCTTTAAATTATTGTCTAACTCTATTAAATGGTCAAATAATAGAGTATGAAAGCAACAGGTCATTTAAAACACATCATGCCTCCCAAGTACGTCAGAGACATATCCTCTGGGGTACAAAATATTGCAAAGATGTGGGCCAGGGCCCAACCCAGGAAATGACACAATCCCAGTCCTCAGCTACCTGAGCTCCCACGATGCCATTGCCTCCGTAGAAATTCTTGGCATACATATGCATTGATCCTCCTTTTCCTTTAGCACAACCACCTCTTCGTCCTATACATGGCAGCACACAAATGTGACATATCAAACGAACATATAAAACAAAACCACACTGTGAGTATTTGCGCTGGCTTGACCATTAGATATCAAGAGACCAACTCAACTATATAACCACATGTCCCTCAAAGTACATATATAGTCCTCCTGGTCTCCTGGCCCTTTTATAATAAAGGTTAGACCAGTCCCATAAACCTTTCCAGCTCTCAAATCACCAAGTTTTCTTTAGATGTTAGCGTGGTACTCTAGACTTTTTTTGGCCCATTAAAAACATTTTCCAATTTCTCCTACATTGGTGTACAAGTCAAGGGGGACAAAGGGACTATTAAGAAGATGCCTACAATTTCATTTCTACACAATGAAATACT
>NW_011488961.1:19365-21201 GCF_000754665.1 Bison bison bison
AGATTTCCTTCTTAAAACTCACGGTGCAATGAAATGGGGTTTTGGAAGAAGGAAATCTTTCTAAGATGACTTTCATTGAAAACCTCTAGGTCAACTGAGTTATAGGTTCAAAGACAAACTTTCAAAGAATCATTCTAAGAATATTCTTATTCAAACTTTTTACCCAATTACATTTTAAACCTTAGAGTAGGTCTTTAATTTTTTTTAGCTTGTGCTCCCTTTCCAAACTACCAATAAGCTGCTACATAAAAGGAGTAAATTCTAATTTTTGCTGAACTCCTCTGCATCTTTGATTCTAGAACACTTGTAATAAGATGGTGAAAAAGCATGATTATCAAAATGCCCTATCACAAAGGTGAAACTACACATCAGTGTCTACCTGTGGAAAAAATTTCAACAGAAAGCAAAACACCTCTTACCTTAATTTCAAAAGTAGCATCATTTGCAAAATGACGAGATGCCACCAGCACTCTGCTTGCCTTGAAAGATCAAAATACAAAAGTATATCAGTACTTTTTACTGCTTTTTTTGAGTTATTATTCTTACTAATTGGTTATCAGGATGGAGTCCTAGAACTCAAGAGCCCTAAACATTCATGGGCTTTATCTTCCATTCTGGTCACTGTGTTGGGATCCTTTCTTCCAAAATGCTTTGGCCAATGAAACACGACTGTACCCACATCTGAAGGCAAACAGCAGAAAGAGAAAGGGAGAAAACCCAAACCCATCTAGTTTGCTACTTTGTTGTCAAAGAAATTAGTGAAAATATAAGGCTAATGGCAAACTTGAAGAGACTAGATGATCTGTGGGATGTGTTTATTTATGCTATTCTTAGTCATAACTAGATATATTGGGCAGGCTAAAGCTTTACTTTCGGAATTGTTCTTCAGATAAATCTATGTTTCAATTCCTGTCTCAGGAAAATCACTTCTGTATAAGAGTACTATAAGAAAAATATTTTAAACTACTCAAAGCATTAGATAAACACCTTAGTGAGAAAAGTGAAAATCGCTCAGTCGTATCGGACTCTTTGCAACCCCATGGACTGTAGCCTGCCAGGCTCCTCTGTCCATGGAATTCTTCAGGCCAGAATACTGCAGTGGGTAGCTGTTCCCTTCTCCAGGGGATCTTCCCAACCCAGGGATCAAACCCAGGCAGATTCTTTACTGACTGAGTGACCACGGGAGCCCTTTTAGCAAGAAAGGTATAAGAGAAAAGTAAAGATATGCAGCATTTTCTGACTTAAGAAAACAAAAGATCTGAGGGATGTTTTATGATTTGAACAGACAGAGGCTCCTCCTGAAGCACCAGAAAGAAGATATTCTCTAAACAGTAACTCCACCCCCCTTTTTAAATAATAAATAATCCTCGTTTATTACTGGGGAAAAAACAGATTAGCCACCTGTTTTTCAGTGGGTGAAATTCTGTCAAAAATGCCTTGTTCTGAGGTTGATCTCTTGTTAGATCAAGCAATGTGACCTATGTGCGACTTGGACCACTGCTTGGACTCAAAACAGGTCTCGGAGCTGCTGTCATTGACTCATGTCATTTAGTATGCACATTAGTGGCATCTGTGTTTTAACCTCAATTCCCATTGCTACATGGGTCTGAGGTTTAGAAGGGCATCTGAGTTGAGGGGTGGGACCTGCAATGAGTTTTCACTGAAGCTTTCTCTCTGTACTGATGAATCCCATGCTGAGTCCCTTGGAATGCAAGGAGATCCGACCAGTCCATCCTAAAGGAAATCAGTCCTGAATATTCATTGGAAGGACTGATGCTGAAGCTGAAACTCCAATCCTTTGGCCACCTGATACGAAGAACTGACTCACTGGAAAAG
>NW_011488961.1:21301-22010 GCF_000754665.1 Bison bison bison
TGAAGCTGAAACTCCAATCCTTTGGCCACCTGATACGAAGAACTGACTCACTGGAAAAGACCCTGATGCTGGGAAAGAGTGAAGGCGGGAGGAGAAGGGGACGGCAGAGGATGGGATGGTTGGATGGCATCACTGACTCAATGGACATGAATTTGAGTAAACTCCAGGAATTGATGATGGACAGGGAAGCCTGGAGTGCTGCAGTTCATGGGGTCACAAAGAGTCAGACACAACTGAGCAACTGAACTGAACTGAGTTGCCCAAAGCTATAGAGCACTTAAATGTTGGGGCTGGGGTACAAACCTAGCAAATCTGGCTCAAAGGTCTGTTACCTCACCCCCGTGAGCTGCCTCCTCAAACCCACACCACTGCAAGAGAAGTCCCAGTGGTCCCTTCTTGATGTTCAAGGGGCTGTCAATGCTTGAGGGCAGGGGCAAGCTGGGAGAAATGTTTCCTTTTCATTCTTTCACTCTGCTCACAGCAAAAGTACTCTATGTGATGGCTAAGGTCCAGGTTAGATCACAAACATTTAATCAGTTAGTACTGTTTTAGCCACATTCTGCCACATCACATATATGTAAACAAACACTTCTCATGCAGAATTGAAGCTCATCCTTCAGATCCCACAAAAGCACTTTTGATATGTTCACACACTGGACTTGATCTTGGTGAGAAGGGATAAAGTTGATCTGCTAAGTGTACAAGCCAT
>NW_011488961.1:24859-26606 GCF_000754665.1 Bison bison bison
GAAAGAGAATATAAAAATAATAACAGTATCTCTTAAAAACTAAACTTCCAAGGAATAAACCTATGAAGACCTACAAGACTTTCTAGAACTAACACCCCCAAAAAAGATGTCCTTTTTATCATAGGAGACTGGAATGCAAAAGTAGGAAGTCAAGAGATACCTGGAGTTTGGCTTTGCACAAGTTTGGCTTTGGAACACAAAATGAAGCAGGGCAAAGGCTAACAGAGTTTTGCCAAGAGAATGCACTGGTCATAGCAAACACCCTTTTCCAACAACACAAGAGAAGACTCTACACATGGACATCACCAAATGGTCAATACCAAAATCAGATTGATTATATTCTTTGCAGCCAAAGATGGAGACACTATACAGGCAGCAAAAACAAGAACAGGAGCTGTCTGTGGCTCAGATCATGAACTCCTTATTGCAATATTCTGACTTAAATTGAAGAAAGTAGGGAAAACCACTAGGCCATTCAGGTATGACCTAAATCAAATCCCTTATAATTATACAGTGGAAGTGACAAAGAGATTCAAGGGATTAGATTTGATAGTGTGCCTGAAGAACTATGGATGGAGATTCGTAACACTGTACAGAAGGCAGTGATCAAAACCATACTCAAGAAAAAGAAATGCAAAAAGCCAAAATAGTTGTCTGAGGAGGGCTTACAAATAGCTGAGAAAAGAACAGAAGTGAAAGGCAAAAGAGAAAAGGAAAGTTATACCCATCTGAATGCAGAGTTCGAAAGAATAGCAAGGAGAGATAAGAAAGCCTTCTTAAGTGAACAATGCATATAAATAGAGGAAAACAGATGGGAAAGATTAGAGATCTCTTCAAGAACATCAGAGATACCAAGGGAACATTTCCTGCAAAGAGGGGCACAATAAAGGACAGAAATGGTATGGACCTAACAGAAGCAGAAGATAAGAAGAGGTGGCAAGAATACACAGAAGAACTGTACAAAAAAGATCTTCTTTGTTGGAACATAGAGAAAGCAAGGAAATTTCAGAAAAACAACTTCTGCTTCATTGACTATGCTAAAGCCTTCGACTGTGTGGATCAAAACAAACTGTGGAAAATTCTTAAAAGAGATGGGAATACCAGACCACCTTACCTGCCTCCTGAGAACTCTGTATGTCAAGAGGTCAAGAAGCAACAGTTAGAACTGGACATGGAACAACGAACTGGTTCAAAACTGGGAGTCAAGACTGTTTATTGTTACCCTACTTATTTACCTTAGATGCAAAGTACATCATGCAAAATGCCCAGCTGGATGAATCACAAGGGAGACATATCAACAACCTCGGATATGCAGATGACACCACCTTAATGGCAGAAAGGGAAAAGGAACTTTAAGCCTCTTGATGAAGGTGAAAGAGGAGAGTGAAAAAGTTGGCTTAAAACTCAAGATTCAAAAAAGTTAAGATCATGGCATCCGGTCCCATCACCTCGTGGCAAATAGATAGGGAAACAATGCAAATGGTGACAGACTTTATATTCTCGGGCTCCAAAATCACTGTGGACAGTAACTGCAGTCACGAGATTAAAAGACGCTGCTTCTTGGAAGAAAAGCAATGACAAACCTAGATGGCATATTAAAAAGTAGAGACGTTACTTTGCCAACAACGTTCTGTCTAGTCACAGCTATGGTTTTCCAGTAGTCATGTATGGATGTGAGAGTTGGACCATAAAGAAGGCTGAGTGCTGAAGAACTGATGCTTTCAAACTGTGATGCTGGAGAAGACTC
>NW_011488961.1:29264-29491 GCF_000754665.1 Bison bison bison
CATTGTAAGCCAAATCTGATTTGTTTGATTTGAGCTGTATTATATGATTTTTGAAAAGGCCAAAGTTTTATTGAGGTGAAGATGAAGCGCCATTTGCCTTTCATGCCAACATATTGCTGGAAAACAAAAACAATCAGGAGTACTTCCGACAGTTGAGGGAATGAGGCTCTGATTTTCAACAATGACTTCTCTCTGCTCTTAGGGACACAGAGGTGACAGTAATTTGA
>NW_011488961.1:29831-30593 GCF_000754665.1 Bison bison bison
AACACTGAAATAAGCACTCTGAAAACTCAACCTCATTCAAAGATGAAATCACAGGTACTTAAGCACCTTAAGTAACTTCAGTTACAGTGGACGCTCTGCTTTCATTTTAAAGACTCAACTTTCTGTAGCAGGTGCAAGCATTCAGTTTCTGAAAGTTCTGGTGGATTGGCTGAAAGGAGGCAATGAATTAAATTACTACTTTGTTTATTACTACTACTTCATACAATGATTTTGTTAAACAATAAGTTCCTTAAATGTGTTTGAGTCACTTATGCTTGAGTAACAAGCTGTCTTGATAGGACTCACGTCCGATGTGCTGACTTAAGTGTTAAACCCAGAATACTGGGAATCTGCCACACTGGTTCACGGAACAAGAAACTTGTCTAGTCCGTGACCTAAGAGTTTTAAGTGTTTTTTCCTTCACCTAACAATGATCTTTGTAGCATTAAAATGAATAGAACAGAATGTCTGTGATGATTTTAAACCAAACACTGAACTCTCTAAGTAGCCTGTGCTAACACATCTGAAACCTGATAGATGAATGAGCACACTGGACCCAAGAGCCCAAAATGCACTGAGCACTCTGGGAACCTTTCATGATTACTACTGTTTATAGAAATGCTAGTTAGCTGACTTGCTTTGTTGCAGGGAGTGGGAGCTATTAAACAAAATTTCAGCTCACCCACAATCCAGGGTTAATATAAAATTCTTAAAATATTTGTGTCTAGGCCTTAGTACACTTAAGGGCACAAGGGCAGGCAG
>NW_011488962.1:0-275 GCF_000754665.1 Bison bison bison
AATTCTCTGAGTCTCAATTTCCTCAACTGGGAAATAGAGGAAAATAATACCAACCTCATACTGTTGCTGTGAAGATGAAATGAAATGCTATACATTTAAATAAGTTTGAGCTATGTGTTATTTTTCCTATTCCAACTAGTTTTGTCTTGGTAGGAATAGAGTCGAATGTTAATAAAATTAGAAATCATCACAGGAAAACATTAGACAAGAAGGCACAAGCTCACAGCTGAAAAAGCAGTCCTATGTTACAGTGTGCTACAAAATAATACTTCAGT
>NW_011488962.1:4568-4998 GCF_000754665.1 Bison bison bison
TTTCCGGTCTTACGTTGAGATCTTTAATCCATTTTGAGTTTATTTTTGTGTATGGTGTTAGAAAGTGTTCTAGTTTCATTCTTTTACAAGTGGTTGACCAGTTTTCCCAGCACCACTTGTTAAAGAGATTGTCTTTAATCCATTGTATATTCTTGCCTCCTTTGTCAAAGATAAGGTGTCCATATGTGCCTGGATTTATCTCTGGGCTTTCTATTTTGTTCCATTGATCAATATTTCTGTCTTTGTGCCAGTACCATACTGTCTTAATAACTGTGGCTTTGTAATAGAGCCTGAAGTCAGGTAGGTTGATTCCTCCAGTTCCATTCTTCTTTCTCAAGATAGCTTTGGCTATTCGAGGTTTTTTGTATTTCCATACAAATTGTGAAATTATTTGTTCTAGCTCTGTGAAGAATACTGTCTCCTTTGCCTT
>NW_011488963.1:0-275 GCF_000754665.1 Bison bison bison
TCAAACAAGAGGCCACAAGACAGAACAAGCAGACTATGCTCTTTCAGAGGTAAAAGAGAAATGCAAAGATGCTAAGTCGTGGTCCTCCCTGAGAATTAATTTTGCCCCCAGGATTCTTAGCAATTAGGTCTTTTCATCTTGGAGGTATCAGAGGCAAAGGAGGGCGCACAGCACCAAATCCATGGCACAGAGTTCAGCATACAGTATTCTACCTGGGGACGTGGAATCAAAAACCCAGCACTGAGAAGGAGTCATGCACAGACACAAGATTTATG
>NW_011488963.1:375-1094 GCF_000754665.1 Bison bison bison
AACACATGTATACCTGTGGTGGATTCATTTTGATATTTGGTAAAACTAATACAATTATGTAAAGTTTAAAAATAAAATAAAATTTAAAAAAAAACTGAAAAAAAAAAAAAAGATTTATGGAGGCCATGCAGGGAAAGAAAATATATGGGTTCCATGTCATACCACTCTGGATGCAACCATTTTTCACACAGCAGA
The DNA here is from genome assembly GCF_000754665.1 of Bison bison bison. Taxonomy (NCBI): domain Eukaryota; kingdom Metazoa; phylum Chordata; class Mammalia; order Artiodactyla; family Bovidae; genus Bison; species Bison bison. Next base: position 571 of record NW_011488963.1, read on the forward strand.
AACTGAGAGAGAAGATAAAGGAGAAAGACAAAGAAAAGTGGGGAGGGGCTTTCCCTGGTGGTCCAGTGGTTAAAAATCTGCCTTCCAATGCAGGGGACAAGGATTTGATCCCTGGTGAGGGAACTAAGATCCCACAAGCCACAGGATAATTAAGTTTGCAAGTCACAACTACTGAGCCCGGGAGCCACATCTAGAGAGAAGCCCACACCCCACAATGAAACATCCCACATACTGCAATTGAGACCCACCAAGGCGATGGCAAGCTGGAATCAAGATTGCCGGGAGAAATATCAATAACCTCAGATATGCAGATGACACCACCCTTATGGCAAAAAGTGAAGAGGAACTAAAAAGCCTCTTGATGAAAGTGAAAGAGAGTGAAAAAGTTGGCTTAAGGCTCAACATTCAGAAAACTAAGATCATGGCATCTGGTCCCATCACTTCATGGGAAATAGATGGGGAAACAGTGAAAACAGTGTCAGACTTTATTTTTTGGGGCTCCAGAATCACTGCAGATGGTGACT
>NW_011488963.1:2108-6329 GCF_000754665.1 Bison bison bison
AGTAAAAAATAAGATGGTGTTTAATGGAGGAGAACATGAACATGTATTGAGTACTTAATATATACCTGGCATGTGATCCTCACAACAGTCCTGCAAGGGAGGTATCATTCCCATTTCATAGATGAAGAAATTGAGGCTCAGTGCTCACTTTGGCAGCACATATACTTAAATTGGAATGATACAAAGAAGATTAGCATGGCCCCTGCTCAAGGATGACATGCAAATTGGTGAAGCAGTTCATGTTTTTATGGCAGAAACCATCACAACATTGTAAAGCGATTTTCCTGCAATTAAAAAATAAAATTTAAAAAGTATGAATAAAACAGGGAAATTTCTTTAAAAGTTGAGGCTCAGAGAGGTTAAGTAACTTATCTAAAGTTGCACTGCAAAGCCCTGGTCTGGGGCACTTCACCTCCTCTGTGTCTATGCTGAGAGTTTTGTACTTTCTCTCTGAAATAAATCCTGTTTGCTTGCTACCATGAAAAAGAAAAAGGCCAGGTCTCTCAGACTGCAAAGCCCATATTCTATTTGTTAAAAATATATATTGTTGTTTTGCTCCTAAATTTTATTTATTTATCATTATTTATTTGGCTTCTTCAGGTCTTCACTGTGGCATGTGGAATCTAGTTTCCTGACCAGGGATCAAACCCAGGCTCCCTACATTGGGACTAGTGTCTTAGCCACTGGACCACCAGGGAAGTCCCTCATATTCTTTCTTATTCTTTCTTCCAGATAGAATTCTCAGGAATTTCACTGATTGAACTAAGTAATTAAAAATCTCTCCCTTAGATATTTTTAGTTCTGCATATCCAAACCAAATGCCTAGTGTATTTGTCAGAATTTGAAAGAAGTCTATTAAAGACTGCTTGCAAGAAAACCACTGTATAAACTATATTTTATAAGTTCTTCTGTTTTAATTATTTAGGTTTTCTAAAGTTTGAAGGAAAAAAGAGACAGAAACCAGTTTTTAATGATTTAGAATTAGGATTCATGAATACACTGGATTCTTTCTTGGTACTGGGGGAAAGCAGAGAGTAAATGTGGTGGGAAACTATGAGGGACCAGAGATTCAGACTTTAGCCTGGAAGAGACATTAAAGAGGTATTTCAGGGACTTTCCTGGTGGTCCAGTGGCTAAGACTCTGTGCTCCCAATGCAGTGGGTTCGATCCCTGGTGAGGGAACTAGATCCCACGTGCCACAAGGAAGATTGATCTTATGTGCTGCAACTAAGACCCGGTGCAGTGAAATAAATACTCAATAAATTAAATATTTAATAGAAACCTCAATTATTAAAAAAAAAAGATGCAATTCTAATTTATTTTAGAAATAGCTTGAGTGTCTGCTAGTCAACAGTAGAGCTAAGGCCAGAACCTGGGGTTTCCCAATTCTTAAACCACTGTTTTTTCTTAGACATGAACCATGAATTGCTTTAGAGAATACTGCTTTCTCCTCCTCTCTTAATCCAGATAGGGGGGGGAAAAGTGAGAAAGCTTAAAGACTATTAGAAAACAATCAGGACATTAAGAATCAAGTTATCCTGGAAGGAGGTCAAGACGGTAACCTCAGAGGCTGGAGTTAAGGCAAGGAGAACCAGGCAAGATAAGGTCTTAATCTAAAGCAATTGGAGTAAGCACGCAAGCTTTTGTTACTTGTATTTAGCTGAATGCTGTGAACAGAAAGCTTTTTGAAATCCTTGGCTAAATCAAAACCTGGAAAGTGAGGACTTCTAACCTTCAAGAAAAAAAAAACTGAGCGTGAGACAAAAAGGTATTTGTTTTTATATTTAACTTGGTAGGGAAAAGGAAAGAAAAAACAAGATGTCAGTTCAGCTGGGTCCCAATTCCAGCCCTGGGTAGCCCAAAGCCCACCCCTCTTGGTTTTCTTTTTAAGAATAGCATTTTTTCCCTCCCTTGGTCAAGTTCAGTGTGTAGGATCTTAGTTCCCTTACCAAGGATCAAACCTTCACCCCCTGGAAGCGTGAAGTCTTAACCACTGGACTGCCAGGGAAGTCCCGCCCTCCCCACCTTAGTTTTTGTAAATAGTCCTGAAGGGCTTTCTTGGTTTCTAGACTACTGAGATATTGCTTCCATGTGTAAATTGAGTCCAATTTCCTAAACAGATGGAAGTCAGGCTTTACATCCCAGTAATAGGGAACAAATTTGATTGGGAATGGCTGGGTTACCATCTAACACTGACATGTCATTTTCCCCTGCCCAGGCTCAGCTTCCCTCCATCCAGCTGGCTTTTCTTTCGTGGTCTTATTTCTTTCCTTTCTGCCCTCTGCCCCTACTCCCCTCTCCTTGCAGGAGCAGAAACAAGAAACTCTTCCTCTAATCTCCAGCCTGGCAGGTTTTCCCTCCCCTGGAGTCCAGGTGCCTGTAGCATTTGCTCCTCAGTGGCTTTCCCCCAAGGAGACAGCTCCCTCCTTCCTCTTCCCAAAAAGGAATCGTGGAGCCAGCTATTAAGATTTCAAACAATTATTTTTTTCACGTCTTTACTCAACTTGGGAAAATCTCTGAAGTTTAAGGTGGCACCTGGATGTCCTGTAGTGCTTGTATTTTTTCAAGACTTTGTTCTGTCTGGAATTTTATTATAATAACTAATGATGGGACTTCCATAATTGTCCAGTGATTAAGATTCTGAGCTTCCAATGCAGGGGGTCACAGGTTCAATCCCTGGTCAGGGAATTAAGATCCCACATGCCACATGGTGTGGCCAAAAAGCAAAGCAAACAAACAACCACTGCAACAAAAAACTAATGGGAATGAACATACCTTGATGTTTACATAATTTTAATAAATCATCTTCAAAATGATAAAGCATTAGTAATCAAATAGAGATTCACTCAGTCATATCCAACTCTTTGGGACCCCACAGACAGTAGCCCACGAGGCTCCTCTGTCCATAGGGTTTTCCCAGGCAAGAATATTGGAATGGGTTGTCATTTCCTCTCCCAGGGGAATCTTCACGACCCAGGGATCAAACCCGTGTCTCCAGTATTGGCAGGTGGATTCTTTACCACTGAGCCACATGGGAAGGCTAGCTTCTATTAATGATTCACGCCAAAAGGTGGTTCAATGAAGCAGCTATGATGAGGCAGTGCTAGAATTCAAAGGGGAATCAGGTACCCTTGAAACTCAAACCTAATAATAGTAGAAAACATCACCCACTCACAGCAATATATACAGATTTAAAACTGTTTCTTTGAGAATGTTTCTGTTTGGGGGGATAATTCTCTTATTTGAAGGCTCTAAGTAATGACAGGCAAACAGAGAAGATGCTTCAGTGACCTGATAGCCATGCCCTGGAGAGAGAGCTGAGAGAGGGGTCCCCAACCTCCGGGATCTAATACCTGATGATCTGAGGTGGAGCTGATGTAATAATATAAATAAAGTACATAATAAATGTAATGCACTTGAATCATCCTGAAACCATCCCCCCTTCTCCAAGTCATGGGAAAAATCCCCTTTCATAAAACTGGTCCCTGGTGCCAAAAAGTTTGGGGATATTCAAAGGAACGTTCTTTGTCCTTCACACCCACGCTGTTTGTCTTCTAACTGCCCCATCTCACAAAGCTTTAACCTCCCCTGGCGTCACACGCCTCTTCCCACTTTGAGGGGCAGGGTGCACACCAGTGTTCAGGCCTCAGGTCCTCCCTGGGCGCTGGTGATCTGTCCTTCTCATCCTGGCTCTATAAGGCGCTCCCCTAAGTTTTCCCTGCTCCCCTGTTTCTCTAGTTCCTCCTGAATCTTCCTAGATAAACCTGTCTAAATGATGCAAGAACTTTCTATCTAATGAATCTGTGATTTTCTCCACTTTAATCACACCTGGGCTGTGTCTACCACACTCTCTCCACAGCTGCACTTGTCGTTTCTGTTTCGTTTTCAGCTTTCTATTTTACACTGGAGCACAGCCGATTAACAATGTTGTGATGGCTTCAGGTGGACAGCAAAGGGACTCAGACGTATGTATTCATGTGTCCATTCTCCCCCAAACCCCTCTTCTGTCCAAGCTGTCACATAACATTAAGCAGAGTTCCCTGTGCTTTACAGTAGGTCCTTCATTATCCATTTTATTGTCAGATTTTATTTACTCCTTACTTTCTTTATGTCCCCTAAATGAATTTCCTCAAAACCCAGTTCCTCTCTTCTCAGGCCCCATAGCTAGTATTTCATTTTCACAATCACCTTGCCTCATGTAGGGGTGTGGTGGGTGGGGTG
>NW_011488963.1:10038-11804 GCF_000754665.1 Bison bison bison
GGGAGGGAGGAGGGAGGAGGGTTCAGGATGGGGAACACAGGTATACCTGTGGCGGATTCATTTTGATATCTGGCAAAACTAATACAATATTGTAAAGTTTAAAAATAAAATAAAATTAAAAAAATAAAAAATAAAATAAAATAACTCTTCCACCACTGCACTTTACATTTTTCTTTTTAAAAGAAGTTCTCATGAAGAACAGCCATCATTGAAATCAGAAAGACTGCTTTCATCTTTTTATCTGTTTTTATAAAAAACAGAAAGACTGTTTTTTATAATTACAGAAAGACTGTAATTATAACAATATTAATTATGCAATTTATTACTTTATTAAATGTAGAGTTTCTACTTCAAGTAAACACAATAAAATGAAATGTAAATCAGCATGTTAAGAGCCAACTATTCATATTTCAAAAGGATTCTCCAATTCAAAAAGGACTCACTGCAGCTTTTCTATTAAAAAAAATCCCCATGGTTTTAAAAATAATTTTAAAATTGTAATTTACACATAATTTTCAGGAACTCTTCTATTATACAAAATGATGCACAACTCTGCATGTATATAGATCATGCCATAAAGAAAAAGCTCATAAAAATTTCCCATAAGTTATCTAATTAACTGTGACTATAATAATGAACATAAACATTGGTTGCAATGCATAGAAAACCACTAGAAAAATTTATGCTCATACTATTTACTGTTTACAATTCTATGTAAGGACTTTACATTGCTAGTTTCTAAAGTGAAAAGAACTGTAATATGCCCATTATGCCATTTCCTAATTACTAATTTTTTGCAAACTTTTCCTTATTAATGATAGAAACATAAACTTCAGTTTGCCTGGTAGAATCACAGAAAATTTGAATTAGTTAAATAAAATTTGATGACCCATAGGTAATAAATACTGCACATTACCCACAGAATCCCAGTGTCAGAATTGTGTACTCTAGGTGTCAGAGACACAGAAATCCAGGAATCTGGAGAGAATGAGGAGCTCCAAGTCATAACCTGGGTGGAACTGTGGTTTTTGAGTGTCAGATGACTTTCAACTAACATAGATATCTTGAAAAGAGCTGTTAAGTTCTTAGAACAAGGGAATTTTGAAGTCATGGTATATTTCTTTTGAACCAATGGCCTTCTCCAACTTAGTTCTAGAATTTCTAAGTAGCTGATGTTAGTAATTCTTCTTTTCCCAAATTTACCTTGGGCTTGGTAACATGGAGTTCTTTCACCATTTAAATATAATGCTTCTTCCATACACCCTGCTCATAGGGAGTTGGGGAGACATCGAAATACCAGTTAAACCATAAACATTTTAGCATCCAGAGATGATCCAGTTCAGTTAAATTCTTCCAATGCCAGCTCACCCTGGAAAAACAATGTTAAAAAACTATTCAGTTTACATGTCCACTTTCTCTAGGTTTTGAGCTGTCACCCTGGTACTGAGAGAACTTCTTTATTTTTTTTCTGGAGTGGGTTGCCATGCCCTCCTCCAAGGGATCTTCCTGACCCAGGGAACAAACCCACTTCTCTGCACTGCAGGCGGGTTCTTTACCACTGAGCCACTGGGGAAGTGGATTCATGGATTCATTCATGAATGAATCAGAGCAAACATAATTTTAACTTGATAAACCAGGCCTGGAATTCACAAGTAGTTTCTTTTTGGTCCTTTTCGTCCAAATCACAACCAAGTTACCTCTTACCTGAAGTGCTTCCTAACCAGGCAGGAAGATTTTTTTTTTTAATTGGAGGATAATTACAACAT
>NW_011488964.1:0-274 GCF_000754665.1 Bison bison bison
TTCTCCTCCACCTCCTGCCCTGTTTTGCTTTCCTGCTTTTCTATCTCTGTGCCTATCCCTCCTCTACTTCCAAACCCCTTGTGGTTCTCAAGCTTGGGTGCTTCCTGGGCTGTCCAGGGTGGCTCCTTGAGCACACATAGCCTGCTCCACATTTCTTGACGAACACTATTAATCCTGAGAGATTAAAATGAGCATGGTCTTTATTTTATGGCAATGGCCAGTTTTTTATGCTTGAAAGGAGCATTCTAAAGGTAGTTCAACACCTAATCTGTCG
>NW_011488964.1:374-1773 GCF_000754665.1 Bison bison bison
ACAGCAAACAAAAGTCTGAGAATCTGACTAGGTGAAGATGAGGCAAAGAGAGATTATAAACGTGGTAACCAGGGACCTACTGTTGGCCAAGACTGATATTCCTTTATCATGTGAATTGAAGAGTAAATTCTGTTCCCAGGTCTACCCATCAGGAGCCCCATGATCTTGCATAGATTACTTCTTGCTGGGCCTCATTTTGTTTTGCTTCAAACAAGTGGAATTTCACAAGATTATTAGTTACCCGTGAACTCTGTGAATTCCATGGGCTCCTAGAATTCCATGGAGGTCCTTGGGGCCCAATGGGGAGGTCATGTGGTTCTCAAGTCCACCAAAATAGTTCCCTCATTAACTTGTTTTCTATATCAGGCTTCCACATGAGATTTAGTTAAATAAAGTGGGAAACTCATGGGTCTCTGTCTCTGATTCTGTTTTCCTAGGCTGTAGATATATGCTACAGCCTCCCATGAGTGCCAGGACAGCCTGGGTTTGAGTATGCACTGTCTGTAGAAGGGCTTCCAGAGTTATGATCTTCAGACAGCTTGAGTGGAGGGACTTCCCTGGTGGTCCAGTGTTTAAGACTTCATGCTTCCAATGCAACGAGTGTGGGTTTGATCCTTTGTTGGGGAACTAAGATCCCACTTGATGAGTGGCACAGCCAAAAAAGAAAGAAAAAAACAAAGAAAGCTGTTTGGAGACATCTCTCTGATTATCTCCTGACTAAGTCTGTATTCCATAGAGTGAAAAGAACCCCATTTCCCTACCAAGAAAGACACTCGATCGTGATGCAAATGAAACATGCTGCATGTGGGGCTGGGTAAGAAGCCAGGGAAGAACACAACAGTGATAAAGCTGTTTCAGGGACCCATTTTCTACCCTGGGTTTTACTGAAAAAATGTGCATGTTATTGTGTACAGAGCTATTCACCTGATGAACTGCATATAAAACAGAAGTTGAAGCCAGTTTACATAAGCAGTAATGCATGTTTCACAGATCATATCACAGTCCAGCTGATTTTTGATGCTAACATGGAAATTTGGAAAAGCCACAAAGAATCAGGGACTTAGTACCTTCCTGCTCCAGTGTTCTGAAATGAGACAGGAATAAACATATAATGGTAAACAGTACTTTGAAACTAGAAACTAGGTGTGGGTTGAAGAGAAAATGGGAGATGAGGAAGTCAACAGACCACATGTTAGATGATGTTTTGAGAAGTTTTATGGGAGAAGGACCAAAGAAATGGGGAGATAGCAGAATGGATCCTAGGATCAGGTTCCCTTGACCTCCCTGAGTTGTGGAGCCTTTATCTTCATCTCTCTTCCTCGTCACTCCACCAGCCACCTTCTCTCCCCAGGTCCCTTGGCCCTAGTCCCTGCCCTGTGTTCTGCTACCTCTGTTTCTT
>NW_011488964.1:4267-5937 GCF_000754665.1 Bison bison bison
TTGCCCACAACAAATTACCATGTTGTGGTAATCTCCAGTTTTCCCTCCCTTTCATGGTATCTCCTTACCTACATTGCTCATGGCACTCTCTTCCTTCTCCCACACCGAAGAGTTGGGTAGTCAGAAGTTCCCGCATTTCAGGCCTATTCAACTCAGAAAGGGTGTCATTCTCTATGTATCTTCTTGTATGTTTACTCATTCACTTTAGCTTCTGAGCTTTAATACTTCGTATAGCAAAGTCTGTCATATTCCCATCTCAGTGAGATTTATTTATACCTTTTGGTTTTCATTTCATTTAGCAACAAAAGCATTTATTGATCACCTGTTTTGAGCCACTATCCACAAAATCCAGAGATGCTTGTAACACAATTCCTACCTTCACAGTCTAGGGAGACAGACCTGTGAACAAGTAACAGGTATTCACCCTACAACATGAAAACAAAGGGGTATAGTAGCTCAAAGGAGGAGAGGGCTAACCCTGTCTCCATGGTGACTGCCACCCCAGTTTGCTTGGCACTGAGAGACATAGAACCTTCAGTAGTAAAACTCAGGACAGTCCCTGGAAAACCAAGGTGGTTGTTCACCATATCCATCTGGGAGAGATTGAGAAGACTTTACAAAGGAAGTGCCATTTGAAATAGAAATTAAAAGGCAAGTAGAAGTTCACCAGGCACTGAAGGGAATAGCATTTGAGGCAGATATGAAAGAGCATTTCTTATTATAGGAATGAAGAACTAATTGGCATGAATAGTATGTGAGCTTTGGCTAATATGTGTATGTATGTGAAAGTAGGGGAAGCAGGGCTCTCAGATGAGAACAGAGGAGGACTAGAAAGGGAGGCAGAGGCCAAATCATGGAGGACCATCTATGCCATGCAAAGAAATCTTTATTATGTCCAGTGTTTTCAAACAGCTATAGTGATCCCTTGGTTCAAATTAAACCTTGCTTGGAAGCATAGTGAAAGTGAAAGTCACTCAGTCGCATCCGACTCTTTGCAACTTCATGACTATACAGTCCATGGAACTCTCCAGGCCAGGATACTGGAGTGGGTAGCCTTTCCCTTCTCCAGGAGATCTTCCCAACCCCAGGGATCAAACCCAGGTCTCCTGCATTGCAGGCAGATTCTTTACCAGCTGAGCCACAAGGGAAGCCCTTGTGAGTGAAATAAGTCTAGTCTAATTATTGAGCCAGGCTTCCCAGGTGGCTCAGGGGCAAGAATCCACTGCCAATCAGGAGACGTGGGTTCGATCCCTGAGTCGGGAAGATCCTCTGGAGAAGGAAATGGCAACCCACTCCAGTATTCTTGCCTCTTGCCTGGGAAATCCCATGGATAGAGGAGCCTGGTGGGCTACAGTCCATGGGGTTGCAAAGAGACAGACAGGACTTAGTGACTAAACAACAGCAATTTCTGAGCCAGCCCATTTTCTTTTGAGCTTTCAACTAACTTAGATAAAAACCAGAATGTGGTCACTTGTGCCTAGTTTGATTTTCTTCAATCTTTCTTCAGCTAAGATTTGACTTTGCGAGGAAAATGCTTTTTGCTGTAATTGTTGTATTGCCCACAACTGCTTTTGTCTCTCATTAGCAGGGCAGTGAGTAGCAGTTTTATTTTTTACAAAGATAGGGCCCAGCTTACACGCAAGTTCTTTTTAAAGTTAATTATTTGGAAC
>NW_011488964.1:6037-7726 GCF_000754665.1 Bison bison bison
GAGTAAGTTCTCAGGCCAGTCCACAAAGGCTAGTTCCGCCGTAATATAACTGAAAGTGTGGATTTCTGCAATGGAAATTAGTTGGAAATATGTACTGTTGCAATTAAAATGAAAACAATAGCTGAAAAAGAAATTGTCTGGGTTTTTGTTTCCCTCAAGGGGTGGTACTGCATGAAAAGCAGGTTTAATCCTAGGAGGACAAAGAAAAATAGCTGAGGATTTTTGTGTAAACAGAATGGCACAGCTTTTTAGATTTTATTTTTTAAATAATGTTTTGGAGGATTTTTTAAAATAAAGCAGTCACATTCATTGTAGAAAATTTGGAAAATTGAAAAAATGTTTTCAAAGATTACATCATTAATAATCCTGCCACCCAGGAGGAACCATTGTTCACATGTTGGAGTGTTTCCTATCGATCTTTTTCTTTGTACATGAATTGAAGAGAGGTGAGAAAGACTTTAGTAGAGATGTATATATATACTTGTGAAAAGCAGTTTTATTTGGAGTAGAATGTATTGAGCTAAGAAAGGTGAGACGAAAAGTGAGAAAATGAACCAGTATGGCATGTACACAGACTTAGGGAGAGTGGAAAGGGAGAAAAGAGATGTGTTTGTTTAGTATTGGGTTTGGCTACAGAACAGAAAAAAAGCAAGCAAAGGATGCAGAGGTTGGCAGAAATTGTGACCAGCTGAAATAAGAGAGTTTTAGGAGGAGGCAGCAAATGTCATTTGCAGTAACAATTTTCTTTTAGTAACAGAACAAAGATGGCTTGTGAGGACAGGTGCTCCGAGCATTAATCATTAAACCCATTGCTTAATGGGGTGGAATAAACCAGTTCTCAAAGTGTGGTCCTAAAACCAGCAGTTTCAGCATCAACAGGATACTTGTTAGAATGCTAATTCTCAGACCCCTCTCCAGATTGATCTGTTTTTAACAAGCCCCTCTAGGTGATTCCAATACATGCTATAGGTTGATAGCCACTGGATGAAATGGTCCTTCCTAACCCTTTCTAAAGTACATCTGTGGAGGTCTCTGGAATGGAGGAGAGATGTTCTCACCAGCTGATGAAAACAGGACTGGGAAAAGACTTTAATAGAAATGTTTTTGGCAATAATATTCAGAGCCATGGTGGGAAAAGGGGATGATAATTTGCTACAAAGTCCAAGCCAGTTCAAGAGGGAGCGTGTCTTCATAATAGTTAGGAGTCTGGTTGCATAGGCAGGCATAACCTTGGTGGTAATACCTGCAGGAAAACTCCTGTGTATCCTTCAAGACCCTGATCAAATGTCAAGCTCCTCTGTGAAGTGTTCTCTGAGCTATGGTGTCAATGGCTTCATCCTTGTATTGACTTGGCACTTGCAACGTTCATCTGATTGGCTCTTATCTCACTGTATGGTGGGTATATATAAGTCTCTCTTCTTCACTAAACTGTATGACCTTTGAAAGTAGGACATTATTCATCTTTGAATCTCCAGTGTCTAATATGATTCTTGATACATACTTAATACTCTAGAATAATTTGCTTAGAGGAGGCATGAGGAATGGCCAGCTTTTTATGGCTGTCAGGAGCTCAGAAGCCTTTGAAAGATGAGTTTACTTTTGTGAATTAACCATGGTCTTGAATCCAGCTCTGTGCCTTGAAAGTTATGGCCCTTGATTCTGTCAGCACACCATGAGTTGATCTCTCTC
>NW_011488964.1:9661-11931 GCF_000754665.1 Bison bison bison
TTGCTTGTGCCCCTGGATGTTGTACACAGGTGCTCTTGGCCGGAGGTAATTCTCTACATAACTATGCAATTATTTCCATGGCATTTGCTACTCTAATGCTTTACTGGTCAAAGCCCCTTTGCTTGTGATGCCAAATGGCAGGCACCTGCTTGCCTGGGTGAGTACCATCCAGTGGTGAGTGCCTCTGTAACCATTTGTCCTTTTCATGGCTCTCAGGGATTCGTATATATGATGATAATTAGTACCTACTTGATAGCAAAATTTTTACACATATTATCTCATTAATTCTTACAACACTCTAAGATAGGTGTTATTAATCCTTGTTATGGATGTAGAAATTAAAGCTCACACAAGTATTGAATGGCAGAACTTGAATTTGAGCCCTGGATTGTCTTTCTTCCACACAAACCAATTTAGAAGGGAAAAAAGCATTTATATTGATAAAGCAATGCATGCCCAGGATCACTGCTGGGGATGGTCCTTCAGGGAAGAAAATAAAGATCTGTAATAGCCAAGCCAAGAAAAGTGACTACTTGTCCCTCCTGACTTTGAACACATAATCCAGTTAAATAAAAGGCATAATATTTGGTCATGCAGAGTGTGATTAACGATAGACTCAGTCTGTTCTCGGCCAAACAACAAAAAGTTCGTATTGCTTCTGAACTTCTTCCAGAGACAGAGAGCCACACTCAGGCGAAAATACCCTACCCCAACCTAAGTTATGCCTGGGATAAACCAATTTGGAGGAACTGGGAAAGCTATACCTTCTCTTTTCTGCTATCTGTGAGCATTTCACAGGCTGTCATGAGGCCTGAACATGTCCTGTCTGAAATAGCCCTTTATTAGTCCTCCCATTATTCCAGCCTCAAATTATAGATGAAAAACTGGAACTTTTGAGTACATCATTTCCATGCGTGTACGCCTCTCACCACCCCACATACACATCCTGTACACATTCCTATCATGTCTTCTTCAAGGATGAGTGAAAATACAGTTTCACTTAAGGTAGCTATACAGTTATATATATATAATTAAATCAATTATCTAGTTAATTCCTTACTCAACAATACTTTTATCTGAACCAGTCAGATTACTGATGCAAAATGATGTTTTGAGAAGATTGAAGAGTGTGTTTGTTGAATCTTTTGATTTTATACATGTAAGCTATGATCTGCATATTACCTTAAGTCCATATAACTCCATTCTCTGCCTCTAGTCCATTTTAGAGGTTGGAAAACAGACTTACATGACATTCACACCACTGGAAGACTTGAGAAAAGGCACAAATAAATGAATTTTTATGGAGCAACTTCTGTTTGCAAGGCTTAAGTGCACTGGGTGATACAAATCTCTTAAAGGCATGATTCCTACTCTTTAGAAGTTCAGTCTCCTTGGGAATATGAAAAAACAAGATTGTTCAGAGACTCAGTGGAACCAAGTGGCCATTCAAACAGTGAATGTCATAACTGATTAGAGATACGCATCTCTGGCCTATGGCATTCGTAAGATGTCTGTGAAAGGGAAGGAGTTTGGCTGGGCCTTGAAAGACAGATCAGTCTTAGATAGTTTAAGGGGAAAAGGGGAAGGAATTTCAGATAGGAGGATTATCACCTGATCAAAGGCATGTAGGCAAGGTTCAAAGGAACAGAAAATAGACAGTGTGGCTGAAGTAGAGTTCAAGTCAGGACAGCTGCAGGTGGCAGGACTGTAGAGAGCCTTAAACACCAGGCTAAAGCATAGGGGCTGTAGGAAATGGGGAAATACTGAAGCCATCTGAGGGACACACATGATGAAAGCTTTGTTCAGGAAGATGAAACTGATGGTCTGCAATAAGAATTATCAACAGAAACAAATGGAGGAAGGAATATGGGGGGGAGGTTATTGTTATAAATCAGGATTAAGTTGATTAGGCCTAGGCAAAGCAAGAGATCATTGTAAAAGGCATTGAAGAGGCAGCATTTGGTAACTGGTTGCATGTAAAACATAAGAACACAAAAGTGACTTCAGAATATCAAACCAGTGGTAACATTAAGCAAAAGCAGAAGTGATAGAGGATAATAATACACTGGCTAACATTGATTGGCCTTGATAATAGTTTACAAGAAACTGTCGCTTACCTCATTTAACCACTGTGATAAGCAGAGGATTGGATTGAACCTAGGTATTCTGACTCCAAAGCCCCTATAGCTTACATCACATAAGAGTACCCTCTTTGAGAAACTTCAAAGTATAAAAAACTATATTTTTTTTCTTGAATTAATTTTATTTTA
>NW_011488964.1:13509-15003 GCF_000754665.1 Bison bison bison
GCCCAGAGCATGCAGGGCACAGATATTTGCTAATTACAATTATTCCATAGGCTTTATATTTGCCTGGATGCTGCGGTTGGCACACACTCGGTATGGCACATGCTTTCTTCGGGGACTAGTATCTATAAGTTAAAGCCAGGGAGATGTCGCTATTAGAACTTCAAACACATCCTTCTGCTTTCAAACTGGCTGGCTGCCCCCTCTGCTTTGGTATGGCCTTAAGTTTTCTGTTTTACTTACTTTAGATTGGAGGGGTCACTTTGGATAGCCCCTCTGACAACATCTGTTTCAGGTACTGCCTTTCTGGATCATTTTAGCAGATTTTAGGTTGAATTTTGGAAGAACAGAAGGTTAAAATCCCCAGCTCCCACCATTTCCTTTTCCAACAGGATATACTATCATTCAGGTAGGATTTTCTTTTAATAAACAGTAGGCAAGTCCTGTTGATTTCAGTAGAAGTTATGACTTGCACTTAAAAGCTGACTGTGAAAATATTGAGACAAACATTTAGAACAGCCCTGGCCTCTTGGCATTCAATCTCAACTCCTTTGAGCTTTGGCCTGAGATGGTGACCTCTAGGTGCTTTCTGATCTGCCTAATTATAGGTTGTATGCAGTAACTACTGTCATTTTAAACAGAAATCAGGGAGACTATCTACCCAGAGAGAGGAATTTCCTTGTAACTCACCAAAGACTTTGCAGGTGAGGACTTTTATGATACGGTAGTGGCCTCAGGTGTTAGTTTCACCAAGAGCAGACCTTTTATCTAGAGAACCCACTTGGGGCCATTCTCAACATATAATCTACTTATCAGAGTCTTAACCCTGACATCCCCAGTTGTTACTCATGGTCCTTTTCTGAGCTACTTGCAGTTAATATTTGTTTAAACAAAGGCATGGCCAGTGATGGCCTACTCCTAGTCTCTGAGCAAGAGGACTGAAATTCAGCATTTGTAAACTGACAGTCTACCAGACCTGAGATTTTGAGTGAACTTAACACACAATTCTGAACATATATTTGCATGTGAATTGGGAAAGGATTAAAGGGGACCCTAGAAATAATGGAACTGTTTTTCCTAAGAAAGACTTTTTCATCAGAAATTGGTTTCTGATATGATCTTTCTGTTGGTAGGCTTTTTTTCCATTCCTTTTCTGATCCCATGCTCCTTTAGTGACCAAGTGAATATAAACCCGATTCCTCATGCATTGAGGATGTCTGTGTAATATCAAGCAGTATCTAACTGAATCTGCAAATGCGGGAACTGAGACTATAACTTCCACGTGCACACTTTTGTGTTCAAGTAGACAATAATAATGAGGAGCATTTACTGCCACATGATACAGTCACACTTGTAAGATAAACTTATAGAAGCTGTTTAGTGCCATCAGAGTCTCCTTTGGAAGCTGCCGTCAGATGAATGCTATCCCATAATACCAGTAGTGAGGCAGGTACCATGTGCATCTGATTTAGGACCTATGAGGAAATCAACAGCAAT
>NW_011488964.1:15103-16335 GCF_000754665.1 Bison bison bison
CATCGTACCAGGGAATTCAATGAAACAATAGGTGGGATGCAAATAGAATTCAGTACATTGGTACCTATGCCCTGCTACTGGACAGAGCCCCAAACCTGGTTGGGAAGCCCTAATTGTCCGTGAGCATCCCTTATATGTCATGAAGGCATTTTTTTGGTGGAAGGACACCTGGAGCAGTGATCCTTCAGATTACTGGAGGCAGAGAAATGGCTGCTCTTTTATGCTTTCAATTCAGCATGTTAACAACGAGGAGTCTTGTACTACTTCACCACATCCTGTTGTACCAAGATTTTATGATAATATATCCCAGTAGGCTTTACTCTTACAGATTTATATCTATGTAAATTTTAAAATGAGAACAGCTTCTAAAGACCATTCCCTGTGTTGGAGAGTTATGTATATTTCTAATAAGTATTAGAGAGAAGCTGTTTCTCCTGCCAAAATGATGCTGAGGGATTTACACTTGGTATACCTGACCAAGTTGTACTCCAGATGGTTAATAGTTTATTCCCTTTTCCTGGATTATTTTTTTGTAGCTCATCTTGACATTGGTGAGTCTATGCGTGCCCTGAGATAAGGAGGGCGCATCATCGAATGTTGATTCCAAAATGTCCTGAGATAGGGATAGGGCAGTGGGAAAGTCAGGGAAGGGTGAGAAGCACAGTAGAGATTATTTATTTAAGAAAGAAAAGAACGTTAATGTTGTAGCAAGGATCCAGCACGTTGTCATCATCCTATGAAGATTTTTGGATGACACATCCCCTCAAATCAGTCACCGTGTTGGGTAATGACTTCGTTCTTGCTGATCTCGTCTATGTGTCATTGTAAATATTTGTGTGTCCATGTTCCATTTTGGCTACTGGATGGCCAAGTCATGTAAGAAGATTTAACTCAAGTATTTATTCTTTAATTGCGTTATTCAGATTTCTTTCAAGCTTGTGAATTGCACCCCAGTGTTTGATTTTAACCACCTGATCCCCACATCTTTCCCTCCCTTGTGAAGCACATTCCATTGCTAAAAGAAAAAGAAATACGAAATTGCTTCCTGTCGTCTGTAAAACTGTTTTGATAGTTTGAGATGTTTGTCTATAAACGATATTTCTCAGCTCAAAGATTGTGTAAATAATTCTATTCCTTTGCTCAATGGGTTGTTTATTTCTAATGAGGCTGCCAGTTCTCAGAGAGAATCTATAAAATCACCTTTAAATAACATAAATAGGGATGACAACTAT
>NW_011488964.1:17388-19387 GCF_000754665.1 Bison bison bison
CAAACAGGGGCTCTGTATCCCATGATCTTTTCTAACTCATTATTTGTATCATTTTGAGGATTGTTAACACCTACCTTAAGCCATCCTTCAAGTTGGGTCTGGATCATAGGATTTTATAGGCTATTAGTCAAAGCCCTGATGTCATCTGCACTAACATCTGTACTATAACGGATGCAGTGTTGCTTGTGCTGGGCCTGTGCATGGTGCTCTGTGACTTTCCAGGAAGCACTGTTCCTCTGATGGGAAAGGTGAGGCTCGGCACTTGGCCACAGGCTTAAGGATCCAGAAGATGCCATGTACCAGCTTTAGTTTGCCTCACTTTCTCAATTCTTTGGGTTTTCCACCAACTTTTCTTTTACCATCATGGCATCACAATTGAAGGAGGCTCCCTCCCCCTCCCCCCACCCCACACACAGTAACACATCATCTCCAACCACATTTTCTTTGTCATTGCCGTGGAACCTGGCTATACTGAGGTGTAGCAGCTCCAGAAGCCAGTTCAAGTACAAGTTTGGCTCCTTGGACTCTAAGTATGTAAGAAGTAAAGGAATGAACACTGCCTGAAGGGGCATTTACTTTGCTGGCAAACATGTGGATGGTGGCCCCCTTGGCTTTCCATTAATTGCCTATTGGCTGGGGTACATGCTGTAACCCACTGTAATAGGTTCACCCCATTTTTCTCCCTGTCCATGGATAGAGCAATGATTTGGGGCTCACCAGGGAGGCCCCGATTCCTCAACATCAATAAGCACTCCATCTTTCAGCTGCTGTCCTACTCCAACATTGTTCTGGTGCTTCTGCAACATTGCATTCAATGTTACTGCAAAATGCCTTGGGAGGTGGCAATCTATATGTTTCTGGCAGTTTCTACTTTAGTTATATAGTAATATTATATCAGCATCCTCCTAAATTTCCATACCTTCCACTTCCTCCCACATAGAAGTCTCTGGATTTCCCTCCAAAAAATGTAAAATCATCATTCATAATACGGCAGCAACCCAGAACCCAAATCCTGGCTCCCACCACCTCTTTTTGCTCTTGCCTCAACTGCACTCAACCACATACTGTCGATTCATTTGAGTCTCGTAAATGATGGATTCCCCATAGGCTGACATGGGATTAAGAGTTTAGATTTCAGAGCTAGAACTTCATTTCGCTTTTCTTAACTAAGTGTTAGTTTCAATTATTTTGATTATTTATCAAAAGAGGATAAATATACATGATGGGATTGTGAAGAATAAGAAAGTTAACACATCGAAATGCTCAATACATAGCATAACTCAATACTCAATACAAAATGCTCAATACATATCAAAACATATCAATAAATGGTAGCTCTTGGGCATCCCTGGTGGCTCAGATGGTAAAGAATCTGCCTGCAATGCAGGAGACCTGGGTTTGATCCCTGGGTCAGGAAGATCCAGAAGGGAATGGCTACCCACTCCAGTATTCTTGCCTGGAGAATCCTGGTAGACAGAGGAGTCTGGCAGGCCACAGTCCATGGGGTTGCAAAGAGTCAGACACAACTAAGCAACTAAGCACAGAACAGCACATTAGCCTTGTAAAATATCCTGGCCGATTGGAACACCTTCAAGAGTAGCCAGTCCTGAGTGAATTTTGGCTGGTGATCCAAATGCAGAGAAGTGTTCCTTGCATGACACAGCAGCCATCGTTAGAGATCTTCTGGTCCCATGTAGAGCCAGACTGGAAGGTTGTTGAACTGTGCAGTGTAAGTATGCACCCTGTTTTTTCCAATCTACATCCAAAAACAAGAAAATCTTTGCTAACACGGGTGGCTTGTATCTGGGTGTAGCATCCCGTTACACTATCTGTATTGGTGAAATCTTGTACTGTGCAAAGCAAACTTTTGCCTCACATTTGTGTTTCAAGTCCTTATCCATCTTTGGCTGAAATAACTGGTTCTTTAAGAGTTACCAAATCTTTTCCCTTCTTATATTGCCAAATCCATTCTGTAACACTCTTAAAGCCATAAGACAAT
>NW_011488964.1:19487-21509 GCF_000754665.1 Bison bison bison
GTTTTTGATTTAGTGTTCCTTTTCTGTTGAGTGTTCCAGCTTTTCTTTTCCATACACTCTGTATGTAAAGTCTGGTTTTCATTAAGCTGTGGCCAGTATTCGCTACTAGAACAGAAATACACTGTCACACTTGCTAGAATAGAACTATACTTCGGCCTCTCCTTTCCTATGAAGCAGTGTTGGGCTTTATAGAGTTTATTTCCAAAATGGCACAAGATGGCAGAACCCATGCCATGGCTGGGACTACTGAGTGGGCCTAAACATTTGCAGGTTGCAGAGAGAAAAAGGAAAAAGTGATTACATGCTATTAACATTAAGGAGTGTTGACAAATCCACTTGGGAACCAAAGACAGCATTTCTGATGACAGCTCCCACAGGGATTGGCCAATTGGATGAGTATGATACTATAAAGAGGATCAACTTGTAGTTAGTGGACAGTCCCAATGTCCTGCCTACAGCAGTGCCAACCAGCCCTAAGTGTGAAATTCAAGTTCAGTGTGTGTGCTTGTGTGTGGTGTGCTTTATGGACCCGCATATACTATATTCATTAGTGATAATAAGACCTTTCACAGAATTCTGTAACCACTAGTGGGTTGAGTTTTAAATCTCAGTACATCAGCAAGGAAGAGACAGATCACAGGGTAGTTAGTGATATGTACTGGGATTATACTCATAATATCCAGACAAAACAAGTTAAGGAGGATCTGTGTTTTCATTATCAGAGTTGTATCTCATTTGGCTGTGCTTTACTTTTGTTAAAATGTGTTATCTGTAAACCCATGTGTAGTGAAATTCTTCTGTAACTGAATTAAAGGTATTTATGGTCTTTCTGTTTGATTTTTTAAGTAAATTATTTCTTTTGTAAACCTGCTGATGGTATGGTTCCATCCTTCTGACCTCAGCATCTGCTCTTTTTAAGGACTTTTGTTTATAATATTGTTACTTTAAATTGTGGTTGAAGCAATAGAAAATTGAAATATGGATTGTGCATGACTGTGTCTTGAGTGTAAAAATAATGCAGTTTGAAACTTGGACCTAAAGTATTGCAAATAAAAATGACAAACATCACTGAGCTGGTGCTTCTCTCTTCTGTCACCCTTCAACCCACCCCCTTGGCATTGGCCATTTTACCCCATTCACAAGTTAGAGGGTAGCATTCTCTCAAACGAATCAAGGCAGGGAAACCGTCCAGCCTTGTAAGCAGTATAGGAAATGTCCTGCAGACCCTGCCACTGGATAACTCAGGCCCAGAATCTCCATCAGGTTTTTACATAGAAGAGCTCGAAGAGACAAATCTGTATACTCGATGCAGAGCAAAAGGCAAATGAAGGAAAACTGCCAAAAGAAAGCATATGTAGTAATTTGTTTTTTTGCTCATCTTTCTGCTTGGAAAATTCGGAACAAGTACATCTGCATAATGTTTGGTTTTTATCTTCTATCTAGAATCAAGGGCCACAAGTCACAGGAGATTCCAAAGCCATGTCACTGAGAATATTCTTTCTTTTATTCACTCTTTCATTCATAAACGGTTTATTGAGCTCTTGATATATGTCAGGCACTGTGGACTTTTCTGAGAAAGATAACGTTCATATTAAAAACCAACTCCAAGTATGACTAAATGACAGTAAAGTTCATTGAAAACTGCTAAGTGAACATGTTGGAGTCAGGTTTATCAGAAACTCTCTGAGTCCTTAGGATGAGATAAAAACACCAGAGATTTAGCATAGTGGAGGTTTGTTACCCTGGTAATACTTTTACAGTGGGGTAGTATTCCTTCTGGAGCCTGTGTATATAATTTGATGTCTTTGTGTAAGTGGATACCCAATGGTACTGTGTTCCCTTTGAGCAGATTATATATCTTGTGCTCATTGAGTATTCTTGCCTGGAGAACCCCATGGGCAGAGGAGCCTGGTAGGCCACAGGCCACAGGGTCACTAAGAGCCAGACACTACTGAAGTGACTTAGCATGCATGGCACACAAGATAAAGAGACTAGTACACAACCAGTGGAGGGTGAAACGGG
>NW_011488965.1:0-692 GCF_000754665.1 Bison bison bison
GCCCTGAAGGAGGGCATGGCAACCCACTCCAGTGTTCTTGTCTGGAGAATCCCATGGACAGAGGAGCCTGGTGGGCTACAGTCCATGGGGTCACAAAGAGTTGGATACGACTGAAGTGACTTAGCATGCATGTGTGCAGAATAACTTCACCCTTCAAAAACAAAAAGTGTCAAAATTGAAAAATATTCTTTGAGAGCGAGCCAGCATCTTTGGGGCACAAAAGATTTTCCCCTTAGCCAGAAACATATTCACCCCCACGTTTTTAGCCAACGTAAAATACCCGAGTTGCGTAAAATCAGAGCAGTTCTGTCCACACCATTCAAGGAAAAGTGGAATACGGATGCGGGTTTGATTGATCCGTTCAGCCTCGCTGCGCACCTCTGAGCCGCACGTGACCTTCGTCCGCCATGTTCCTCTGCCTCCCCCCAGTGTAGACAAACGAGGCAGGTGGCATGACGTGCCAGCTGGCCTTGGCGCTTTGTTGACTGGCCATGCGTTTGCTTTTGAAAACTCCCAGTACAGTCCTTGGGGGTTGAATGAAACAGACGTCCATACCATCAACCCATGGTCTTCAAGGCGTAACCAGAAGACAGTGGTCAACCAGCTGGAATGGACCATGTACTCTGCATGCTCATTCCCCTCACCTCACTTGTTTAAACTGAATAACTGAGTTCTCCCTGGGACCCCACATG
>NW_011488965.1:2532-10555 GCF_000754665.1 Bison bison bison
CATCACTCCTCCATTTCTAGTCCCTTCACACCCCTTCTCTGGACTGGGCACACCTGAGTCTCACTGAGGCTATAGGGATTGGAAGCCCACACCGTCCCAAACGACATCACTGGTTTCGAGTGATGGGGGCGGGGTTTGGTCCACGCCCACTGGGTCGTTGGCAGCCTCCCCGACCAGCCACAAAGGGCCTGTTCTGTTTTTCCATCATTAATTGTGTTTTTGGCTGCAGGGGGTCTTTTCTGTTGCTCGCTGGCTTTCTCTAGTTGTGGTCAGTGGGGACTATTCTCTGGTTGGGGTGCACGGGCTTCTCATTGCGGTGGCTTCTCTGCTGTGGAGCTCGGGCTCCAGGGCACATGGGCTTCAGCAGCTGTAGCTCCCAGGCTTGTGAGCACAGGCTCAGAATTTGTGGTGCACAGGCTTAACTGCTCTGCGGCCTGTGGGATCCCGTGTCTCCTGCATTGGCAGGTGGACTCTTAACCACTGGACCACCAGGGAAGTCCTACAGTCTGAGATACAGGGGTGCTCAGGCTCCTCACCAGGGGTGGGGAGGGCGGTGGGTAGGTAGGTGGTGAGAAACAAAATCCCCTTCAGGTCTAAAGTTAGGGATTGCCTGCTGTGATGTTAATGGCGCCAAAAATAAATAAATTCATAGTGAGTATAGCGTGCATTTTTTTCTTAAGTCGCTCAGTCCTGTCTGACTCTTTGTGACCCCATACACTAATACAGTCCATGGAATTCTCCAGGCCAGAATACTGGAGTGGGGAGCCTTTGCCTTCTCCAGGGCACCTTCCCAACCCAAGGATTGAACCCAGGTCTCCCACATTGCAGTCAGATTCTTTACCAGCTGAGCCACGAAGGAAGCCCAGCATGTATACAGTTCAGTTCAGTTGCTCAGTCGTGTCCAACTCTTTGCGACCCCAAGAACCGCAGCACAGCAGGCCTCCCTGTCTATCACCAACTTCTGGAGTTCACCCAAACCCACCTCCACTGAGTCGGTGATGCCATCCAACCATCTCATCCTCTGTCATCCCCTTCTCCTCCTGCCCTCAATACTTCCCAGCATTAGGATCTTTTCATGAGTCAGCTCTCTGCATCAGGTGGCCAAAGTATTGGAGTTTCAGCTTCAACATCAGTCCTTTCAATGAACACTCAGGACTGATCTCCTTTAGGATGGATTGGTTGGATCTCCTCGCAGTCCAAGGGACTCTCAAGAGTCTTCTCCAACACCACAGTTCAAAAGCATCAATTATTCGGCACACACAGCAGGGTATAAAAGAGGCTCAGAGAGCATCCCCAAAGGTGATGGGTGGTTTGGGGCATGAATATTTCTCCAATCACCAGCCCCACTGGGATCACAAAGTCACAGTAATCAGGCCCTCCAGGGCACTTCCTCATCCCACCAACCCCCCCACACCCCTCCACCTAGCATCCTTTGCCCAAAACTGGTTTTAAAATCTGCTCATTTTCACGCATCATCTGAGAATCCCCTTTCCTCCCAGAGAAGAGGTTTCATACGATAAAGCGGACAGGCGTTGGAAAAGCCTCTCCATCTCTCACCCCCTCCATCTTCTCCTGAGGAAGCATGAGTGGGGACCACCTCTCCTTAGACGCCCCCGGTGGGCATCACAGCTCCATCCACCTGGCCCCAGGGAGGGGGTAGCAGCTCATTATAAGGACAGACACCTGCCTCTGTTCCCAATCCTTGGCACTCAGACCCTCACCTGACCTTCTGACTCTGACGAAATACCTCCCTTGGCCAAAAAGCTTCCAGCTTCATCTAGGGCTAAGATGTGTGAAGCAAATTGGACCAGCCATTTCAGACTTGTGAGTCTCTGAAAAATTAATACATTTCTGACTTTTTTGAAAAGTGCCCGAAGGTTTTCTGCTCATCACTCAAAAAAGGGGCAGCCTTAGAGAGTTGCAGCCCTCACTAAACTTGGTATATGAAGGGGTTTGGTTTGGTTTGGGGATGGGTTTGGGGGAGGTCAGCAGGCAAAGTTTTATGAGCCTCACAGGTAGACTTGGAAGGTCTGCTTTCCCATGTGGTGGTCAGAATAATGTCCCCAAGGATCCCGGGCTGGATGAAGCACAAACTGGAATCAAGATTGCCGGGAGAAATATCAGTAACCTCAGATATGCAGATGACACCACCCTTATGGCAAAACGCAAGGAAGAACTAAGAGAATCTTGATGAAAGTGAAAGAGGAGAGTGAAAAAGTTGACTTAAAGCTCAACATTCAGAAAACTAAGATCATGGCATCCAGTCCCATCACTTCATGGCAAATAGATGGGGAAGCAATGGAAGAAGTGAGAGACTTTTCATTTCTTGAGCTCCAAAATCACTGCAGATGGTGACTGCAGCCATGAAATTAAAAGCCACTTGCTCCTTCAAAGAAAAGTTGTGACCAACCTAGATAGCACATTAAAAAGCAGAGGCATTACCTTACCAACAAAGGTCCATCTAGTCAAAGCTAGTGTTTCCAGTGGTCATGTATGGATGTGAGAGTTGGACTATTAAGAAAACTGAGTGCTGAAGAATTGATGCTTCTGAACTGTGGTGTTGGAGAAGACTCTTGAGAGTCCCTGGGACTGCAAGGAGATCCAACCAATCAATCCTAAAGGAAATCAGTCCTGGATATTCATTGGAAGGACTGGTACTGAAGCTGAAACTCCAATCCTTTGGCCACCTGATGCGAAGAGCTGATTCATTGGGAAAGACGTTGATGCTGGGAAAGATTGAAGGCAGGAAGAGAAGGGGATGACAGAGGATGATATGGTTGGATGACATCACTGACTCGATGGACATGAGTTTGAGCAAGCTCTGGGAGTTGGTGCTGGACAGGAAGCACGGTGTGCTGCAATTCGTGGGGTCACAAAGAGTCGGACACAAGTGATTGACTGAACTGAACTGAAGGATGTCCACCTCCTGGTCCCCTGTGTGGTGGACAAAATAATGTCCCCAAGGATGTTCATGTCCTAACCTGGAACTTGTGAATATCTTAACTTATATGGTGAAAGGGACTGTGCAGTTGTAATTAAGTGACGGATCTTGTGTTTGGGAATTTTCCTGGGTTCTCTGGGTGAGCCCAGGGTCACCGCAAGGGTCCTTGTAAGAGGAAGGCAGGAGTTCAGAGAAAAGACGAAGCAGTGTCCCCTGGAGGCTGGAGAAGAGACCAATTCTGACAACACATTTTAGACTTTTATTATGCATATAAGGCAAAAAAGTGTGTGTCTCTTCAGGCACTTAAACTGACAGATGAGAGAGGAAGAGGACAAGATAGCAAATGAGGGGACCCTAAAAAGTATGAACAGAAAGGTAAGCCCTGGAACAAAGACACACCTTCCTAAATGATAGAGGAAAAGAATTAACAAGAGTGGTGTTGTTTTGCTGTTGTTCAGTGGCTCAGTCGTGTCCAACTCTTTGCGATCCCATGGACTGCAGCACGCCAGGCTTCCCTGTCCATCACCAACTCCCGGAGCCTGCTC
This sequence comes from Bison bison bison, assembly GCF_000754665.1. Classification (NCBI taxonomy): domain Eukaryota; kingdom Metazoa; phylum Chordata; class Mammalia; order Artiodactyla; family Bovidae; genus Bison; species Bison bison. The sequence goes on from NW_011488965.1 coordinate 6,019, forward strand.
AAACTCATGTCCATCCAGTCGGTGATGCCATCCAACCATCTCATCCTCTGTCACCTCATTTATGAACCAGCTCTCACATCCATACCTGACTACTGGAAAAACCATAGCTTTGACTAGACAGACCTTTGTCGGCAAAGTAATGTCTCTGCTTCTTAATATGCTGTCTAGGTTGGTCATAGCTTTTTTTCCAAGGAGCAAGCATCTTTTAATTTCATGGCTTCAGTCACCGTCTGCAGGGATTTTGGAGCCCAAGGAAATAAAGTCTCTCACTTTAGTGAGAGAAACGTTCCTTTGTTTCCCCATCTATTTGCCATGAAGCGATGGGACCGGATGCCATGATCTTCGTTTTCTGAATGTTGAGTTTTAAGCCAACTTCTTCACTCTCCTGTTTCACTTTCATCAAGAAGCTCTTTAGTTCCTCTTCACCTTCTGCCGTAAGGGTGGTGTCATCTGCATATCTGAGGTTGTTGATATTTCTCCCGGCAATCTTGAATCCAGCCTGTGCTTCACCCAGTCCTGCCTTTCACATGATGTACTCTGCTTAGAGGCTACATAAGCAGGGGGACAATGTACAGCCTTGTTGTACTGCTTTCCCAACTCCGAATCAGTCCGTTGTTCCATGTTTGGTTTTAACTGTTGCTTCTTGACCCACATACCATGTGAACTCCTCAAATACTGAAAGAAACAGAAAGTAACAGCATAATATCGTAGTTATAAAGTAAACAGTGGTTATAAAGTAAAATGAATCGAAAGAGAAAGTATCTTTATTTCAGTAAGCGTGAAAGGCTTCATTTGCCTATTAAAACAGAAAGGCTGCAGGTGTTACATGGGAAACACACCTAAAACAAAGACATTTCAAAGTTTCAAAAAGAAAGACAAATGCCTGGCAAACAAAAACCATCTGACCGCAGGGATTAAAGTGCTAATCAAAGACAAACTACAAGGTAGACCAAAAAGACCCTCAAATTAGACAAAGAAGGACATTACCTAAGGCTAAAGGCACAACACGCAATCAAGATATAACAGCTATGGACATTATGTGCCACAGAACTCACTGCCTACCTGGTATCTTTTGTTTAATGGAATTATATCAATAATAGAAAAAAAAAAACTGGTTGAATTCCCCCATGATCTGTGTATAAGGAAAAGCTATCTAGATACGATAAAAAGAAAGAGTGGCAGATTTAACAGCAAAAGAATATTTTTGGCCCAACTGATGCCCCTCTCAAAAAAAAAAAAAAAACAAACTATAATCAAAGTCAAAAGCAAAGACACATTGAGAAAAATGTTTGCATCATATATCACAAATAAATGGCTGACATTCCTACTGTAATACCTTTTTTTAATAAGGGCAAAGACCAGACATCCTACAGAAAATGTGCATAATGCACAAACGGACAAACTAGGAAAACAAAAACAGAAATATAGTCCTTAATACATGAAAAGACACAGATAGATACAGATGGTGGTGGTGGTTTAGTCACTAAGTCGGGTCCGACTCTTGCGACCCCGTGGACTCTGCCAGACTCCTCTGTCCATGGGATTCTCCAGGCAAGAACACTGGAGTGGGTTGCCATGCCCTTCTCCAGTTATAGATGATAGATAATAGATGGATAGGTAGATAGTGGATGGATGGATTGATATTAGATATAGAGGTGACAGATAATAGAATAGATAGATGAAAGACAATAGATAAGTAGGTACATGAAAAAAAAGTGAAAGTGTTAGTCGCTCCATTGTGTCCGACTTGTTGCGACCACATGGGCTGTAGCCTGCCAGGTTCCTCTGTCCATGGACTTCTCCAGGCAAGAACACCGGGGTGGGTTGCCATTCCCTTCTCTGCCTTTCCAGCGGATCTTGACCCAGGGATCAAACCTGGGTCTCCTCCATTGCAGGCGGATTCTTTAGCACTTAGTAAAGAATTAGAACCACCTTCCTAGTTAGGTAGATAGATAGATAATAGACCTAGACTGGTGATGAACAGAGAGGTGGGTGGGTAGATACTACATGTGATGGATGGATGCATCAGTGGTAGATGATACGAGGCAGGGAGGACAGGAACGAACGCTGATGGATGGGTGGATGGATGGACGCATGGACAGATAACAAAACACCAGAACAGAAAAGAATGAAGCTCACCAGGCATGTGTTTCTATTGCCTAGAAGTGTGCATGTGTGTGTTCTGTGCTGTTTCCAGAGCCATTTGCACCAGCCAAGTTCACCCTCTTTGGGACCAGTGAAGCCTGAGTCAGAACCCACATGTGCAACGTTGAGTAAGTTGCTCACTCAGTCTAGGTTGTCAGAAACAACCCTGCCATTTTTTTTAAAAAAAGCGAAGACCGTGAAAAAAAATTCCAGCAAAATGCACAAAAGTATTTGTGTTATGATTTCCTCTCTTTTCAATTCTTTCCTTTATATATTTTTTATTTTTTCATGAAAAATTAATTAGTAGTTTTTGCCTCATGGGCTGTGCTACAGTAAGCTATGCAAAGACAAGATGTTACAAAAACTCCACACTCGTCTCCAGTATAAAGCATGGAAGTCTAACAGCATCAGAACCTTTTACACGCAGGAAGATGCCAAAATTAGCACTCTGAGCTACAACGGGGAAGACCAAAGGGAAGACGCCCCGGAGCATCTATCTCTTTATCCACAGGAGTAATCGCTTTTGTTGGAGACATATGTGTGGTTCGCACGTGACACACAGCTGCCCACGGACACACACCAGCCACCTGCTTCTCCAAGCCTGTCTGAAGCCCGCGACTCTCATTGCTCCACAAGTAGGACTGTGGAAATGGGGGACCCGCTGTGGACAGGGCCACCTCGTGAGTGAGCAGGCTGCTCTGTGGTCACCGCCGGCCTGAGGTGAGGGCAGGTGGGGATTCAGTGATTCCAGCTGCTGCAGACCCTCCTGGCCACAGGAGAGGGCAGCTGGTGACTCCTTTCTCTGCGTCCACGGGAGGAGGGGGCGTTCCGAGGTGGATGGGGTGTTCTGGGGAGCACGGGGCATCCTGGGTAGGAGGGGGCATCCTGGGGAGGGCAGAGTGTTCCGGGGAGGAGGGGCGTTCCGGGGAGGAGGGGTGTCCCAGGGAGGCGGGGCATTCTGGGGAGGAGGGAGTGTTCCGGGGAGGAGGGAGCCTCCCAGGGAGAACAGAGTGTTCCGGGGAGCAGGGGGCGTTCTGAGGAGGAGGGGCTGTCCTGGGGAGCAGGGCCATCCCCCTCCTGGCCCCTGCCGTCAGCTCCACTTCAGGAACCTGGCAGACTGGACAGGCACTGTGGAGAGTGTGTGGGAATGGGGGCGTATGGGGGTGTGCGGGTGTGCAGGGTGCAGAAGTGTGTGTACATGTGTGTGGCCTGTGTGTGGCCTGTGTGTGGGTGTGCAGACCTTTGCATGTGAGTAGGTGTGGGCTATGGCCATGTGTGCTTGTGTGTCTAGATATGGTTTGTGTGTGGGTGGGGGTGAGTGTAGGTGCAGGGCTGTCTACGTGTACACAGAACTGTGGGTGTGCACATGTGCAGAGGTGAGTGTAGGCACTGGTGCTGTACATATGGGTGTGAGCAGGTGTGAGCTGTGTACAGTGGGCTTGTGTGTGGGTGAGTTGCATGCATGGACATAGAGGTGGTGTGCATATGTGAATCCATGCGTCTGTACGCAGATGTGGGTCAGTATGGGTGAATGATGTGCACATCTGTACAGGTGTGTGTGCATGTTTGTGTAGCTGTGTGTTTGTGCAGATTTGGGTTGGTAAATTTGGGTAAGTGTGCACATGTGTACAGGTGTCAGTGTGTGTATATGTGTGTGCATGTGGAGATGTGGGTCGGTACATCTGGGTGAGTGTGCACATGTGTGCAGGCATGTGTGTATGTGTATTTGTGTGTGTCTGTGCGTGTGTGCAGATGTCGGTCAGTATGTCTGTGTGAATCTGCACATGGTGTACAGGTGTGTGTGTGTATTTGTGTGAGTGTGTCTGTGTGTGTGTGCAGATGCGGGTCAGTATGTCTGGGTGAATCTGCACATGTGTACAGGCATGTGTGTGTGTATTTGTGTGTGTCTGTGTGTTTGTGCAGATGTGGGTCAGTGTGTCTGTGAATCTGCACATGTGTACAGGCGTGTGTGTGTGTTTGTGTGAGTGTGTCTGTGTGAATCTGAACATGTGTACAGATGTGTGTGTGTGTTTGTGTGGCTGTGTATGTCACCCCACACGTTCCCCTTCACACTTCTTTGTCCGTGTACAAGCTACACAAGCTCATAACGCAAGAAACTGGCACTTTCCTCTGATAGATGTGTGTGTCCTGCTCCCTGGACAGAGTGTCCTGCTCCCCATGACACTCAGTGCTGAGAGGCCAGGCCTGGAGGCGCTGGACACCCCTCACCAGCCGACCCACCTCCTCAACCACCAGAGGTCCAGGACCAAAGCTCCACCCTCACCTGTGAACACCCCACGTGCATTTGGCACAGCCCTGGTTCCCACCACCCTTCCCACAGGAGGTGATCTTCCCAGCCAGGCAGGCTTGGACCTGTACTCCAAGGGGCCCT
>NW_011488965.1:11839-14740 GCF_000754665.1 Bison bison bison
ACCACCCACCAGATACAGAGGTCACCACCAGATACAGCCATCACTCACCAGATACAGATGCCCAGATACAGACATCACCACCAGATACATATGTCACCACCAGATACAGACATCACCCACCAGATACAGAGGTCACCACCAGATACATATGTCACCACCAGATACAGACATCATCCACCAGATACAGACGTCACCTCCAGACACAGATGTCACCACCAGATACAGACATCACTCACTAGACACAGATGTCACCACCAGGTACAGATACCACCCACCAGATACAGAGGTCACCACCAGATACAGCCATCACTCACCAGATACAGATGCCCAGATACAGACATCACCACCAGATACATATGTCACCACCAGATACAGACATCACCCACCAGATACAGACATCATCCACCAGATACAGATGCCCAGATACAGACATCACCCACCAGGTACAGAGGTCACCCACCAGATACAGACATCATCCACCAGGTACAAATGTCTCCCACCATTTACAGTCATCACCCACTGGATGCAGGCATCACCCACTGGGTACAGGCATCACCAATTGGATACAGGCATCACCCACCGGATACAGGCACCACTCACCAGATACAGTCATCACCCATGGGATTCGGACATCACCCACCAGGTATAGTCCATCACCCACCGGATACAGACATCACCAATTGGATACAAGCATCACCCACCAGGTACAGTCATCACACACTGTATACAGTCATCACCCACTGGATACAGGCACCACTCACTAGATACAGGCGTCACCCACTGGGTACATGCATCACCAATTGGATACAGGCATCACCCACTGGATACAGGCACCATTCACCAGATACAGTCATCACCCATGGGATTCAGACCTCACCCGCCGGGTACAGTCATCACCCACCGGGTACAGTCATCACCCACCAGATACAGTCATCACCCACCGGATACAGCCATCACCCACTGGGAACAGTCATCACCCACCAGGTACAGGCGTTGCCCACCGGATACAGGCACCATTCACCAGATACAGTCATCACCCACTGGGTATAGTCATCACCCACTGGATATAGGCAACACCAATTGGATACAGGCGTCACCCACCAGGCACAGGCAGCACCCAACTGGTCCAGGCACCCCCTGCCCCCTTCCTTTCCATGGCCAATTCCTGGCTCCCCCAAGACAGTCAACATTTGTTCTCCATGCTCTGCAGGACTCCCACTTCTCAATGAAAACAAACAGGCACACCAGCACCCAGGCACCTCTCCAAACCTGTTGTATCTCTGGGATCCTGATGCTAATTGACAGCTGCCCTGCATCCTGGATCCAGGACCAACTTTTTCATAATGACAGCATTCCGCCCCGGACCACTCATGCGCACCAGCGGGCCAGGCGGGCACCCCCCCCTTTCCCCTGCCCACCTCCCCTCCCCACGCACTCCCCAGCTGGCTCTCTCTCTCCCCTCAACGCCCCCGTCTCTGCCATCAGGAACAAATATGATTTCTGATTGAACATCACTTTATTTGCCAGTTCTGTGGTCTTTTCTTATCTTGTTCCACATTGCTCAGGCTTTGTGGTTAAATTATGTATTAAGGTCAATGTCAAAACAGAGAAGATCTGTAACCTACAGGGAGCTGGCTTTTATTCGTGATTAGGGTGAAGTGCGGGCTGCCTGTCAGTGAGCGGGGAGGCGCGCCCAGCGTGGGGGCCTCCGCGGCGGGGGCTCTACAAAGGCTGCCTGCCCGGCTCCCGGGACGCACCGTCAGAGCTTCCCCCGATCGCCCGCCTCTCTTGAAAGCCCCACTCGCCCCAGCTTCAATCTGAGAGCTGTCAGCCGCACCTATGGAGCCATGTCATAAATCAAACGCAAAGTCTGTTCGCTGGGGAGCGCCGCGGATGTCATGTACCCGCTTGTAGTGTGAGATCTTCTGAAGGAAAACGGTGTCAGAATAAGGAAGACGGGGAGGGATGTGGGTTTTCTTGGGTTGTTTTTTTTTTTTACCTTTTCCTTAAAAAAAAAAAAACAGACAACACTTGAAAAGACTGACTGTAAACTTTTTTGTAAAAACTTGCATGGTTCTGAGAGCCGGGTTCAGCCTCGCAGTGAATGAATCAGGGAGAGTTCAGGCAGGGGCCCCGGAGGAGGGCAGGAGAGGGTCCGTAGGTTTTCTTCTCTGTCCCCAACCCCACCTGGAATTTTTTCTTGACGAGCGTTTGTCAACAAGCATTCGCATTAGTTCCCGGGCTCGTCTGCTGGAGACAAGTCCTCCTGCCTCCTGGAGATGCCTTCCAAGGCAGGCGGAGCCGACAAGAGGGTGTGTCATAGGCACTGAGCTTGCGTGCCTGGAGGTAGGGCACCCCCATGGGCACCCCTCTAGCCAGCCGGCCGAGGACTCCCTTCTGCAACGTTCTGCACCGGCCACCTCCGTTGCAACGATTCCCACGTGCTGGGGGAATGAAGGCACCCGTACGCCTTGGTCCACCTCGCTGCACCTGTTCTTGGGACGTGAGCTTTGGGAGAAGCGAGACCAAGGATTTCCCTGGTGGCCCAGTGGTTCACACTCCGCGTGCCCAGTGCAGGAGGCTCAGGTTCGATCCCTGGCCAGGGACCGAGATCCCACCGGCCACAACCAAAGTTTGCGTGCCGCAGCTAAAAGCCCGTGTGCCGCAGCTGGGACCTGCACCACCATGTAAATAACATGAACATTAAGAAAACAAATGCGAGACCTTCCTGGGGAGGCCCGATGCTGCCTCATCCAGAGCCTGTGGGTGATGGTACTGCCTGCATAGATGGAATCCCATGGGTTTTGCGTCCGGCTCTCAGGGTCTCCACTTTGGGTCCCCGAGGGCCTCCTGTTATAAGGAAGAGGGCCCCCTGTGCTGCAGTGGGCAGTGAGGTGCCCC
>NW_011488965.1:17033-17675 GCF_000754665.1 Bison bison bison
GGCGGCCACCAGCCCAGGGACGGACGCCTGGAGCCCCCAGAAGCCGAAAGAGGTGGGAAGGACCCTCCCCAGCAGCCTCTGCAGGGAGCTCAGCCCTGAGTCACCTTGACTCAGACGTGTGGCGCCCAGGGCTGGGGGAGGATGGACGTCTGTGGTTTCAAGTCTCATGCTTTGTGGACCTTTGTTACAGGAAGTGAAGTGTTAGCCACTCAGTGGTGTCTGACTCTTTGTGATCCTGTAGACTGTAGTCCACCAGGTTCCTCTGCCCATGGGATTCTCCAGGCTAGCATACTGGAGTGGGTGGCCATTCCCTTCTCCAGCAGATCTTCCCAGGCCGGGGATTGAACCCCCATCTCTTGCATTGGCAGGCACATTCTTTAATCTCTGAGTCACCAGGGAATCCTGATTACAAACAACCCACCCAGTGCACAAATCCCGCGGACCCGTCTCTGGGTCCTGCACCCTGCAGCCCTCCTCAGCCCAGGGACAGGTGCAGACAACTCAGGCGTGCCCTGTACCCCACGGCCTGCAGAAGTAGCCCGTCCAGCCAGCCCCACCCCACTCAGCTCCATCACCTGCCTCCCGGATCCTCCCACGTCCCCACTGCCATGCCTCCTCCCCCCAGGACCCTGCACGCAGGCC
>NW_011488966.1:0-271 GCF_000754665.1 Bison bison bison
TGTCCATGGGATTTTCCAGGCAAGTATACTGCAGTGGGTTGTCATGACCTTCTCCAGGGGATCTTCCCCAGTCAGGGGTGGAAACCACATCTCCTGAGTCTCCTGTATAGCAGGAGGCTTCTTTATGGCAGAGCCACTCGTAGGTCTTTCCACTTAAGGAAAGCAGCCTGGAGGAGGGCATGGCAACCTCTGCCAATATTCTTGCCTGGAGAATCCCCATGGACAGAGGTACCTGGTGGGCTACAATCCATGAGGTCGTAAAGAGGATACA
>NW_011488966.1:4453-4968 GCF_000754665.1 Bison bison bison
TTAATAATTCCTGGGTGTGACAGTGTTTCAACCTACAAACTCCTTTGGAAGTCCTCTAGCCTGCCTGAATAGGTTCTTCCAGCCACGTGTGATTGCTCAGAGCCTCCCAACTGTGAGAGGCATGAGATGTTCTAAACTGTCTGAGTACAGATTCCTTTGATCAGTTAAAAGATTGATTAGAAATTGTATTGGTGAAGGGTTTTTCACTTGTTGGGCCGATGTTTGCTGCTAAGTTTCCATATCCCTTACCTGCTATGTCCCTGGCAGTGAATTGATTAATATAATTGGTGTAAGTAGTAGCTTTAATGTTTGTAACCTTGGACCCTTGAGTTAATTCTTTTTCTTGTTGTAGCCCACCACACCTTTGCCCTATAGGAATGCAACTTTATCTAATGCTTTTGGAGGCTGGCGCCTGACTAATCACCTTTAGAGAAAAATAAGTTTTCTGAAGAAAGGGTCTTAAAATGTTAACAGGCCTCCGGGCCAGAAGATGATGCAAATCACCTAAACTTTTG
>NW_011488967.1:0-270 GCF_000754665.1 Bison bison bison
ATTCACAAGTAGAGGGGACAGGTGGCTAGTGTGTCATACCTGTTCAGCCCCACACCCCAAGAAGCAGGTATTTCTGTGGTGAATTCAAAGATTCTGAGTTCATGGTTTTGTGCTCAGTATTACTTGACCATTTCTCTTGACAAGCCCTTAGCAAGATAAAATAGTGACTCCTTCTGGTAAGCTGAAAACAAAGAGAAATTTCCATTTCCAAAGCCAGGCTCTTTGTTTGTGTTTTTTTTGTTGTTGTTGCTGTTGTTTTTTTTTTTTTTT
>NW_011488967.1:3917-5357 GCF_000754665.1 Bison bison bison
TAGAAAAGGCAGAGGAACCAGACATCAAATTGCCAACATCTGCTGGATCATCCAAAAAGCAAGAGAGTTCCAGAAAAACATCTATTTCTGCTTTATTGACTATGCCAAAGCCTTTGACTTGTGGGTCACAATAAACTGTGGAAAATTCTGAAAGAGATGGGAATAACAGACCACCTGATATGCCTCTTCAGAAACCTATATTCAGGTCAGGAAGCAACAGTTAGAACTGGACATGGAACAACAGACTAGTTCCAAATAGGAAAAGAAGTACGTCAAGGCTGTATATTGTCAGCCTGCTTATTTAACTTCTATGCAGAGTACATCATGAGACATGCTGGGCTGGAAGAAGCACAAGCTGGAATCAAGATTGCTGGGAGAAATATCAATAACCTCAGATATGCAGATGATACCACCCTTATGGCAGAAAGTGAAGAGGAACTAAAAAGCCTCTTGATGAAAGTGAAAGAGGAGACTGAGAATGTTGGCTTAAAGCTCAACATTCAGAAAACCAAGATCATGACATCTGGTCCCATCACGTCATGGGAAATAGATGAGGAAACAGTGGAAACAGTGTCAGACTTTATTTTGGGGGGCTCCAAAATCACTGCAGATGGTGATTGCAGCCATGAAATTAAAAGATGCTTACTCTTTGGAAGGAGAGTTATGACCAACCTAGATAGCATATTTGGAGAAGGCAGTGGCACCCGACTCCAGTACTCTTGCCTGGAAAATCCCATGGATGGAGGAGCCTGGTAGGCTGCAGTCCATGAGGTCGCTAAGAGTCGGACACGACTGAGCGACTTCACTTTCACTTTTCAGTTTTCATTTTCATACATTGGAGAAGGAAATGGCAACCCACTCCAGTGTTCTTGCCTGGAGAATCCCAGGGACAGAGGAGCCTGCTAGGAGGCCATCTATGGGGTCGCACAGAGTCAGACAGAACTGAAGCGACTTAGTAGCAGCAGATAGCATATTCAAAAGCAGAGACATTACTTTGCCAACAAAGGTCTGGCTAGTCAAGGCTATGGTTTTTTCAGTGGTCATGTATGGACGTGACAGTTGGACTGTGAGGAAAGCTGAGTGCCGAAGAATTGATGCTTTTGAACTGTGGTGTTGGAGAAGACTCTTGAGAGTCCCTTGGACTGCAAGGAGAGCCAACAAGTCCATTCTGAAGGAGATCAATCCTGGACGTTCTTTGGAAGGAATGATGCTAAAGCTGAAACTCCAATACTTTGGCCACCTCATGCGGAGAGTTGACTCATTGGAAAAAGACTCTGATGCTGGGAGGGATTGGGGGCAGGAGGAGAAGGGGAGGACAGAGGATGAGATGGCTGGATGGCATCACTGACTCGATGGACGTGAGTCTGAGTGAACTCCAGGAGTTGGTGATGGACAGGGAGGCCTGGCGTGCTGCGATTCATGAGTCACAAAGAGTCAGAC
>NW_011488967.1:8636-10278 GCF_000754665.1 Bison bison bison
AGGACCTCTATCCTTATTCAGAGGTGTTGGTGCTGACAAGACTCCATTTCTTAGGGTCACAAATAGTCAGGACAGTATCACCTGTCAGGCTGGATGGTGAACTATGGGTGTCAGGCATCCACGTTGACTCCCTGGGGCTCCCAGCTGCTGTCTGAGGGGAGAAACCCAGGACAGGGAGCACTAGGAGCCTCTGAAGCAGGAGCACGGGTGCTCCCTGCTGCCTTGTTGGGTGGTGGCATCAGTGAACAGAAGGGGGAGGGGAGGAACAGCCCCGCTGCAGGATTGAGGGGGAGCACGGTCTTCCTAACCCCCTAATTGGCTGTGGGGATGCCCAGGCTATCACCAAGGAAGGGGCTGGGCTGAGTGTCCTAAAGCCCCCAGCTAGTTGTCCCAGGGTAGATTGTTGGGTACATATTTACATTAGATTCAATAAAGAAGTGAAGGGATAAGGTCAGAGAGTTTGTCTAGTCCACATACCTTCACCAATTGATGTTGAACTGGGACCCATACTGTGCTTCAAAGACTCCCAGTTCATGACTCTGCCCACCGTGTTACAGAAACTTCAAGTTCAGTGTCTTGCCCCACTGTGGGCCATTAGATTTTTGGTGGCAAACAAGATGCCTTATTCATCTCTGCATCTTACACTTGTAGTGTGTGGTTCATGATGTGCTTCAAAGAAGGGTTGTATAAAATGCTGGATGAAAGAATGAATTAGCTGAATAAAGAATGAATTCCTCAAACCAAATCCAGTGCCTCCCCTCAAGTCTTCTTGTTCAGCCCTCAGGACACTGGGTCTCTCTGGTCACCCTCCGTCACGTGGCTGTGTGCTTCTGGCCCAGTCTCCGCAGGGCATCCTTCATGTCCTTGTTTCTCAGACTGTAGATGAGGGGGTTGAGCATCGGGATGACCAGGGTGTAGAAGACAGAGACCACCTTGCCCTGCTCCACGGACTGCACGGCTCCCGGCTGGGCATACATGACAAAGACAGTCCCATAAAGAAGGGACACGGCTGTCATGTGGGAGCCGCAGGTGGAGAAGAGCTTGTGTCTCCCTCCTCCTGAGCGCATCCTCAGGATGGCCACTGTGATGTAGCCATAGGAGACGAGGACCACGGGTGTGGTGCCCACGATGATGAGGCCACACATAGCAAACAAGACCAGCTCATTGACGGCCGTGCTGGCACAAGTGAGCTGGAGCAGGGGGATCACATCACAGAAGAAGTGGTTGATGTGGTTGGAGCTGCAGAACAGGAGGCTGAATGTGAGGATCGTCTGCACCCCAGAGTTGAGGCAGCCCCCACAGTGGGTGCCCAGCACCGGGCAGGCACAGACCAAGGTGTGCATGGAGATGGGGTAGCTCAGGGGGCTGCAGATGGCCACGAAGTGGTCATAGGCCATCACAGCCAAGAGGAGAGTCTCAGTCATGCCCATCATGGAGAAGAAGAAGAACTGGGTGGCACATCCTGCCGGGGTCCAGCTCTGACTGATCCAGAGATTTTGAAGTGGGGACGGCGTCAGCGAGGATCAGAATACAATAGCTTCAATTAGATATTAATTAGAGATATAAAGAGTAATAGAATGAGGATAGCTCAGTAGGAAAATTCAGTGGAGAAAAGAGGCTGAGTAGCTTGGTTTACGCGGGA
>NW_011488967.1:11387-16296 GCF_000754665.1 Bison bison bison
GGTTATGGGGGTAGATGCTTGAGGATTTCCAGGGGGACTCCTGAGGCTCAATCCCACCTTTGCGTATGTTGAGCCTCCTTCCTCATGACCTTTGCCATGGGCGGAGTGCCTCACGCTGGCCCCCAACAACATCCCTTAAAGGTGATGACCTTGGAGGAGGACAGGAAGTTGACCAGGGCCTTGGGGGCGATGACAGATGAGTAGCACAGGTCCAGGAAGGAGAGGTTCTTGAGGAAGAAGTACATTGGGGCGTGTAGATGGGCATCCAGAGTGATGACCACGATCATGGTGAGGTTCCCCAGGACGGCCACTACATACAGGGCCAGGAACAGAACAAAGAGCAGGGCCTGGGTCTGTGGGCCACCCTCAAATCCCTCCAGCATGAACTCCTGCAGAGGCATCTCTGAGAGGTTTCCATTTCTGTGGGATGCCATGGCCCTGAGCTGGGGGACATGTGGCAGAGAGCAAGCGGGAGGCAGGGAGAGGGAAGAGGTGAGGGTCACAAGGTCATTCTCTCTTGGAGCACAGGGACCCTTCAGTGCCCAGTCCTCCAGGCGAGCTCAGATTGACCTGAAAAGGCAACATTTTCTCCGATTGGCTAATTCACAAATTTGTAGGGAGCACTCAGCCTGTGGGGACTCTGAACAGTCACTGTAGGGTGGGGTGGGGTGCCAGGAGGGTTGCAGAGCTGAGTCTGGAGTGCAGAAATGGCGCCACAGCCGCCTGTCTTCCCAGCGACGCTGCCAGCTTTCTGCTCTTTTCTCACATATCTAACCCTGCACGTTCTGCCCCTTCGTGTACTCTTCATTAATCTCAGAAAAGTTTCCTGGATGTCTCTGCCCACCACGTCTTGGACAGGCCAGGAGCAAGGCAGGGGCCAGGTCTCCCTGGGCTAATGTTGGTGTTTCCTGTTTCTCTCCCCTGCACGCCTAGATTCCCATCTCAGCATCACTGCCTCTGAGCCTGGACTGGGGCATTATCTGCGAGACGAGTCCAGGGCTGGCCAGGCAGGAGGGTGTCCCCACTTCCCCTGCTGAGAGCAGACCTGAGTGCTTACTGTATGCATGGCCCTGCCCCCTTACCCACATGGTCTCCTCCCACTCCTGCAGCCCTGAGGGTGGCTGCCCTGACCTTACCTTGTCCAGGTGAGGGCTGTGATTGCCCAGCCAGGAACTGCTCTCCCAGGGCCTCCTGAGCTCTTGACCCAGGTCTGTGCTGATGATAATCAGTCAGCACCAGGACCCCTGTCTACTGCCCTTTCAGCTCTGCCTTCCTGTATAGTGAAGGGAGAATGAGGGGGTGCCAAGGAGGGTGCCCAGGGTCTCAGAGAGCCTCAGACTGGTGCCCCAGATTCTGGAGTGGGAACTACTGGATCTTGGAGGAAGCTCATCTGCTCTTCCATGCCCTGCCCACACCTCTGGGTCACTCAGTGGGGCAAGGTGTTCTCTACCTGCAGGTCTGGGACTCAAGGCCTCTGATGGCCAATTAGGTGAGGCTTGGGCTCTGAGTGCACTGGGACTGCCAACCCCCAGGTCCCAGGAGATGCAGTCCCAAGGCCAATCTTCCCCTGACCCCTCTCGACCCAAGGCAGGACAGACAGGAAGCCTGAAGTCTTCAGCAAGCAGTAGGGGGCCAACAGGAGAGGAACACAGACAAGTTAGAGGGACCCAGTGCCCCTCGTTGGATGAGTCTCCCCAGGGGGCAGGTGTGACCTCCTGGCCCTCAGCCTTCACTCCTGCCCATCCTTGGAGGTTGTCAGTGTCAGGAAAGGGGGCAGGTGGGCAATCTGTGCCCAGGCCAGCACATGGCCCTCTCTACTCCAGACTTAGAGACTCTGCCTCCACAAGCCTGAATTGTGGGCGCATCCTTACCCCCTTGAATAATGGGAACGTGGAAATGGACTCTGAATCCCCTCTGTTGTTTTTGTTGTTGCTGGCATGTATAAAATTCTCCTTGTGTGTGTGTGTGTGTGTGAAATTTCAGAATAAACACGTGCTTGATGAAATTCAAGAATTAAGATGTGATATAGTACAATGGGGACTTCCCAGGTGGTGCTAGTGGTAAAGAACCCACCTGTCAATGTAGGACACGCGAGTTCCATCCCTGGGTCAGGAAGATCCCCTGGAGAAAGAAATGGCAACCCACTCCACTATTCTTGTCTGGAAAATCCCACGGACAGAGGAGCCTGGCGGCTAGAGTCCATGGGGCCACAGAGTCAGACATGACTGAGCAGTTGAGCGCAAAACGGTACCATGGAAATGCTTTTTCCTTTGGCCCCAGTAAAGCCTTGCCTCTCTTAGTAGTTGAGGGTGTCTGCCCAAGGTGTGTCTGCATGCATGAAGCCTTTCTTTTAGGATCTTTGTGTGAATCAGGTCACGCTGTCCTTAGCTCGCAGTTGGGGCCTTCACTTAACAGACAGCCTAGCAAGGGGGTCTTCCCGGGTCAGTTCTGAACGTCTCCACGGTGTTCCCCTGTGTGGGCGCAGCCAGCATCACGGGTTTCCTGTCCTGACAGCCACTCCCTCACTCTCCTTCCTCTCACAAACCACGACTCAACCTATGTTCATTCTGGGCTCCTGCTAATATTTCTGTGGGCTAAGGTCCTACAACCACAACAGGGGTCATTATGGCATAGACAGCTTGCTTTGTCTTTATTTTTTTATTAATACAGTCTATTTCCTCCAGAAATGTACAACTTATTTTCTTCCAATGGCTCACAAAGATTTGAATTCCCTTCCCCTCACCACGGCTCATAGTCATCCACCCTGACATTTGCACACTTAGCAGGCAGGTAGTGCCTATGAACGTGCTGGTCGCTCAGTCGTGTCCGACTCTGTGCAACCCCATGGATGGTAGACCACCAGGCTCCTCTGTCCATAGGATTTTCCAGGCAAGAATATTGGAGTGGGTTGCCATTTTCTTCTCCAGGGGTTTTCCCGACCCAGGGACTGAACCTGGGTCTCCTGCATTGCAGACACATTCTTTACCATCTGAGCCATCAGGGAAGCCCAGCCTCTATTTCCTTGTGAGGCTGCATATTTTTTCACGTATTAATATTTGTTGACCATTGGCATTTCTGGGACTGGTTTCCTTAAAATGGTTTCCTGAGTCCTTGCTGCCCAGCTTTCAAGAGACCTGTGGGTTGGACTAGGCACCCCCATGAATTCTGTTACATCTGGAGGAGGGCACTGGGGGTGGCTGAGCCACACCTGAGGCGGGAGGTCCCTGCCCCAGACTGAGAGCCCCATCTTTGTCAGTAATTGATAAAACAAGAAGACAAAGTTAGTACTTATATATTATAAATGATTTAAAATATCAGCCAAGCATACTTTCTTGGTGTAAATAGAACATGACATTCAGAAACTGCAGAATATAAATTCCCTTGAAGAACATGGAACATCACTGTGGCAAGGTGAACAGTATCACCCCCTCCCTCCTCCCCCCACAAACGATGTCTACTTGGAACTTCAGAAAGAAAGTGAAAGTCGCTCAGTCATGTCCAACTCTTTGCAATCCCGTGGACTGTACCCCTCCAGGCTCCTCTGTCCATGGGATTCTCCAGGACAGAATACTGGAGTGGGTAGCCATTCCCTTTTCCAGGGGATCTTCTCAACGCAGGAACTGAACCCAGATTTCCTGCACTGCAGGCAGATTCTTTCCCATCTGAGCCACCAGGGAAGCCCCCAAATACTGGAGTGGCTAGACTATCCCTTCTCCAGGGGATCTTCCCAACCCAGAAGTTGAACTGGAGTCTCCTGCCTTGTAGGCATATTCTTTACCAGCTGAGCTACCAGGGAAGCCCAAAGGGCATGTTGCTTCCCCATCGGGGAATTAAACCCTAGTCTGTCACATGACAGGCAGGGATACTCAACCACTATACTAAGAGGATGGCAAAGTTGCTCAATTGTGTTCAACTGTTTGTGACCCCGTGAACTATATAGTCCATGGAATTCTCCAGACCAGAATATTGGAGTTGGTAGCCTTTCCCATCTCCAGGGGATCTTACCAACCCAGGGATCGAACCCAGGTCTCCTGCATTGCAGGTGAATTCTTTACCATCTGAGCCAGCATGGAAGCCCAAGAATACTGGGGTGGGTAGCCTATCTCTTCTCCAGGGGATCTTCCTGACCCAGGAATCAAACCAGGGTCCCCTCCTTTGCAGGTGGATTCTTCACCAGCTGAAATACCAGAGAAGTCCTGGTAACTCAGACTATTACCCTATTTGGAAATAGGGTCTTTCCAAATGAATTAGTTAGGAAGAGGCCATACTGGATTAGAAGGACCCTAAATCCAAAAGACTTCCCTGGTGGCTCAGACTGTAAAGAATTTCATAATATGTTGAGAATTTTGGCATCTATGCTCATTAGAGATAATAGTTGGTAGTTTTTCTTTCCTGTTGTGACCTTTTCTGGCTTCTGTATCGGGGTACTGCTGGACTTGAACGAGTTTGAGAGTGTTCCCTCTTCTCCAACACTTTGAAGTTGCTTGAGAAGTATTGGCGTTGATAACTCTTTAGTGTTTTGTAGAATTCACCATGAAACCATCTGGCCTGTGGCTTTTCTTTCTTAGAAGGTTCTTCATTACTGATTCAATCTTCTTATCCATTTTTGAACTTTTTAGATTTTCTGTTTTTTCCTAATTCAGTCTTTGGAAGCCACATGATTGTGAACTTGCCCAATTTCTTGCAGGCTGTCAGTTTTATTGGCTTATAACAGGTCATAGTAATCTCTTAAAATATTTTGCATATTTTGTGTTGGTTGTAGCTTCTCCTGTTTCATGCTGCTGCTGCTGCTAAGTCGCTTCAGTCATGTCTGACTCTGTGAGACCCCATAGTCAGAAGCCCACCAGGCTCCCCTGTCCCTGGAATTCTCCAGGCAAGAACACTGGAGTGGGTTGCCATTTTCTTCTCC
>NW_011488967.1:16480-17868 GCF_000754665.1 Bison bison bison
CTTCTCCAATGCATGGAAGTGAAAAGTGAAAGTGAAGTCACTCAGCCGTGTCCGACTCTTAGCGACCACATGGACTGCAGCCTACCAGGCTCCTCCATTCATGGGATTTTCCAGGCAAGAGTACTGGAGTGGGGTGCCATTGCCTTCTCCGTGTTTATTTGGGCCTTCTCTTTTTCTTAATGTATCTGGCTAAAGGCTTATCAACTTAGTTTATCTTTTCAAAGAACCAATTATGATTTCATTGATCTTTTCTAGTTTTTTCTTTTACTCTGATTTATTTATTTCTGGCCTGATATTTTAAAAAGATTTCTTTGATGTGGACCACTTTTAAAGTCTGTATTGAATTTGTTACAACATTACTTCTGTTCTATGGTTTTTGTTTTTGTTTTGTTTTGGCCCCAAGGCATATGGGATCTTAGCTCCCCAACCAGGAATCAAATTTGCACCCTATGCATTGGAAGATGAAGTCTTGACCACTGGACTTCCAAGCAAGTCCCTGGTCTGACTTTTATTATTTTGTTTCTTCTAGTAAATTTGGATTTTGTTTATTCTCTTTTTCTATTTTCTTTTGGTGTAAAGTTGGATTGTTTATTGGATATTTTTCTTATTTTATGAATTAGTTTGTATTGCTATAAACTTCACTCTTAGAACTGTTTTAGCTGTATCACCTAGATTTTCGATTGATGTGTTTTTCTTTTCATTTGACTCCAGGTATTTTAAAACTTTTCTTCTTTGATTAATTCAGTGATCTATAGGTAGTTTAAGTGAAAGTGAAGTCACTCAGTTGTGTCTGACTCTTTGCGACCCCATGGCCTGTAGCCTACCAGGCTCCTCGGTCCATGGGATTCTCCAGGCAAGAATACTGGAGTGGGTTGCCATTTCCTTCTCCAGGGGATCTTCCTGAACCAAGGATTGAACCTGGGTCTCCCGCATTGCAGGCAGATGCTTTAATCTCTGAACCACCAGGGAAGCCCATAGGTGGTTTAGGAACATATTGTTTAAGTCTCTGTGTTTGTCGGGTGTGTGGCAGTTTTATTTTTTTGCAGTTGGTTTCTAGTTTCATACCTTTGTGGTCGGAATAAAGGTGTGTTATGATTTCAATATTCTTGAAGTTATTGAGACTTATTTAGGGGCCTTGCATGTGATCTGTCCTAGAGAATATTCCACATGCACTTTGTTTGGTTTTTTTTTTTCCCTCTCCCTCTCCCACAAAGTCCATAAGACTGTTCTATACGTCAGTGTCTCTTTTGCTGTCTCGTATACAGGGTTATCGTTAACATCTTTCTAAATTCCATATATATGCATTAGTATACTGTATTGGTGTTTTTTCTTCTGGCTTACTTCACTCTGTATAATAGGCTCCAGTTTCATCCACCTCATTAGAACCT
>NW_011488967.1:18232-18738 GCF_000754665.1 Bison bison bison
TGATTACAGTTTCAATTTCCGTGCTTGTGATGGGTCTGTTAAGGTTTTCTATTTCTTCCTGATCGAGTTTTGGAAAGTTGTACTTTTCTAAGAATTTGTCCATTTCTTCCTCGTTGTCCATTTTATTGGCACATAATTGTTGATAATAGTCTCTTATGATCCTTTGTATTTCTGTGTTGTCTGTTGTGATCTCTCCATTTTCGTTTCTAATTTTATTGATTTGATTTTTCTCCCTTTGTTTCTTGATGAGTCTGGCTAATGGTTTGTCAATTTTATTTATCCTTTCAAAGAACCAGCTTTTGGCTTTGTTGATTTTTGCTATGGTCTCTTTTGTTTCTTTTGCATTTATTTCTGCTCTAATTTTTAAGATTTCTTTCCTTCTACTAACCCTGGGGTTCTTCATTTCTTCCTTTCTAGTTGCTTTAGGTGTAGGTTAGGTTATTTATTTGTACTTTTTTCTTGTTTCTTGAGGTGTGCCTGTATTGCTATGAACTTTCCCCTTAGGA
>NW_011488967.1:18838-19432 GCF_000754665.1 Bison bison bison
CCATTTTGAGTTTATTTTTGTATATGGTGTTAGAAAGTGTTCTAGTTTCATTCTTTTACAAGTGGTTGACCAGATTTCCCAGCACCACTTGTTAAAGAGATTGTCTTTAATCCATTGTATATTCTTGCCTCCTTTGTCAAAGATAAGGTGTCCATATGTGCGTGGATTTATCTCTGGGCTTTCTATTTTGTTCCATTGATCTATATTTCTGTCTTTATGCCAGTACCATACTGTCTTGATAACTGTGGCTTTGTAGTAGAGCCTGAAGTCAGGTAGGTTGATTCCTCCAGTTCCATTTTTCTTTCTCAAGATCGCTTTGGCTAGTCGAGGTTTTTTGTATTTCCATACGAATTGTGAAATTATTTGTTCTAGCTCTGTGAAGAATACTGTTGGTAGCTTGATAGGGATTGCATTGAATCTATAAATTGCTTTGGGTAGTATACTCATTTTCACTATATTGATTCTTCCAATCCATGAACATGGTATATTTCTCCATCTATTAGTGTCCTCTTTGATTTCTTTCACCAGTGTTTTATAGTTTTCTATATATAGGTCTTTAGTTTCTTTAGGTAGATATATTCCTAAGTATTTTAT
>NW_011488967.1:19532-20519 GCF_000754665.1 Bison bison bison
GTTTTCTCATTATTAGTGTATAGGAATGCAAGGGATTTCTGTGTGTTGATTTTATATCCTGCAACTTTACTATAGTCATTGATTATTTCTAGTAATTTTCTGGTGGAATCTTTAGGGTTTTCTATGTAGAGGATCATGTCATCTGCAAATAGTGAGAGTTTTACTTCTTCTTTTCCAATTTGGATTCCTTTTCTTTTTCTGCTCTGATTGCTGTGGCCTAAACTTCCAAAACTATGTTGAATAGTAATGGTGAAAGTGGGCACCCTTGTCTTGTTCCTGACTTTAGAGAAAATGCTTTCAATTTTTCACCATTGAGGATAATGTTCGCTGTGGGTTTGTCATGTATAGCTTTTATTATGTTGAGGTATGTTCCTTCTATTCCTGCTTTCTGGAGAGTTTTTATCATAAATGTGTGGTGAATTTTGTCAAAGGCTTTCTCTGCATCTATTGAGATAATCATATGGTTTTTATTTTTCAATTTGTTAATGTGGTGTATTACATTGATTGATTTGCGGATATTGAAGAATCCTTGCATCCCTGGGATAAAGCCCACTTGGTCATGGTGTATGATCTTTTTAATGTGTTGTTGGGTTCTGATTGCTAGAATTTTGTTTAGGATTTTTGCATCTATGTTCATCAGTGATATTGGCCTGTAGTTTTCTTTTTTTTGTGGGATCTTTGTCAGGTTTTGGTATTAGGGTGATGGTGGCCTCATAGAATGAGTTTGGAGGTTTACCTTCCTCTGCAATTTTCTGGAAGAGTTTGAGCAGGATAGGTGTTAGCTCTTCTTTAAATTTTTGGTAGAATTCAGCTGTGAAGCCGTCTGGACCTGGGCTTTTGTTTGCTGGAAGATTTTTGATTACAGTTTCAATTTCCGTGCTTGTGATGGGTCTGTTAAGGTTTTCTATTTCTTCCTGATCGAGTTTTGGAAAGTTGT
The DNA here is from genome assembly GCF_000754665.1 of Bison bison bison. Classification (NCBI taxonomy): domain Eukaryota; kingdom Metazoa; phylum Chordata; class Mammalia; order Artiodactyla; family Bovidae; genus Bison; species Bison bison. The sequence continues at coordinate 20,470 of NW_011488967.1, forward strand.
ACTTTTCTAAGAATTTGTCCATTTCTTCCTCGTTGTCCATTTTATTGGCA
>NW_011488967.1:22262-56582 GCF_000754665.1 Bison bison bison
CCTCTCTGATTCATTTATTTCTACCATTCTATCTTCTAATTCACTAATCCTATCTTCTGCCTCTGTTATTCTACTATTTGTTGCCTCCAGAGTGTTTTTAATTTCATTTATTGCATTATTCATTATATATTGACTCTTTTTTATTTCTTCTAGGTCCTTGTTAAACCTTTCTTGCATCTTCTCAATCCTTGTCTCCAGGCTATTTATCTGTGATTCCATTTTAATTTCAAGATTTTGGATCAATTTCACTATCATTATTTGGAATTCTTTATCAGGTAGATTCCCTATCTCTTCCTCTTTTGTTTGGTTTGGTGGGCATTTATCCTGTTCCTTTATCTGCTGGGTATTCCTCTGTCTCTTCATCTTGTTTAAATTGCTGAGTTTGGGAGTCCTTTCTGTATTCTGGCAGTTTGTGGAGTTCTCTTTATTGTGGCGTTTCCTCGCTGTGTGTGGGTTTGTACAGGTGGCTTGTCAAGGTTTCCTGGTTAGGGAAGCTTGTGTCGGTGGTCTGATGGGTGGAGCTGTATTTCTTCTCTTTGTTCAGTCGCGCTCCTTTCGAAGAGTTGGATTGCTTTTCTGGGTGCCTGATGTCCTCTGCCGGCATTCAGAAGTTGTTTTGTGGAATTTACTCGACGTTTAAATGCTCTTTTGATGAATTTGTGGGGGAGAAAGTGTTCTCCCCGTCCTACTCCTCAGCCATCTTGGCTCCTCCTCCCACATGCACTTTGAAGAATGTGTATTCTGCTGTTTGTGGATAAAATATTCTGTATATAGCAATTCATTCTATCTGATATAATAGGTCATTTAAAAGCACTGTTTCCTTACTGATTTTCTGTGACATTAAAAACAGCAATGTGATAACTACTTCACAAGTATTAGAATGGCTACTCTTAAAAACAAATAAAGAAAAGAGGATAGACTGACTAGGAAGTGGAGAAATTGAAAGATTTTTGCTCTGTTGATGGGAATGTAAATTGATACAACTACTATGGAAAGTACTTTGGAGATTTTCTCCCAGATTAAAAAACCATTTACTATATGATCCAGTAATTGCGTGTATGAACTTAGAAAGCAGTATCTATAAGAGATATTTGGACAACAATAGCAGCCTTCACAGCAGGTGAAAGGTAGAAGTAACCTAGGTGTTGAATAGATAAACAAAATGATAGATGAATAGATAAGCAAAATGTGGTGTATATACATGATGGAATGTTATTCAACCTTTAAAAATGAAAATATGTTCATTTACAGCAATATGAATGACCCTTGAAAAAATTATGCCAAGTGAAATAACCAGAGAGAAAAAGGCATATTCTGTGTTTTACTTACCTGTGGAATTGAAAGTAGCCACTTTCATGGAGATAGAAAGTAAATGTTGACTATCAGTGGAGGAGGTGAGGGGAAAATAAGGAGTTGTTGCTGAAGGGGTATGCAGTTCAGTTTTGCAGGATGAAATTTTCTGGAGATCTGTTACACAAGAAGGTGAATATATTGAGCAATACTAAACTGTACACTTATGATGGTTAGATGGTTGGAAGGCATCAGTGGCTCAATGGACATGAGTTTGGGCCAACTCAGGGAGACAGTGAAGGACAGGGAAGTCTGAAGTCTGGTGTGCTGCAGTTCACAGGGTCACAAAGAGTCGGACATGACTTAGCAGCTGAACATCAACAACAAGCTGTACACTTATAATTGGTTACAACAGAAATGTTATTTTAAACACAATAAAAATCGTTAATCTTTTAAAAAAGTAAGGAAACAGAATTAAAACTACAACATGGTCTTCAAACTTAAGATGTTTATTCTACACTTAATTAAGATAACTAGAGCTATGTCAGGTGTATTTCAGAGTACAATGGCTAGTTAGCACTGAACTCAAATTATAATCAGCCAGGAGATATGTGCTGAAAACCTGCAATGTGGCACAGGATGCAATGAATGTATAGCATGCTGCTAAGTCACTTTAGTCGTGTCCGACTCTGTGGGACCCCATAGATGGCAGCCCACCAGGCTCCGCCATCCCTGGGATTCTCTAGGCAAGAAGACTGGAGTGGGTTGCCATTTCCTTCTCCACGTATAGCATGAACAAACCTAATAAACTACTTCTAAAATTGTAAAGAGGTGTTCACTACAATCTGAAATCTGGGTAACAGACAAATGGAGATGTGCAGGGTTTTTACAAGTCATGTTTTCCAGACTATTGGAGAATTTCTACTCCATTGACTATCTGATGAACTTCCTAAATTTATTCCAAAGTCAGAATTAATGCTCTTCTACTAGAACCACTAGATCAGATCAGATCAGATCAGTCAGTCAGTCGTGTCCGACTCTTTGCGACCCCATGAATCATAGCACGCCAGGCCTCCCTGTCCATCACCAACTCCTGGAGTTCACTCAGACTCACGTCCATCGAGTCAGTGATGCCATCCAGACATCTCATCCTCTGTCATCCCCTTCTCCTCTTGCCCCCAATCCCTCCCAGCATCAGAGTCTTTTCCAATGAGTCAACTCTACACATGAGGTGGCCAAAGTACTGGAGTTTCAGCTTTAGCATCATTCCTTCCTAAGAAATCCCAGGGCAGATCTCCTTCAGAATGGACTGGTTGGATCTCCTTGCAGTCCAAGGGACTCTCAAGAGTCTTCTCCAACATCACAGTTCAAAAGCATCAATTCTTTGGCACTCAGCCTTCTCACAGTCCAACTCTCACATCCATACATAACCACAGGAAAAACCATAGCCTTGACTAGCCAGACCTTTGTTGGCAAAGTAATGTCTCTGCTTTTGAATATGCTATCTAGGTTGGTCATAACTTTCCTTCCAAGGAGTAAGCATCTTTTAATTTCCTGGCTGCAGTCACCATCTGCAGTGATTTTGGAGCCCAGAAAAATAAAGTCTGACACTGTTTCCACTGTTTCCCCATCTATTTCCCATGAAGTGATGGAACCGGATGCCATGATCTTCGTTTTCTGAATGTTGAGCTTTAAGCCAACTTTTTCACTAGTCCCTTATCATATGTATAATTGCATTTACATATGGATGATAATTGTACTATTCTGTAAGAGAAAAAATGTGTTTCCTCATTTTGGATTCAGATTCTATGTGCTGTTCTTAGTCATGTCCGAATCTTTGTGACCCCATGGACTGTAGCCCACCAGGCTTCTCTATCCTTGGGATTTCCCAGGCAAGAATACTGGAGTGGGTTGCCATGCCCTCCTCCAGGGGATCTTCTCAACCCAGGGATCAAACCCAGATCTCCCTCATTGCAAGCAGATCATTTACTGTCTGAGGCCCAAGGGAAGTCCAAGAATATCGAAGCTGGTAACTTATCCCTTCTCCAGGGGATCTTCCTGACTCAGGAATTGAACTAGGGTCTCCTGCATTGCAGGCAGATTCTTTCCCAGCTGAGTCACCAGGGAAGGCCCTAAGATATTATAAGTTGAAGAATTAAGATTAAGATATTATAAATCCTGGAATATCCTTTTGAAAATCCACAGAATGAAGAATAAGAGAGAGAGAAGGGAGAAGAAGGAGGAGAAGGAGAAAGAAAAAAAAAGGAGAAGGAGGAAGAGAAATGTAAGAAGAGAAAGAAGGAGGAAGAGAAAGACTAGGAAGAAGAGGAGGAGGACCAGAGGAGAATGAGGGGCAGAATTTGGAAGATGGAACAGTCGTGTAGCATGAGAAGATACCAAGGCATGCCAGACGTGGAGCAGAACACCATGGGAACTTCTCAAAGAAAGAAATTCATTATATTAGACAAATACAGTAATATATGTCAGCATGCTCAGAGATGAGACAAATGGGGACAAGAATCAAGCAGAGACCTTGGAGTAGCTTCCTACTGAGTAACTGTGAGCAGCAACCAGATAAGTTAGCTGTCAGTCTCTCCCCACAGTCCTCCCGAGCAGGCAGAGAAGGAGATGGAGAGTTGTGGTTAGAGACGCAGGACACATCCCTACTGACCATCCAGGGTAGAGACCACCCCTGTGTCCACAGGGCCACCTCCTCATGGTGACCATGGGAGTGGATGACCCCATCAAAGGGAGGCATAATGAGGCCACTGGGATCTGAATCCAGGCAGCGTGTTGGGTCCATGGAGCATGAGGGTGGAGCTCTGAATGGGCAGGTCAAGACAGAGGGTCCAGGATCTCCCAGGGAGTGTGGGACAGAGAGCAAGGAGCTGTGCTCTCTGCCAAGAAAGGGCATCTTCTCTCTCCATATCCTGTCTCTAGGGCAGCCATCAGGACCTTCAGAGATGTTTGAGCCGATAAAGCACCATTTTCTGTGGTCAGAAGTAGTCTGGTTGTGTGGTAGAAAGTCGCTGGATCTTTGGGTATGAGACATCCACGTTGACTCCCTGGGGCTCCCAGCTGCAGTCTGAGGGGAGAAACCCAGGACAGGGAGCACTAGGAGCATCTGAAGCAGGGGCACAGGTGCTCCCTGCTGCCTTGTTGGGTGGCGACATCAGTGAACAGAAGAGGGAGGGGAGGAACAGCCCCACTCAGGATTGAGGGGAAGCATGGTCTTTGTAACTCCCCCTAGTTGGCTGTGGTGACCCAGGCTATCACCAAGAAAGGGGAAAGGCTGAGTGTCCTCAGGTTCCCCTTCTAGGTGGTTCAGGGGAGACTACCAACCTCATAATTACAGTAGATTTAGGGAAGGAGGGATAGGAATGGCCTGAGAGTTTATCTACTTACATACCTTCACTGGAAGTTGTTAAACTTGGGACATAAATTCTGTTTCAATACTCTGTTCACTGCTCTAACAGTTGTGTTATTCAAACTTCAAGATTAGGGTCTTGCCCCATCATTCACCATCATTTTTCTGGTGCCTTATCTGATCTCTTCATCTCACACTTGCATGGGGGGCCCATGATGTGCTTCCTCAGTGTTGAATGAAATGAATGAAAGAATCACTTGGATGAATGAAGAACGAATACTTCCAACCAAACCTCTGTCTCCCCCAGAGCCCTCATGTCCCGCCCTCAGGACATTCTGTCTCTTCAGTCACCCTCCTTCACGTGGCTACGTGCTTTTGGATCAGTCTCCGCAGGGCATCCTTCACGTCCTTGTTTCTCAGACTGTAGATGAGGGGGTTGAGCATCGGGATGACCAGGGTGTAGAAGACAGAGACCACCTTGCCCTGCTCCATGGACTGCACAGCTCCCGGCTGGGCATACATGACAAAGACAGTCCCATAAAAGAGGGACACGGCTGTCATGTGGGAGCCGCAGGTGGAGAGGAGCTTGTGTCTCCCTCCTCCTGAGTGCGTCCTCAGGATGGTCAGTGTGATGTAGCCATAAGAGGTGAGGACCACAAGTGTGGTGCCCACGATGATGAGGCCACAGAGGCCAAACATGACAAGCTTGTTGATGGCTGTGTTGGCACAAGTGAGCTGTAGCAGGGGAATCACATCACAGAAGAAGTGGTCGATGTGGTTGGAACTGCAGAATGGGAGGCTGAATGTGAAGCTGGTCTGCAGGATGGAATTGAAGCAACCTCCACAGTAGGAGCCCAGGCACAGACCGAGGGGCGCATGGAGATGGGGTAACGCAGGGGGTTGCAGATGGCCATGAAGCGGTCATAGGCCATCACAGCCAAGAAGAATGCCTCAGTGGTGCCCATCATGGAGAAGAAGAACTGGGTGGCACATCCCTTAAAGGTAATGACCTTGGAGGAGGATAGGAAGTTGACCAGGGCCTTGTGGCTGATGACAGATGAGTAGCACAGGTCCAGGAATGAGAGGTTCTTGAGGAAGAAGTACATTGGGGAGTGCAGACGGGCATCCAGGGTGATGACCACGATCATGGTGAGGTTCCCTAGGACAGCCATGAAGTACAGGGCCAGGAACACTGCAAAGAGCAGGGCATGGTTCTGCAGACCACCGTCAAATCCCTCGAACACAAACTCCTGCAGAAGCATCCTGAGAGGTTTCCACTTTTGGGGGGTTGCATGGCCCTGCACTGGGGGACACGGGGCAGAGAGCAGAGAATAAGTGGGAGACAGCAAGGGGAAGTCAGTCTAAGTCAGATCATTTTCTCTTGGATAACAGGGGCCCTTCAGCACCTTACTGTTCACTGACTAAGAGACCACCGGCTACACAGTTCTGCTCCAGATGAGCTCAGGTCGACCTGAAATGTAAACATTTCCTCTGATGTACTAATTCCTAAGAACGCTTGAAACACTCACTCTATGAGATGGCTCCAGGGGTCCTGCTGAGCTGAGAGTCTCCAGAGTAAGGATAGCTTCCATCTCCCTGTCCTTGTTTTGCAGGACATGCTCTCCCTTCCCATGGGGATGGTCCTGAGTGGTGCCATTCCTGCACCTGCTCAAGTATCCAATCCTGCACCTTCCACCCCTATTTTACTCATTTTTAATTTTAGAAATCATTAAGCACCTGATGCTATCAGGAACGGACCCAGTGATGGTTCTAACTCCAGGCCAGTGTGGGAGCAGATCAGGGACCAGCCTTCACCAGGCTAAAGTGAAACTATGTCTGTCTCTCCTGCAGACCCCGAGACCTATCTCAGCATCTTTATCTCTAATAAGACTGTGATGGCAACCAACAACAGAGTCCTCCACATCCTTGAGAATCTAAGGGTTCTTTCTTGCAAAGCCCAGATGTTAGGCAGTTCATGGGCAGGGGAGAGCCCAGCTGCATGGTCTGAGAACAGAAGGACAGGGGCTGTGACACATTCAGGACATGGCATTTCCTCCCCCATCGTTACTTTTGTGCTCCTGGCTCCTCTGCACACCCCATGGGGTGATTGCTTGGGAGCCACCAATATGGTCACATCTGCTCAATGACTGGGCCCTCCTGCTGGGTGCTGCTTCCTGTCCCTGTCACAGCCCAGACCTCCCTTGTCTGCCTTGAGCAGGGCTGACCACCACACTTTCATCGGACATGGGGACCAGCTGCGTGATGGCCATGAGTGGTTGAGGGGAATCCTGCCCAAAGATGGAGGAATGAAAAAGGAAGTTGGACGCTGAGCCATCATGCTTCCTTGGAAGGCAAGCAGATTAGTCAGTGGGTGGAAGTATATTTCAGAGCAGATTCCACATTTTGTAAAAGTCAGATCTGCAGTATCATGGAGCTGGCTCTCTTTGGATGGAGTGAGTTCCCTGGCAGTGGGGATATACAGGCAGAGGTTGGGTGGTCAGTGGTATCTGTGGAGGAGAGATTACCCCAAGCTCCCCTAAGCAGGGGAGGTAGTCTCTTAGAAGGTAGTCTGAGAGGATCCATACTTCCCCAAAGAAGGACAGGTTGATTACAGTGAAGGCTGTCCAGTTTCCCTCTCCTGGGAGACTTGACTCCAACCATCACATGAATGAGATGGGACAGTATGACTTGGGATATCTAGGCAGGTTCATGGTAATATTGGTTTGGAGCCAGTGCTAAAAGTGGAGTTGGTCACTGCTGTACACTCTGTGGCTGCCCACCCCTTTGCTACCAGCCCTGACCTGTGCACACACTCACATTCACCAAGGCCAAGGTTTTGCTTCCATCTCTGCCCACACCTTGCTCATACATACAGCAGAGCCGTTGTGACCAGAGTGGCTGTCTTCTCCCCACCACCCCATGCTGGCTGTCTTGCTCCTGTGTCCACTAGTTTTCCCAGCTTCCTGTTTCTGTTATGTTTCCCAAGACCGTTCATCCACCCCAGTGGCTTTAGGTCATCAAAACAGTGACCCTTAGGATGCCTGGGGAAGCACATGAGCAGAGATCAACATCTTCATCTGGGAAGTCAAGCTCTTGGTTTTTTAAAAAAACAAACTCACACATTTCTTTGGTTGTTGAGATAACTCACTGTGACTGTAGTGCTGGCCTCAGTAAACCTGCCTGTGAGTTGAGCCTGATAAATACTTTAATGGGGGAAGCAGAAGAATCCAGTGTTGTCTACAAGCCTCTGTTTTTAAAGATTGTTCTGCATCTATTCCTTGTAAACTGTAGCTTATCAAGTGTGGTCTGAGGTCTGATAGCAAGAGCATCACCTAAAGCTGGCCAGAAATGCAAGATCTCAGGCCACTGAATTTAAACCTATGGTGATACAAGACCCCCTAATTATTTCTACTGTTGTTAAAGTCCAGAACTTCTGCCTTGACTGGCCCTGCCCAGTCCATGGGGCTATAGGTGGTGATGTGTCCAGGTCCAGGCTCCCAGGACTCACCTGTCAGTGATGCTGACCACAATCTGTTGAGTGGTGATCACACTGCTCCTGTGATGTCAGGAGGGGCATGACCCACCCAGGACCCTGTGCTCCCGGGGAGGACTCCTGACCCAGGTCTGTGCTGATGATAATGACGTGGTGCTGAGCACCCTCCTCCACCGTGTTCAGCTCTGGCCTCCTGTGCAGGGAAGTGGGAGTGGGGAGGGCGCAGAAGAGAGCACCTGGGTCACAGTGATAGGCAGGCCATGTGCTCCAAGTGCCTGCTGCAGGAGGTGCTTGGCTCTTGGTACCAGCGGCAGACGGGCTCAACTCACCTGCTCCTCTGTCTTGCCCCCTCAGCTGGATAGTATTCACGGCGGCTACATCCTTGGTCCCTCTGCTGGGGAAGATGCTCTCCACTGGGCACAGCTGGGACTCTCATCCTCAATTGGCCAATTAGGTGAGACTTGGCCTGGGAGTGCACTGGGACTCCCAATTCCCTGGATCCCAGGAAGATGCAGTCCTGTGGCTAAATTTCCTCTGATACATCTCTGTCCAAACCAGGAAGGGCATGAAGCCAGAAATCCCCGTGGGAGCACTGTGGTCCACCAGACAAGAAGCAAGTTGTTTTAGAAGGACCAGTGGCCATCTTGGAAAGGTCTTTCAGGACTGCAGGTGTGGCTTCCTGGCCTGCAGTCCTTCCTCCTCTGTTTTATCCTTGTATGTTGGTGTGGTAAAGAGCGATGGGAAGGACTCTGTGTCTACAGAAGCTGCAAAACACTTTCTCATTTATAATGTGGCCCTTCCCTCAATGCAGGTTGAGTAAGCATATCTATTAAAACAAGATATTTTAATCCTGGATAGAAACCCCAAAACAAAGTATAAAGGTGATATATGGTTAATATTAAAATATAGGAAGTGTGAAAGTAAAAAGTTGGAAAATGTAGTATCATAAATAGCCTGAAAAAGCCAAGGCTGCTGTATTTCAATAATTATCAAAGTAGATTTCAGGAGAAAATTTTGCTCATAAAAGGACATTTTAAAATCCATTAAACATTTTTATTTATTTTTAATTGAAGATGATTGCTTTACAATATTGTGTTGGTTTCTGCCATACATCAACATGAGTCTGCTATAGGTCACATATGTCCCCTTCTTCTTGCAACTCCCTCCTAGCTCCCACCCCATTCCCCCGCTCTGGGTTGTCATAGAGTCCTGGTTCGAGTTCCCTGAGTCATAGGGAAAATTCCCACTAGTTATCTATTTTACACATGGAAGTGTATATGTTTCCATGCTACTATCTCCCTTTGTCCCACCCTCTCCTTCCCCCACCCCATGTCCATAAGATTGTTCTCCTCATCTGCGTTTTCATTGCTGCCCTGCAAATACGTTCATCAGTGCCATCTTTCGAGATTATATATATATGGATTAATATATGATACTTGGTTTTCTCTATCTGACTGACTTCACTCTGCATAATAGGCTCTAGGTTCATCCATCTCATTAGCACTGAGTCAGATGCATTCCTTTTTATGACTGAATAATATTCCATTGTATATATGCACCATTGCTTCTTTCTCCCTTCATCTGTCAATGGACATCTAGATTACATCCACGTCCTCAGTTCAGTTCAGTCGCTCAGTCGTGTCCGACTCTTTGCGACCCCATGAATCGCAGCACGCCAGGCCTCCCTGTCCATCACCAACTCCCGGAGTTCACTCAGACTCACGTCCATCAAGTCAGTGATGCCATCCAGCCATCTCATCCTCTGTCGTCCCCTTCTCCTCCTGCCCCCAATCCCTCCCAGCATCAGGGTCTTTTCCAATGAGTCAACTCTTCACATGAGGTGGCCAAAGTACTGGAATTTCAGCTTTAGCATCAGTCCTTCCAAAGAACACCCAGGACTGATCTCCTTTAAATGGACTGATTGGATCTCCTTGCAGTCCAAGGGACTCTCAAGAGTCTTCTCCAACACCACAGTTCAAAAGCATCAATTCTTCGGCACACAGCTTTCTTCACAGTCCAACTCTCACATCCATACATGACCACTGGAAAAACCATAGCCTTGACTAGATGGACTTTTGTTGGCAAAGTAATGTCTCTGCTTTTGAATATGCTATCTAGGTTGGTCATAACTTTTCTTCCAAGGAGTGAGCATCTTTTCATTTCATGGCTGCAGTCACCATCTGCAGTGATTTTGGAGCCCCCATAAATGTCCTAGTTGTTGTAAATAAAGCTGTGATGAACATTGGGGTACACGTGTCTTTTTCATTAAAAGGACATATCAAATGAAATCGGAGAAGGAAATGGCAACCTACTCCAACATTCTTGCCTGGAAAATTCCATGAACAGAGGAGCTTGGCAGGGTACAGTCCACAGAGTCACAAAGAGTTGCACGTGACTGGGTGACTAACACTGACTGACTCATAGTAAAATATTCAATTTTCAATTCTCAATATTCAAGTGGATGATGTGAAAATTTTAAATTTGTTTGAAACTAAAAAAGATTAAGTATATAAAGGAAAATCTGACAGAATTAAAAAGAAATGCAAACATCCAAATCATGGTTTATCATACTGTCTCAGTAACTGATAAGCAAACAGAAAAAATGTAGTCATATGTAGATTTAATTCAACATATTACCTAAATGAGATTATTGGGTATAGATAGAACACTATACTCAGAAACTGTAGAATGTAAATTCCCCTGAAGCATAGAGAACATCACTATGATAAGGTGAATAGAGTCTCCCTCCAAAAAAAATGTCCACCCCAAAAATCAGAAATTGATCTTATTTGAAAATAGGGTCTTTCAAAATGAATGTGTTATGATGAGGTCATGCTGGATTAGGTGGACTGTAAATCCAATGACTGATTTCCTTATAAGAGGAGGAAAGGACACAGAGACGTAAAGACACAGAGACATAAAGACAAAGGGCATGCAAAGACTGAGCGGAGGTTAGGGCAATACAGCAACAGGGGAAGGAGTGCCAAGGGCACGGGGAGTCTCCAGCACCTAGGAAAAGGCAGGGAAGAATTGTTTAAAGAAATTTAAAAGGCAGCAGGAACTGCTGAAACTTGATTTTGGACATCTATCCTCCTGACCTACGAGAGAGTAGGTTCCTATCGCTATAAGTTGCCAACTTTGTGTTAATTAGTTGCAGTGGCCCTGATGACTGACACGGGAGAGCAGTGAGGGAGTTTGCTTTTACCTGGCAAGGTCAGCAATACACTTTCTCTCTCCTATCTCAGGGGTGTATCACCTCTCCAGCTCTATGTCAAAAAGCACTCTGCAGGGACCTTGATCACCTTTCCCAATCCTTCCATGTTCTAGTTCACTTCTTTCAATTGCTTTAAACATGAAAGCATACCCTAATTACTTGCAGAAGCTTCTTTAGAGAGACATTTAGGTTACTTCATTTTTATGTGTTTTTTTAATAGTGCGTGTTGTGCAATGGATATTTTTTTCCCCTTTAATGTATATATATAGAGAAGGATTCTTGAGAACAAAGACATTTTTTCTCAACTTCATTAATTTTCATGTTAATTTTACATTATAGAGACTCCTTTTCTTCTATTCTTATTCATTTTGCCATCCCCTTACTCTACACAACTGAAAAGATAAGGCTTCTCTTTTAAGAGGTCCTGGTTCCATGGGACTGAAGCAGTCTATAAGGTGCTCCATGACCATGGTGTTGTCTAATAAGGTGAGAATAGAGGTTACCCTTGCCAATCTCTCTTTTCTCTTCTAATTCTCTAGAAATATAGTTTGTCTACATCCGTAACATCCAAAGCAAAAGGAGAGGGATTTATTCTTCCTATAAATCGTTCTAGCATTTTGCTCTTCTTGGTGAGCAACTGCATTGCATAAGCTTCTTTCCTACATTAACAGTTATCTGACCACTTTTCTCTCAAACTGATTGTACCATCGGGCTGCAATCAGCAGTGTGGGAGTCTTTGTTTTCACCCTACTCCCTCATTTTCTGAGTGTGTTAAATACACGTTGCTTTGTTTTAATTTGAGTTTCCTAAATTCACAATGAATTCTAGTAACTTTCTGAATTATTTTGGCCATTTGAGCTTCCTTTCTTATTGTTCTTTTAGATATTTGACAAAACTAGTTTCAACTGTTTGCCCATGGATGGAGGACCCTGGTAGGCTGCAGTCCATGGGGTCGCTGAGGGTCGGACATGACTGAGCGACTTCACTTTCACTTTTCACTTTCATGCATTGGAGAAGGAAATGGCAACCCACTCCAGCGTTCTTGCCTGGAGAATCCCAGGGACGGGGGAGCCTGGTGGGCTGCTGTCTATGGGGTCACAAGAGTCGGACATGACTGAAGTGACTTAGCAGCAGCAGCAGTTTCAACTGTTTGCACTAAAACATATCTAGCTTTTTTTCAGGAATGGTCCCTCTTGCTTTTGCTTTTTAAAAAGTCCTCTACGTATTCTTTGACAAAGAACTGTACAAAAAAGATCTTCACAACCCAGATAATCACAATGGTGTTATCACTCACCTAGAGCCAGACCTCCTGGAATGTGAAGTCAAGTGGGCCTTAAGAAGCATCACTATGAACAAAGCTAGTGGAAGTGATGGAATTCCAGTTGAGCTCTTTCAAATCGTTTTAGGAGGATGCTGTTGAAAGTGCTGCACTCAATATGCCAGCAAATTTGGAAAACTCAGCAGTAGCCACAGAAATGGAAAAGGTCAGTTTTCATTCCAATCCCAAAGAAAGGCAATGCCAAAGAATGCTCAAACTACCTCACAATTGCACTCATCTCACATGCTAGTAAAGTAATGCTCAAAATTCTCCAAGCCAGGCTTCAGCAATACATGAACCGTGAACTTCCAGATGTTCAAGATGGTTTTAGAAAAGGCAGAGGAAACAGAGATCAAATTTCCAACATCTGCTGGATCAATAAAAAAGTAAGAGAGTTCCAGAAAAACATCTATTTCTGCTTTATTGACTATGCCAAAGCCTTTGACTGTGTGGATCACAATAAACTGTGGAAAATTCTGAAAGAGATGGGAATACCAGACCACCTGACCTGACTTCTGAGAAATCTGTATGCAGGTCAAGAAGCAACAGTTAGAACTGGACATGGAACAACAGACTGGTTCCAAATAGGAAAAGGAATACATCAAGGCTGTATATTGTCACCCTGCTTACTTAACTTCTATGCAGAGTACATCATGAGAAATGCTGGGCTGGAAGAAAGCACAAGCTGGAATCAAGATTTCTGGGAGAAACATCAATAATTTCAGATATCCACATGACACCATCCTTATGGCAGAAGAAGAACTAAAAAGCCTCTATATGAAAGTGAAAGAGGAGAGTGAAATAGTTGGCTTAAAGCTCAACATTCAGTAAACTAAGATCATGGCATCCAGTCCCATCACTTCATGGCAATTAGATGCGGAAACAGTGGAAACAGTGGCAGACTTTATTTTTTGGACTCTAAAATCACTGCAGATGGTGATTGCAGCCATGAAATTAAAAGACGTTTGCTCCTTGGAAGGAAAGTTATGACCAACCTAGATAGCATATTCAAAAGCAGAGACATTACTTTGCCGACAAAGGTACGTCTAGTCAAGACTATGGTTTTTCCTGTGGTCATGTAAGGATGTGAGAGTTGGACTGTGAAGAAAGCTGAGCGCCGAAGAATTGATGCTTTTGAACTGTGGTGTTGGAGAAGACTCTTGAAAGTCCCTTGGACTGCAAGGAGATCCAACCAGTCCATTCTGAAGGAGATCAGCCCTGGGTGTTCATTGGAAGGACTGATGTTGAAGCTGAAGCTCCAGTACTTTGGTCATCTCACGTGAAGAGTTGACTCATTGGAAAATACCCTGATGCTGGGACGGATTGAGGGCAGGAGGAGAAGGGGACAACAGAGGATGAGATGGTTGGATGGCATCACTGACTCAATGGACATGAGCTTGTGTAAGCTCCAGGAGTTGGTGATGGACAGGGAGGCCTGGAGTGCTGTGGTCCGTGCGGTCACAAAGAGTTGGACAGAGTGAGTGTCTGAACTGAACTGATCCTATTTTAGAATCAATTTTTTCTGTTGTATATAAATTCTACCAAGAATTAATGGCATTGATTTTAGAGTCAAGATAGTATTTAACTTTGGAGGACAAGAAATGGGATTTAGAAAAATTTCTTTGTCTGTGTTTGGGTGATGGAAAGATCCAGAAGTGGATTTTATTTTAGTATTTTATATATTATATAATATTAGTATAAATATGACATTTGTATTATAACTAAGCATTCATAAGTATAAATATAAGTATATTATAAAGAGAGTATACTATTAGTATGCATATAAATATCCGTGTCTTCCATTCTGAGACTAGGAAGGTGGATGCTGTGGCTGGAGGTCTGGATCATCATCTCTAATGAGTGTCATCCATGCCCTTGGTGTGATGGGGCAGGAACCCTGGGAACATCTGACGCAAGTGGAACCACTGCATTCTCATCAGACCACTGACCTGGCTCCTCCATGAGAGACACTGTTTGTCAGATCTGAGCCACTGATGCCAAGCCTATTCCCACTGAAGTCAGTCTCTCCAGGTGGAAATTTGTCCGTGTGTTTTGATTATTTCTCAAACAATTTTCTTTGATGATGGTAGTGAAGGTGAGTTGACAAGAATCCAAGTGGAGGCAATGGGCCCTTTCAGTCAATGCTTATCATTGCTCGACGGGAGGTGGCAAAGCCCTGCATCCGGGTGGGCTCAGGATAAATGGTAAAGAGTATGGGGAAGGTATTGGGGTTTTTTTTTTTTTTTTTCTGTGTGAAGTTTGAGTCAAGGTGATACAAGATATTTATTCTCTTTCCTACTAAATAAATGCTTTGATGACAACAAACATTTATGTGCATGATACATAAAAAAATGGGGGGGGGTAGGAGAGAGAAAATAGTGTTACTGACTAGTATGTAAGTAAATACATAAAGAAAGCTAAGCACTGAAGAATTGATGCTTTTGAACTGTGGTGTTGCCTGGATGGCATCACTGACTGGATGGACGTGAGTCTGAGTGAACTTCGGGAGTTGGTGATGGACAGGGAGGCCTGGCATGCTGCGATTCATGGGGTCGCAAAGAGTCGGACACGACTGAGTGACTGAACTGAACTGAACTGATGTAAGTAAATACAATGAAAACTTGTGATGTTTTGGAAATCAAAGACTGTAACTCAGTACATTAAGAGGATGGTGGGGGAAAATCCCAAGATCAGCTCAAGTAATGCAGGTGAGTGTTTTAAAAATCCAATTCCCTTTAATTGTATATTAAAAAACAAATAGAAAATGAAAGAAAAAGTTCAACTAAATGAAATCCACATAGGAACTCCTACAGCTAACATCATACTCACTAGTAAAAGCTTTTCTTCTAAGATTAGGAACAAAATAAGAATGTCTCTTGCCACCTCTATTTAACATAGTACTGGAGGTCCTGACTAGAGCAGGTAGGCATGAAAAAGATATAAAAGAGATCCAAGTTGATAAAGAATTTAAAAATATCTATATTTACAGATGACATGATATTATGTATCAGATCAGATCAGATCAGATCAGTCACTCAGTCTTGTCCAAGCCTTTGCAATCCCATGAATCGCAGCATGCCAGGCCTCCCTATCCATCACCAACTCCCAGAGTTCACTCAGACTCATGTACATCGAGTCAGTGATGCCATCCAGCCATCTCATCCTCTGTCATCCCCTTCTCTTCCTGCCCCCAATCCCTCCCAGCATCAGAGTCTTTTCCAATGAGTCAACTCTACACATGAGGTGGCCAAAGTACTGGAGTTTCAGCTTTAGCATCATCCCTTCCAAAGAAATCCCAGGGCTGATCTCATTCAGAATGGACTGGTTGGATCTCCTTGCAGTCCAAGGGACTCTCAAGAGTCTTCTCCAACACCACAGTTCAAAAGCATCAATTCTTCGGCGCTCAGCCTTCTTCACAGTCCAACTCTCACATCCATACATGACCACAGGGAAAACCATAGCCTTGACTATCCAGACCTTTGTTGGCAAAGTAATGTCTCAGCTTTTGACTATGCTATCTAGGTTGGTCATAACTTTCCTTCCAAGGAGTAAGCGTCTTTTAATTTCCTGGCTGCAGTCACCATCTGTAGTGATTTTGGAGCCCAGAAAAATAAAGTCTGACACTGTTTCCACTATTTCCCCATCTATTTCCCATGAAGTGGTGGGACTGGGGGCCATGATCTTCATTTTCTGAATGTTGAGCTTTAAGCCAACTTTTTCACTCTCCACTTTCACTTTCATCAAGACGCTTTTTAGTTCCTCTTCACTTTCTGCCATAAGGGTGGTGTCATCTGCATATCTGAGGTTATTGATATTTCTCCCGGCAATCTTGATTCCAGCTTGTGTTTCTTCCAGTCCAGCGTTTCTCATGATGTACTCTGCATAGAAGTTAAATAAACAGGGTGACAATATATAGCCTTGACGTACTTCTTTTCCTATTTGGAACCAGTCTGTTGTTCCATGTCCAGTTCTAACTGTTGCTTCCTGACCTGCATACAAATTTCTCAAGAGGCAGATCAGGTGGTCTGGTATTCCCATCTCTTTCAGAATTTTCCACAGTTTATTATGATCCACACAGTCAAAGGCTTTGGCATAGTCAATAAAGCATAAATAGATGTTTTTCTGGAACTCTCGTTTTTTTTCCATGATCCAGCTGATGTTGGCAATTTGATTTCTGTTTCCTCTGACTTTTCTAAAACCAGCTTGAACATCAGGAAGTTCACAGATGTATACAAAACCCTAAATATCCATGAAAAATGTGTTAGAAATACAAAATTTAGTGAAGTGTCAATATATAAAATCAATACATTAAAATGAGAAGCACTAATATGCACTATTAATGAACTACATAAAAAGGAATTAATAAAACCAATCCATTTACAAAAATATCAAAAAGAATAAAATACTAAGGACTAAACTTAGCCAAGGGGACAAAAGACTTAGAGATATAAAACTAGAAATCATAGCTGAAAGAAGTTAAAGGTATTCAACATAAATGAAAGATATCCCAAGTGCATGAGTTGGAAGATAACAATATTACCCGATGTGTTCTGAGATTCAATGCAACCCTTATCAAAATCACAATGTTATTTTTTCTAGAAAATGAAAACACATTTTAAATTCATATAGAGTCTCAAGGAGGCTATATGACCAAAACCAACTTGAAAAGAAATTTGAGGGTCTCAGACTTCTTTATTTCTTAACATAAAAGCTACAGTAATCAAAACAGTATGGTATTGGCACAAAGAGAGACTGGTTGAACAATAGGGCAGGATAGAGAGCTCAGAAGTGAACCTTCATGGTTTTAGTCAAATGACCTCCAACAAATGTCCCATGGAGAAAACACAGCCTCTTCAATAAATGTCATTGGAAAACTAGCTGTGTATGTACACCAGTATAAAGCTGGCCCTTTACCTTGCATCATGAACAAAAACCACCTTAAAATGGAATGAAAACCTAAATGGATGAGCCGAGTCTCTTAAATCCATGGGAAAAACATAAGAGAGAAGCTAATAGTCTTAGATTTAGGCATGGTTTCTTGGATATGACACCAACAGGATATGAAACAAAAGTGAAATAGACATGTGGGATGACATCAAACTTAAAAACGTGTTCGTTAAAGACTTAAATATTAATAACAGTGTGGAAAGGCAAACTGTGGGGTGGGGGAAATGTTTGCAAATGTCCAATAAGAGGATAATATTTGGAATACATAAAAATTACTAGTTAAGCCAATAACCATATTTAAAATTTTCATATTACTTGAAGGCATTTCTCTGGAGATGGTCTACAAATTGCCAACAAACATATAAGAAAATGCTCAAATCACTAACCATTAGTGAAATAAAAACAATAAAGATATAATACTTTACAATCATTAAATGGCTGACATGAAAGAGAAAAGAATATGTGTTGGCTATTATGTGGAGAAATTGCAATGATTTTGCACTGTTGATGGGAAGAAAAATGGTGCATCTACTATGAAGAGTAATATAGGGTTCTTCCCAAAATCGAAAAAGAATTATTATATGATGCAATAAAACATCTAAATAGATAGTAAAAAAAAAGAAAAGAAAGAAAAGAGGTAGTCTGTCTAAGAGATATTTGCATGCCCATTTACATAGCAACACTCTTCCGCATGGTCTAAAAGTGGAGGCAACCCCAGCGTTCCTTGGTGGATGAAGACGGAAACAAAATATACACATGTGATGGGATACTCTTCAGCCTTAAAAAGGATGGAAATACAGTCAGATGCTTCAAAATGGCTAAATCTTGAGGACACTATGCTAAGTGAAATAACCAAACCCCCAAAAGACGAATGCTGTAGGTTGTACTTTTCTGGAGTATCTGAAGAAGTCACATTCGTTAGGACAGAAAGTAGAATGGTGGCTGCCAGTGGTGGAGATAATGGGGAACCAGGGAGTTATTGTTTAGGGGCATGGAGTTTCAGGATTGCAAGATCGGAGATCTGATATAAAACAAGTTCAGAGATCTGATTTACAACAAGGTGAATATGCTAAACACTACTTAACTGCACGCTCAAAATTAGTTACAACAAAAATTGCTATTTTTTTGGATTATAAAAATGTAGAAACTTATAAAAGTTAGTATAGAATCAATGTCAAAACTACAGTATGGTCTTGAAGTGTAATGGGTTTATTTTCCACTTAAGGACAATAAAAAAACTAGAGCTGCATCATGCATATTTTGGGGTTCAATGACTAATTAACACTGAACTCAAATTGGAATCAGGCGGTAGGTTAGGTGTGAACTAAGAACCTACTGTGTACCAGCAGCTTGCAAAGCATTAACAGGATAAAAAGCCAAATAAACCACTTCTGACACCTTACAGTGATCTTCAGTGTAAAGATCAACCAGGGTAAAGCCAACTTGTAGGGTTTTAAAAATAATTCTCTTTAACAGTGTTTGAGAATTCCTACTCAATCTAAAATCAGACAAGCTTTCCTGGTTCAGTCAAATTTATAATTAAGGATCTTCTAAGATCCACAGATTCCTCTCTGTTTGTACCATTAAATGGACATAATGATGAGAAATCTAGAGTCGCATACAATATATTGTGCTTTTTCTTTCATTTGCAAATTCAAATGAAGTATTCCATGGAGTGACAAAAATAAAATAGATGAGAGAGAAAGAAGGAAGGAAGGAAGATGAGGAAAAGAGGAGGAGAGTGAGGAGAATAAAAGAGATGAAGAAAGAGAGAGTAGGAGATAGAATTATATAATAGCATGGGATGATAAGAAGCATGTCATTTGGGAATGGAAAATTGTAGGCACTCCTCAGAGTGAAGGCATTATGTGAGAGGAATACAGTAATCTATGGAAGACTCAGAATTAATTTTGGAGCCCAAAGATGAGACAATGGGATCAAGAATCCAGAAGAGACCTTGGATTATCTACCCCTTCAGTAATGGTGATCAACAGTCTGATGACTTGGGTGTTCTAGCCCCTCTCCCACAGTTCTCCTGAGCAGGAGAGCAGGGAGATGGAGAGCTGTGATCAGAGGCAGGGCACATCCCCACTGACCATACAGGGTGCAGACCATACCATGTCCAGGGGACCACCTTCTGGTAGTGACCATGGGAGTGGATGACTCTAGGGAGCTATGACAAGGAGGCCACTGGGCTCTGAGTCCAGGCTGTGTGTTGAGCCCAGGAAGCAATGAAGATGGAGCTCTGAACAGGCAAGTCAGGACTGAGGGTCCAGGCTACCCTGGGGAGAGTGGGACAGAGAGCAGGGAGCTGTGCTCTCTGCCAAGAAAGTGCACCTTCCCTCTCCAACTCCTGCCTCTGCAATAGATACCAGGACCTTCCTCCTTATTCAGAGATACCTGTGCTAACAAAGCACCATTTTCTGTGGTCTTAACTAGCCAGGACACTGTCACCTGTCAGGCTGGGTTGTGAAGGATCAGTAGAACTATGGATTTAGGGCATCTCTGGGACTCCTAAGGGGAGAAACCCAAGACAGGGAGCACTAGGAGCATCTAAAGCAGGACCAGAGGTGTTCCCTGCTGTCTTGTTGGGTGGTAGCATCAGTGAACAGAAGGGGGAGGGGAGGAACAGCCCGCTGCAGGATTGAGGGTAAGCATGGTCTTCCTAACTCCCCGTAATTGACCCCCATGTTATCACTACAGAAGGGGCAAAGCTGAGCCTACCAATGCCCTCCTTCCAGGTGGCTGAGGGGAGAATGCAGAGCACATATTTACATGGATTCAGTGAAGTGAAGTGAAGGAGGAGGCATCAGAGTTTGTGTCGTTTCATGTCTTCAGTGAAGGATGTTGAATTCGGACACATATGCTGTTTCAGAGACTCTGCTCACCACTCTGCCCACTCTGTTACCCAGACTTTGAGATTGGAGTCTTACCCTTTAAGGATATTAATTTTCTGTTGGCAAGTAAATGCCTTATTCATTTTGCGTCTCACACTTGCAGTATTTTTTTGTCCAGGATATGCTTCCAAGAAGGATTAAATAAAATATAGGATGAAAGAATAAATTAAATGAATGAGGAATTAATTCCTCAAACTAAACCCAGGGCCTCCTCCAAAGCCCTATTATACTGCTCTCAGGAAAACCAGTCTCTCCAGTCACCCTCCTTCACGTTGCTGTGTGCTTCTGGCTCAGTCTCCACAAGGCATCCTTCACGTCCTTGTTTCTCAGACTGTAGATGAGGGGGTTGAGCATCGGGATGACCAGGGTGTAGAAGACAGAGACAACCTTGCCCTGCTCCATGGACTGCACAGCTCCTGGCTGGGCATACATGATAAATGCAGTCCCATAAAGAAGGGACACGGCTGTCATGTGGGAGCCGCAGGTGGAGAAGAGCTTGTGTCTCCCTCCTCCTGAGCGAATCCTCAGGATGGTCACTGTGATGTAGCCATAGGAGACAAGGACCACAAGTATAGTGCCCACAATTACGAGGCCACAGAGACCAAACATGACCAGCTCATTGGTCGTAGTGTCAGCACAAGCAAGCTTGAGCAGAGGCGGCACATCACAGTGGAAGTGGTCGATGTGGTTGGAGCTGCAGAACGGGAGGCTGAATGTGAAGCTGGCCTGCAGGATGGAGTTGAAGGAGCCCCCACAGTAGCAGCCCAGCATCAGGAGGGCACAGGCCGAGGGGCGCATGGAGATGGGGTAAAGCAGGGGGTTGCAGATGGCCATGAAGCGGTCATAGGCCATCACGGCCAAGAGGAATCCCTCAGTGGTGATCATGGTGGAGAAGAAGAAAAACTGGGTGACACATCCTGCAAAGGTGATGACCTTGGTCGATGACATTAAGTCAAACAGGGCCTTGGGGTAGATGACAGATGAGTAGCACAAGTCCAGGAAAGAGAGGTTCTTGAGGAAGAAGTACATTGGAGAGTGCAGACGGGCATCCAGCGTGATGACCACGATCATGGTGAGGTTCCCCAGGACGTCCACCAAGTACAGAAGAAGGAACAGAGCAAACAGCAGGGCCTGGGTCTGTGGGCCACCCCCAAATCCATCCAGCACAAACTCCTGCAGAGGCATCACTGAGAGGTTTCCGTTCCCATAGGGTGACATGGCTCTCAGCTAGGCAACAAGCGGCATACAGCAGAAAGCAGATGGGAGGCAATGAGAAGGAGCAGCTCAACGTCACAAGTGTATTATTTTGGAGAACAGGATCCTCTCAGTGACCCACTGCCTCCTGACTAACAGACAACTAGATACCCACCCTTCTTCTAGATGAGCTCCAACTGACCTGAAACAAACATATCCTCTAATTCCTAAGTATGCTTGGACCATAAAAAAGGCCAGTTACCAAAGAATTGATACTTTTGAATTGTGGTGCTGGAGAAGATTCTTGAGAGTCTCTTGGGCTGCAAGGAGATCAAACCAGTCAATCCTAAAGGAAATCAACCCTAAATATTCATTGGAAGGACTGATGCTGAAGCTCCAATACTTTGGCCACCTGATGCAAAGAGCCAAGTCATTGGAAAAGACCCTGAGGCTGGGAAAGGTTGAAGGCAGGAGGAGAAGGGGGCAACAGAGGATGAGATGGTTGGATGGCATCACCGACTCAATGGACATGAGTTTGAGCAAACCCCAGGAGATAGTGGAGGACAAGGATTCCTGGTGTGCTACAGTCCATGGAGTCGCAAGGAGTTGGACACGACTTAGTGACTGAAAAGAACAACAGAGTATGATTGGAGCGCTCACTCTGTGGAGGACGCCCAGTGTTTGGTATGAGATGGTGAGGAAGTCAATTCCTAGGCAGGTTGATAAGAAGTCTGCGGTCCCTGTGGAGGAGAGAGGAGTCTGGGGCTCTCAAAGAGGAGATAGGGGTCTGGAATTCTCAAGGAGGAGGAAAGGACAAATGCTGTTTTCCTACATTCCTTAGTAAGGGTTATATAACAACATTGTATCCTGCTTGAGAATCTTGAGGATAGTTTCTCCTTCCTGAAAACCTTCTGGCTGATCCTGTTATCTTAAAAATGTAAATTATGGGAGTGGGTCTAGTAAGATCCTTACAACCTTGAGACATTCATTGATTTATTGTAAAACCAATATAGAAGTACACAACTCCCTTGCTTAGACTAGTGAGGGGGGCACTCTCCATCCCCCTTCTGATGTCCATGTCAGAACCTTTCTCTGGCCCTTTTCTTACTTTAATAAAACTCTGCTACACAAAAGCTCTTTAGTGATCAAGGCTGGTCCCTGGTGCCAAAGCTAAATCTTCTTCTTCAGAGGTCATGAATCTGACATCGTTCACTGTAAGCTATCATTTTGGGGGCTCATCCAGGATCTTCAGGACAACGTAAGAACTCTCAGAGCTCTAGACTCTCTGCTTTCTCAGTATGCACATTTCCTGCTTTACTTTACTAACTCTTCTGTGTGCTTTTGTGAATGAATGTCACACCCTGTGTAAAGCAAGTGATGAACCCTGCTCTGTGGTTTCACAGTGCTGTGTAATGACTGATGGAAGCCCCAGAAAGGGGAACATTGTCAGGGGTTTATACTGACCTGCCAATGCCAAGAGACACCCAACATCCCTGCGAGGGAAGCGGCCAGAGTTGGGCAAAGCACGTGGACCAAACTTTCCTTTCTCGGTCACCTTTTCCTGGTCTCTTTGACCATTTCGTAATTGCGTGGGAAATTAAACCTACTAACATAATCTGTCAGACCATAAACTTTCAAGGGACTTATGATCTATGCTGTTATTGTGTACTTTTACTTAGACCCCCTCTATGGGAGTGCTTAGCCTTGTCAGAAAGTTACTAGGAGCATATATGGAGCGAGAGGGAACTCTGGCTCCAGCAGCATGTTCGGGAACTAGGCAGAACTCTAGCTCCAGGAATATCTCTCAGGTTAAAGGTCACTCCCTTGGCTGTCTGCCTCAGGGGCCAGAGTCCTAAACGTGAGTCTTTATCATGGCTGTGCCTCCACCCTATGTGGATAGAAGCGCTGCTGGTGACCATGAGGTTTTTGAGGACACAGATCAGGAATTGCAGGATCTGGTCAGATTGGAAGTGCAATGGGCTTCTTCCTTTGCTAGTGCTGTTAGTGGACCAGGGGAATGAACTGGAAGGATTGGTCCTAGAAGCTTGAGGACAAAATTCACGTTTTCCTCACTGGCCGACCCTCCACCACCTCTTTTACTATCATGAACACTAGCGTGGTGACGCTCAGAAGGGACGTCTTGATCGTTGTTCGTCCCTTCGTGACTCACCGCTTCTACTGCAGTCAGGGTTGTATTCAGGAATGTGAATGGCACATGGAACGCGGATGCTTCCCACAGCAGTCCTAGCTTGGGCAACATTCCGGGACAGCTACTCTGTTACATTCTGGGTGGCAGCAGAGAAAAGGCGAAGTCAAACAAAGATCTCAGTGGTAAGGAGCTAGAAATCAATCTGGGATGCCATCAGCTCTACCCCTGGTGCGTCTCCACCCCTCCTCAGTGGAAGAACCGGGAGGGATGAGTAAGGCGCCTGTGTGGGTAAGGGACAGACTACGTCTAATCAGGGGAAAAAAGCTTCACTTGAAAGTCTGTCTACACTCACATTTAGAGCAGGGAGGGATGCCTCCGATGGAAAGAAGCCATGGCTGTGGATGCCGCTTTTTTCTCTCTTACAGATGGGAGCTAGCGGTTCCAAAACCACTCCTTTAAAATGTATTTTAAAAAAAGCTGGGACAAGTTTGATCCCCACAATTTAAAAAGACATATCTGATCTTCTTCTGTGATATTGAATAGGCACAGTATCCTTTGGAAGACAGGGAACACTGGCCGGTTAAAGGGTCTCTCAATTATGATACTGTTTTACAACTAGAAGTACCATATGTGTGGCTCTTTATCTCTCTGAAAGATATTCCAGACTTGCGTCCTAAGGGTGCAGATTTGGGTGTGAAACTTTCAGTTCCCCCCAGTCCTCTTACTTTGCCTCTGCATCTGGGATTCCCAATTGAACAGGCTGAGAATCAGGACACACTTCCAGGAGGGGTTGCCTCAGTCTAGGTAGAAATTAGCACAGTTCGAATTGTGGTCATGACTATTTGGAGGATCCAAAAAGTACATAGAAGTCTTTATGGGACTAACCTTACTTTACGAGCTTCCTTAGAGAGATATAATACATGTCTTGGGACAGATGCTGACTCCTGACTTGAGAGCTCGAGTTCTGAGGGAAGCTACTACTTTTGGAGATGAATGGCTTGAACGTGAGATAAGGGGAAAGAGGGAACATGAAATAGCCCTCCTCCCTACTGGGAGCCAAGCAGTTCCCACGACAGAGCCAGACTGGAACTATAACATGGCTAACTGGGATCAGAATCACTTTGCCAGACATATTCTTGAGGGACTCAAGCGAATACACACTAAGACTTTATGCTAAGTTGGCTGACATAGAGCAGGATGAGAAGGAAACTCCTGGCAAATTCCTAGATAATTATGGGAGGCTCTCTGCAAGTTTACTGACATTGATCCTGAAAATACAGAGGAGGAATGATCTTAAAAGATAGGTTTCTCACTCAGTTGGTTCCAGAAATCTGCTGTAAGTTACACAAACAGGTGTTCAGACTAAATCAGTCTTTAGAAAAACGGTCGCAGCTGGCTCAGACAGTATATTACAGTAGAGAAATGAGGATAAACGACAACAGACAAGAACCAAAGAAAAGACCCAGGCTGTAGTCATGGCTGTGAGAACTGCTATGAATCAACCTGAAGAGAAAAGTGCCCAGAAGGACCCAGGTGAAAAGGGGCGGACTTGTTATCACTGTGGAGAGGAGGGGCATCTCAAGTGGGATTGCCCTCAGGCATCTAAGCCGCCCCTGGCTCCATGTCTGGTCTGCAAAGGACCATGCTGGAGGACAAACTGCCCTCTGAGGCATAGGCCCCAGGGGTCAGACTCTCCGGACAATCAGGACTGAAGGTGCCCAGGGTCCCCACACAACCCCCCATCCTAATAGGCCTTGAGGAACCCTGGGTATTAATAACTGTGGAGGGCCAATCAGTCAATTTTCTTTTGGACACTGGGGCAAATTTCTCTGTCCTCACTGAAGCCCCTGGCCTGCTTTCCTTCCAATCCACTGCCGTAATGGGACTATCTGGACAAGCCAAATGTTATTATTTCAGTCATCCTTTAAGCTGCAACTTGGACTCTGTACTATTTTCTCCTGAGTTTCCATTCGTGCTGGAGTCTCCCTCACCCTTTCTGCGGAGGGATACACTCAGCAAGGTCCAGGCCTGTTTTCATAAATATGGAGCCTGCTCCTTTTCTCCCATTAATTGAACAAAATGTAAATCCTAAAGTGTGGGCTAATGGAAAAACTGTGTGTCAAGCACAAAATGCTGTTCCTGCCTTTATCAAGCTCAAAGGCCCTTACCTATTTCCACATCAAAATCAGTACCCACTGAAAATTTCAGGAAGAGTTAAAACCCATCACTGAGAATTTAAAGGGGCGGGGGCTATTAATTCCCTGTAACAGTCCATGCAACACTCCTATTTTGGGTATACAAAAATCAAATGATAAATGGAGACTAGTTTTATGAATAATAAGATTTATGAATAATCTCATTATCTCATAATAAGATTTATGAATAATAAATGAGGCTGTGGTTCCTTTTACTCATGTGCCGAAAACAAATGGATTTTCTTGCTTACGGGTCTGGGTAGACACTTTTACTGGATGGATTGAGGCCTTTCCCTGCTGTAGTGAACAGGCTAAGGAAGTTATACAAATTTTAATCCCTGAAATTATTCCCAGGTTTGGGCTGCTGCAGAGCCTCCAGAGTGACAATGGCTCCACCTTTAAAGCTGCTGTAAGTCAGCAGGTGTCAAAAGCTTTAGGAATAGAATATTACTTGTATTGTTACTGGAGATCCCAATCCTCAGGAAAGGTTGAAAAAACTAATGACATTATTAGAGACATCTGCACAAATTAACTTGAGAGACATAGGAAAATTGGCTTAAAACTCTACCCATAGCTTTAATGAGGGCTTGAACTGTCCCCCAAAAGGAGGGACTGTTCCCCTTTGAATGTATTTATGGAAGACCCTTCTTATGCACAGACATTGTTATAGACCCTGAAGCCTTAGAATTAACTATGTGACTCAGCTTTCAGTTTTTCAACCTCCTCATCAATTGATGGCTTCCCATGGTGGGTTTCTCCACTTCAAGGGAAGGACTTTCTTCAACTCTGTGAATACCTTCACCACCAACAACAATCATACGTGATGCCTCTTCTTGATCTGATGACATCTAACAATCCTAAGATGGACTGGTATAACTTAACTAAGCACATAATGTGACTTTCAATTTTAGAATTAAAATTTTATGTTTTAACTTGGTTTAATGACTATTTTGCCTTACATCTGTAACTGTAACATGGGGTTTGTTTCTAACCGTCTGAAAGCTCTTAAGTTACAGATGGCTGTCCAGGTTCCTACAAGTGCTGCGGCCTCCCCCAACTATTACTTGGGGCCGCTGGTCAAAGACCCTCCTAGGAGGGTTAGCAGAATATGTTGCCTCAACAGTTTAGGAACTATGCCCCTCAACATCAGGAAGTAGTTATGGAATGAAAACAATGCCCCTTTCCCTTGGCAACATAATTCTCCTAAAATAAAAGGGGGGAATGAGAGAGTCAATTCTTAGGCAGGTTGATAAGAAGTCCAGGGTCCCTGAGGAGGAGAGAAGGGTCTGGGGTTCTCAAAGAGGAGACAGGGGTCTGGAATTCTCAAGGAGGAGGGAAGGCCAAACTTATTTTTTTTCTTCTATATTCCTTAGTAAGGATTATATAACAGCAATGTATCCTGCTTGAGGACAGTTTCTACTTCCTGAAAACCTGGCTAATCCTGTTATCTTAAAATATAAATTATGGGAGTGGGCCTAGTAAGATCTTTACAACCTTAACACATTCTTTTGATTTATTGTAATAACTAACTAAAAAAGTATATAACTCCCTTTCTTAGACTAGTAGCGGGTGGGCACTCTCCCACCCCTTCTGATGTCTATGTCAGAAACTTTCTCTGGCCCTTTTCTTTAATCAAACTCTGCTACACAAAGCTCCTGAGTGATCAGGGATGGTCCCTGGTCCCAAACTTAAATCGTCTTCTTCAGACATCATGAATCTGACATCGTTCACCATAGGCTGTCAATGGCTCAAGAGGTCCTGCTGAGCTGAGAGTCTCCAGCATAAGGATGGCTTCCATCTCCTTGTCGTTGTTGGCAGGACATGCACTCCCTTCTCACGGGGATGGTCCTGAGCTGTGCCATTCCTGCACTGGCTCAGATATCTAATCCTGCACCTTCCACCCCTATTTTACTCATTCTTAATTTTAGAAATCATTAAGCACCTGATGCTATCAGGAACTGACCCAGTGATGGTTCTAACTCCAGGCCAGTCCGGGAGCAGATCAGGGGCCAGCCCTCACCAGGCTAAAGTGGAGCTGCGTCTGCCTCTCCTGCAGACCCTGAGAGACAGACCCTATGTCTCTGAGCATTTTTGTCTCTGAGATAAGACTGTGGTGGCAAACATCAACAGAGCTCTCCACATCCTTGGGAACCTAAGGGTTCTTTCTTAAAATGCCTAGAAGTTGGACAATTCATGGAGAGGGGACAGCCCAGCTCCATGGTCTGAGAACAGCAGGACAGAGGCTGGGACACATTCAGGACGTGAGCAAATCCTCCCTGTCCTTACTCCCATGCCCCTGGCGCGTTGGCACATCCCCTGAAGTAATTGCTTGGAGCCATGGTAGCCACCAATACAGTCACATCTGCCTCAATGTTTGAGTCCTCCTGCTGAGTGCTGTTTCCTGTTCCTGTCACAGCCCAGACCTCCCTTGTCTGTACTGGACAGGGCTGACCACCACACTCACATGGAACATGGGGACAAGCTCTATGATGGCCAGAGAAAATGCTAGAGGAAATCTATCCTAAATAGAAAGGAGTGTGGAAGGCAGGGGACACAGAGCTATGGGGCCCCTAAAAAGTTGAGGGGATTAGTGAGAGGGTGAGGTCAATCAGCTTTAGAGCAGTTTCATATTTTCTAGAGTTGAGATCTTTGCCATCCTGGAACTGGCTGATTTTGGTGGGAGTGAGCTCCCTGGGAGTCAGGGTGTGCAGTTGGAGCCTGGTTGGTCATGGGCTCCTTGAAGGAGCGATGACCCTCCCAGCCTGAAGTTCTCCTAGAAGGAGGCCTGAGAGAGTTCATTCTTTCCAACAGTAGAAGTGTGCATGACCATGTAGGTTGTCCAGCCTTCCTCTTCTGGCAGAGTTGACTCCAAGCCTCACATGAGAACAGAGGGGACAGTCTGGCCTGGGGCAGGCAGGGTTCACTCTGATATGTGTTTGGAGCTGCTGCTGAGTGGAGTTGGTGGTCTGCCCTATGCTCCATGGCCAACCACCCTGGCCTCCCACCCCTGGCCTGTGGAAGCAGTCACAGTCATCATGACCAAGCTTTTCTGTCCGTCTCTGCTTACCCCCTGGTCATACGCACAATAGATTCACTGTGACCAGAGTGACTATCTTTTCCCCACACCCCAGGCTGGCTGTCTGCTCCTCTGCTCCTGGGGTTCCCAGCTTCCTGTTTCTGGTCTTTGGTTCCCAGGGCTATTTGTCCACCTCAGGAGCCTCGGGTCATCAAAACAGTGACCGTTAGGGTGCCTGGGGGAGCACATGAGGAACAATTTGCATTTTCATCTGGGAAGCCAGTCTCTCAGTTTGCTTTATAAAAACATACTCACACATTCCTTTGGCTGTTGAGATGACCCAGAGTGGCTGCAGTGCTGGCTTCACTGAATCTGTGAGTTGAGCCTGAGAAATGCCTTAAGGGGGTGAATCGGAATAATCCAGTGTTGTCAGAAGCCTCTATTTGTAATGACTGGGTCCTGAGTCCTTTCCTAATATATCTAGTTATCATGTGTGTCTGAGGCCCTACAGCAGCAGCATCATTTAAGACCTGGTCAGAAATGCAAGGTCTCAGACACTGAATTTAAGGTCATATTTATTCAAGACCCCCTGCTTATTTCTATTCTCATTAAAGATAAACCCACATTTATATAACACCCCCTGATTATTTCCACTCTCATTAAAGTTCAGACCTGTGGCCCTGACTGATCTTGCCCAGAGCAGTGAGAGGTAGGGGATCGTGTTGTTCAGAGTCCAGGCTCCCAGGACTAATCTGTCAGTAATGCTGACCACACCCTGATGAGTGATGACTGCAGTGCTCCTGTGATGTCAGGAGGGCCATGGCTCACCCAGGACATGTGCTCCTGGGGAGGACTTCTGACCCAAGTTTGTGCTGACGATAATGACGTGGTGTTGAGGATCCTGCTCCCTCCTTCACCTCTGGCTTCCTGTGCAGGGACGTGAGAGTGAGGAGGGGGCAGCAGAGAGCACCTAGGGTACCGGTCAGAGGCAGGCCATGTGCTCCAAGTGCCTGCTGCAGGAAAGTCTTGGGTCTTGGTGTAAGCAGGAGATGCTGCTGCTACTGCTGCTAAGTCGCTTCAGTCGTGTCCGACTCTGTGCGACCCTATAGACGGCAGGCCACCAGGCTCCCCCAGCCCTGGGATTCTCCAGGCAAGAACACTGGAGTGGGTTGCCATTTCCTTCTCCAATGCGTGAAAGTTAAAAGTGAAAGTGAAGTCGCTCAGTCGTGTCTGACTCTTAGCGACCCCATGGACTGCAGCAGGAGATGCGACTGGCTCAATTCTACGTGTTACCCTCAGCTGGGTAGTATTCATGGCACCTGCATCTTTGGATGACTCTATTGAAGATACTCTCCACCTGGCACAGCTGGGATTCGAGGTCTCAAGTGGCCAATTAGCATTTACTTGAGCTCTGAGTATGCTGGGACTCCCAACTCCTTGAGTCCCTGAATGATGCAATCCTGTGGCTAACCTTCCTTTGATACATCTCAGCCCAAAACAGGAGGAGCAGGAAGCCTGAAATTCCTCTGGGAGCACTGGGGTCCACCGGGTGAGAAGCAACTCAGAGGGACCCAGTGGCCCTTCTTGGAAAGGTCTCCTCAGGCTGCAGGTGTGACCTCCTGGCCATTCTCCTGGCCACACCATTCTCCTTTGCTTCATCCTGGCGTGTTGGTGTGACAAAGAGTTATGTGCAGGGCTCTGTGTCTGCAGAAGAAGCACAACCCTCTCTAAGTCATAATATGGCCCTTCCCTCATTGCAGGTCGAGTAAATGTATCTGTTAAGATATTTTAATCCTGCACTGAAAAATCAAAGCCAATTTATAAATGTGATATATGATTATTAGAAAATTATAGGAAGTATGAGAGTAAAATCCTGGAGAAAGTTGTGTTATGAATATGCTAAGGAAAATGAGGTTCTTAAGGCTCAAAAATTATTAGACAAAATAAATTTCAGGGGAAAAGTTTCCTTATAAAGGAATATTTCAAAATAAAAATGTTCAATCCACGTGGATTATCAGAAAATTTAAATTTGTATACCACTAAAGAGACTTCCCTGGTGGCTCAGATGGTAAAAGCATCTGCCTACAATGCAGAGACCTGGGTTCAATTCCTGGATTGGGAAGATCCCCTGGAGAAGGAAATGGAAACCCACTCCAGTATTCTTGCCTGGAAAATTCCATGGACAGAGGAGCCTGGTAGGCTACAGTCCACGGGGTTGCAAAGAGTTGACACGATTGAGCAACTTCACTTCGCTTCACTTCACCACTAATGAAGATTTCAAATATATGAATCAAAAACTGACAGAATTAGAAATGTAAACATCAAAATCATGATTGAAATTTATCATACTTCTCTCAGTAATTGATGAAACAAATAAAAATATTGTTGTCATGTATTGGACTGATTCAAAATATGAAACATGATATCACAACAAACTGCGGAAAATTCTTAGACAGATGGGAATTCTTAAAGAGATGCCTCCAAAGAAACCTGTATCCAGGTGAAGAAGCAACAGTTAGAACAGGACATGGAACAACAGACTGGTTCCAAATTGGGAAAAGAGTACATCAAAGCTGTGTATTGTCACCCTGCTTATTTAACTTCTATGCAGAATATATCACAGGAAATGCCAGACTTGATGAATCACAAGCTGGAATCAAGATTGCTGGGAAAACCAGGATAACCTCAGATATGCAGCTGACACCACCACTATGGCAGAAGTTGTAGAGGAATTAAAGAGCCTCTTGATGAAGGTAAAAAGGAGAGTGAAAAAGCTGGCTTAAAGGTCAACAGTCAAAATACAAAGACTATGGCATCTGGTCCCATCACTTCATAGCAAATAGAGGGGGAAACAATGAAAACAGTGACAGATTTTATTTTCTTGGGCTCCAAAATCACTGCAGGTGGTGACTGCAGCATTGAAATTGAAAGATGTTTGCTCCTTGGAAGAAAAGCTATGACAAACCTAGACAGCATATTAAAAAGCAGAGACATCACTTTGCTGACAAAGGACCATATAGTCAAAGCTATGGCTTTTCCAGTAGTCATGTACAGATGTGAGAGTTGGACCATAAAGATAGCTAAGCACCGAAGAATTGATGCTTTTGAACAGTGATGTGGAAAAGACCCTTGAGAGTCCCTTGGACTGCTGAAATAGCTGAAAGAAATTAAAGGCAACCTAAAAAAGGAAAGATATCCCATGTGCTTGAGTTGGAAGAGAACAAAATTATCCAATGTGATCTAAGCTTCAATGTCTCACTTTCAAAATCACAGTTACATTTTGCAGAAAATGAAAAGTACATTTTAAAATTCGTATGGAGTCTCAAGAAAGATCAATAGTCAAAACAATCTTGAAAGCAAAGTTGAAAGTCCCAGACTTTTTAAAGAAATTTATGTATTTTTAATTGAAGGATAATTGCTTTACAATATTGTGTTGGTTTCTGCCATACATTAACATGAATGCCATAAGTATACACATGTCACCTCCCTCCTGAACCTCCCGCTCACCTCCCACCCCACCCACCCCTCTAGCTTGTCACAGAGCCCAGTTTGAGTTCCGAGTCATACAGCCAATTCCCACTGGCGAACTGTTTTGTATGTGGTGATGTATGCGTTTCCATGACACTCTTTATTCGTCCCGCCCCCTCTCTCCTCCTCCTGCACATGTCCGTAAGTCTGTCCTCTATGTCTGCACCTCGACTGCTGCCCTGCAACTAGGTTCATCAGAACCATTTTTTAGGTTCCACATATATGCATTCATATACAACACTTGTTTTTCTCTTTCTGACTTACTTCACTCTGTATCATACACTCGAGGTTCATCCACGTCATTAGAACGGACTCCAATGTGTTCCTTTTCATGGCTGAGTAATATTCCATCGTGTATATGTACTGCAGCTTCTTTATCCATTCATCTGTCCATGGACACCCAGGTTGTTTCCATGGCCTAGCTATTGTAAATAGTGGTTCAATGAACATTGAAAAAAGTGCATCTTTTTCAATTTTGGTTTCCTTAGGGTATATGCCTAGTAGTTGGATTACTGGACATATGGCAGTTTTGTTCCTAGTTCTTTTTAATTTTCTTTTTAAAAAATACACTTATTTTTAATTGATTGATGATTGATTTACAATATTGGCTTGATTTCACCCATACATTAACATGAATTAGCCATAAGTGGGAAGTTGAAGAGGGAGGGGACATGTGTACACGTATTCCTAGATTTTAAGCAATCTCCATACTGACTTCCTTAGTCACTATATCTATTTACATTCCCACCAACAGTGCAATAGTCTTCCGATTTCTCCACAGCCTTTCCAGCATTTATTGCTTGTGGATTCTTTGGATAATGGCCATTCTGACTGGTGTGAGGTGATAGCTCATTAGAAAGAAAGATTTTTAAAGATCCTGTCTTTTACATCCAACCCCAACAGTCTCACTCTAAAGAAGATAAAGCTAATGACTTTCCTTACAAGAACTCATGACTAATGTCACTTTGCTATGAAAATCTGTTATTTCTGATTCATTATGAGCACTCAGACAAGATTCAAATATTCGCAGAGAAAGAAGCATAATGCATGTTGTGATAGTGAGCACGGCATCCCAAACTATCTCATCCCAGGAATTAAATGAGGTCAGCCACGTTCATCAGTATTTACTCCACTATAGTATTGTAGGGGACTGGAATGCAAAAGTAGGAAGTCAAGAAACACCTGGAGTAACAGGCAAATTTGGCCTTGGAATATGGAATGAAGCAGGGCAAAGACTAATAGAGTTTTGCCAAGAAAATGCACTGGTCATAGCAAACACACTTTTCCAACAATACAAGAGAAGACTCTATACATGGACATCACCAGATGGTCAACACTGAAATCAGATTGATTATATTCTTTGCAGCCAAAGATGGAGAAGCTCTATACAGTCAGCAAAAACAAGACCAGGAGCTGACTGTGGCTCAGATCATGAACTCCTTATTGCCAAATTGAGACTTAAATTGAAGAAAGTAGGGAAAACCACTAGACCATTGAGGTATGACCTAAAGCAAATCCCTTAGATCTGATGGATAGAGTGCCTGATGAACTATGGAATGAGGTTCGTGACATTGTACAGGAGACAGGGATCAAGACCATCCCCATGGAAAAGAAATGCAAAAAAGCAAAATGGCTGTCTGAGGAGGCCTCACAAATAGCTGTGAAAAGAAGAGAAGCAAAAAGCAAAGGAGAAAAGGAAAGATATAAACATC
>NW_011488967.1:57396-58785 GCF_000754665.1 Bison bison bison
AAAGCCTTTGACTGTGTGGATCACAATAAACTGTGGAAAATTCTGAAAGAGATGGGAATACCAGACCACCTGACCTGCCTCCTGAGAAATCTGTATGCAGGTCAGGAAGCAACAGTTAGAACTGGACATGGAACAACAGACTGGTTCCAAATAGGAAAAGGAGTACATCAAGGCTGTGTATTGTCACCCTGTTTATTTAACTTATATGCAGAGTACATCATGAGAAACGCTGGACTGGAAGAAACACAAGCTGGAATCAAGGTTGCCAGGAGAAATATCAAGAACCTCAGATATGCAGATGACACCACCCTTATGGCAGAAAGTGAAGAGGAACGAAAAAGCCTCTTGATGAAAGTGAAAGTGGAGAGTGAAAAAGTTGGCTTAAAGCTCAACATTCAGAAAACGAAGATCATGGCATCTGGTCCCATCACTTCATGGGAAATAGATGGGGAAACAGTGGAAACAGTGTCAGACTTTATTTTTCTGGGCTCCAAAATCACTGCAGATGGTGAGTGGAGCCATGAAATTAAAAGAAGGAAATTAAATAAGTTTCCTTGAAAGGAAAGTTATGACCAACCTAGATAGCATATTCAAAAGCAGAGACATTACTTTGCCAACAAAGATCCGCCTAGTCAAGGCTATGGTTTTTCCTGTGGTCATGTATGGATGTGAGAGTTGGACTGTGAAGAAAGCTGAGCACCAAAGAATTGATGCTTTTGAACAGTGGTGTTGGAGAAGACTCTTAAGAGTCCCTTGGGCTGCAAGGAGATCCAACCAGTCCATTCTAAAAGAGATCAGCCCTGGGTGTTCTTTGGAAGGACAGATGCTAGAGCTGAAACTCCAGTACTTTGGCCACCTCATGCGAAGAGTTAACTAATTGGAAAAGACCCTGATGCTGGGAAATATTGAAGGCAGGAGGAGAAGGGGACGACAGAGGATGAGATGGCTGGATGGCATCACTGACTAGATGGACGTGAGTCTGAGTGAACCGCGGGAGCTGGTGATGGACAGGGAGGCCTGACGTGCTGCGATTCATGGGGTCGCAAAGAGTCAGACACTACTGAGCAACTGAACTGAACTGAATACTCCACTGTGTATATGTACCACAGCTTTCTTATCCATTTGTCTGCTGATGGACATCTAGGTTGCTTCCATGTCCTGGCTATTATAAACAGTGCTGCGATGAACACTGGGCTACACTTGTCTCTTTCAATTCTGGTGTCCTCGGTGTGTATCCCCACAATGGGATTGCTGGGTCGTATGGCAGTTCTATTTCCAGTTTTTTAAGGAATCTCCACACTGTTCTCCATAGTGGCTGTACTAGTTTGCATTCCCACCAACAGTGTAAGAGGGTTCCCGTTTCTCCACACCCTCTCCAGCATTTATTGC
>NW_011488967.1:58885-60803 GCF_000754665.1 Bison bison bison
TTTTGATTTGCATTTCTCTGATAATGAGTGATGTTGAGCATCTTTTCATGTGTTTGTTAGCCATCTGTATGTCTTCTTTGGAGAAATGTCTACTTAGTCCTTTGGCCCATATTTTGATTGGGTCGTTTATTTTTCTGGAATTGAGCTGCAGGAGTTCCCTGTATATTTTTGAGATTAGTTGTTTGTCATTTGCTTCATTTGCTATTATTTTCTCCCATTCTGAAGGCTGTCTTTTCACCTTGCTTATAGTTTCTTTTGTTGTGCAGAAGCTTTGAATTTTAATTAGATCCCATTTGTTTATTTTTGCTTTTATTTCCAATATTCTGGGAGGTGGGTCATAGAGGATCCTGCTGTGATGTATGTCGGAGAGTGTTTTGCCTATGTTCTCCTCTAAGAGTTTATGTTTAGATCTTTAATCCATTTTGAGTTTATTTTTGTGTATGGTGTTAGAAAGTGTTCTAGTTTCGTTCTTTTACAAGTGCTGACCAGTTTTCCCAGCACCGCCTGTTAAAGAGATTGTCTTTTCTCCACTGTATATTCTTGCCTCCTTTGTCAAAGATAAGGTGTCCATAGGTGCGTGGGTTTATCTCTGGGCTTTCTATTTTGTTCCATTGATCTATATTTCTGTCTTTGTGCCAGTACCATACTGTCTTGATGACTGTGGCTTTGTAGTAGAGCCTGAAGTCAGGCAGGTTGATTCCTCCAGTTCCATTCTTCTTTCTCAAGATTGCTTTGGCTAGTCGAGGTTTTTTGTATTTCCATACAAATTGTGAAATTATTTGTTCCAGCTCTGTGAAAAATACCGTTGGTAGCTTGATAAGGATTGCATTGAATTTATAGATTACTTTGGGTACTATACTCATTTTCACTATATTGATTCTTCCAATCCATGAACATGGTATATTTCTCCATCTATTACTGTCTTCTTTGATTTCTTTCATCAGTGTTTTATAGTCTTCTGTATATAGGTCTTTAGTTTCTTTAGGTAGATATATTCCTAAGTATTTTATTCTTTTCGTTGCAATGGTGAATGGAATTGTTTCCTTAATTTCTCTTTCTATTTTCTCATTATTAGTGTATAGAAATGCAAGGGATTTCTGTGTGTTGACTTTATATCCTGCAACTTTACTATATTCATTGATTAGCTCTAGTAATTTTCTGGTGGAGTCTTTAGGGTTTTCTATGTAGAGGATCACGTTATCTGCAAACAGTGAGAGTTTTACTCTGTCTTTTCCAATTTGGATTCCTTTTATTTCTTTTTCTGCTCTGATTGCTGTGGCCAAAACTTCCAAAACTATGTTGAATAGTAGTGGTGAAAGTGGGGACCCCTGTCTTGTTCCTGACTTTAGGGGACATGCTTTCAATTTTTCACCATTGAGGATAATGTTTGCTGTGGGTTTGCCATATATAGCTTTTATTATGTTGAGGTATGTCCTTCTATTCCTGCTTTCTGGAGATTTTTATCATCAGTGGATGTTGAATTTTATCAAAGACTTTCTCTGCATCTATTGAGATAATCATATGGCTTCTATTTTTCAATTTGTTAGTGTGGTGTATTACATTTATTGATTTGTGGATATTGAAGAATCCTTGCATCCCTGGGATAAAGCCCACTTGGTCATGGTGTATGATCTTTTTTTTTTTTTTCAAATTTGATCTTTTTAATGTGTTGTTGAATTCTGATTGCTAGAATTTTATTAAGATTTTTGCATCTATGTTCATCAGTGATATCGGCCTGTAGTTTTCTTGTTTTGTGGCATCTTTATCACGTTTTGGTATTAGGGTGATGGTGGCTTCATAGAATGAGTTTGGAAGTTTACCTTCCTCTGCAATTTTCTGGAAGAGTTTGAGTAGGATAGGTGTCAGCTCTTCTCTAAACTTTTGGTAGAATTCAGCTGTGAAGCCGTCTGGACCTGGG
>NW_011488968.1:0-3469 GCF_000754665.1 Bison bison bison
CGAAGAATTGATGCTTTTGAACTGTGGTGTTGGAGAAGACTCTTGAGAGTCCCTTGGACAGCAGGGAGACCAAACCATTCAGTCCTAAAGGAAATCAACCCTGAATATTCATTGGAAGGACTGATGCTCAAGCTCCAATTCTTTGGCCACCTGATGTTAAGAACCGACTCGCTGGAAAAGAGCCAGATGCTCGGAAAGATTGAAGGCAGGAGGAGAAGGGGACAATGGAGGATGAGATGGTTGGATGGCATCACCAACTCAATGGACATGACTTTGCGCAAACTCCGGCAGATGATGAAGGACAGGGAAGCCTGCCATGCTGCAGTCCATGGGGTCATGAAGAGTCAGACAATGACTGAGCGACTGAACAACAACATAAAAGGCAAAGTGGGGGATAATGTGAATTACAGGTTACCACTGTGTTTTTAATATAGGGTATACACATACATACACAATTGTTTGTACATATACAGAATATCTTTGGAAGAACACCCCAGATAACATTAGTGGCCTCTAGGGAGGGGAACAAGGTAGCTATAAGGTAATGTAGCTTCCCTGATAGCTCAGTTGGTAAAGAATCTTCCTGCAATGTAGGAGACCCCAGTTTGATTCCTGGGTCAGGAAGATCCACTGGATAAGGGATAGGCTACCCACTCCAGTATTCTTAGGCTTCCCTTGTGGCTCAGCTGGTAAAGAATCTGCCTGCAACGTGGGAGACCTGGGTTCAATCCCTGAGTTTGGAAGACCCCCTGGAGAAGGGAAAGGCTACCCACTCCAGTATTCAGGCCTGGAGAATTCCATGGACTGTATAGTCCATGGGGTTGCAGAGAGTTGGACACAACTGAGCGACTTTCACTTTTAAGATAATGTAGCAGGGAGACTTTTCACCATCCCACCTCTTGAATTTTGTCTCATATTAAGTAAATGAAATTACACCTATTACAACACAATACAGTCTCTTTATGCAACATAGTGCCTGTGGATTGACTTTAGAAAAGTTCAGGGAGACATAAAGTGGGCAGTATGCCAGTGATCGAACTGAGGAACTCCCAAGGTGCCAGGAGCATTACTTCTTACACCCATCCCCAACTACTCTTATAAACCAACCTTGACTACAATCATCTACCTGTAATACTGACTGAGGTTACATCTTTCCAGATGTCAGTTCTCCTATAAAATGGGAACCAGATAGATAGGAATGGGTAGTCTCTAAAATGCCTTTCAACTCACATGTTTAAATAACTGAAAATCAAGATGGTAAGTCTTGGTATATTTGAAATCTTGTCTCAAAGAAGGACTTGAGAATTTAGTATTGTTGTTTACAACAACAACAACAAAAGAGAAATATTTTCATCATGAGATGGTATAAATATTTGTCTACTAAATGGTCTTAATGGAAGTTCCTAAGTAGTCACTGAAATGCTGCTCAAAACTGCTATTGCAGGCCTCTTCCAGGCTTCTGGCCTTCTGTGGCCTCTGTTCTCTGGGGCTATCCTGTTTAGAACATAAGGAAATTGGCCCACTCAAAAACTGAATACAAAGGAGCAAGGTCCCTTCTTTGCTTAATGTCCCCTGGCCCAGACCTTCTGACCCTAAATATCCCTTTCCTTCTTTCACTACCTGCAGGAGAACAGAGGCTCTGTGAGAGACCCTCGGGAGGAAATGACACCCTAACTCCACCCACCATCTGCCCCCAATGGCTAGTAATCCTTATTAAAAAAAAAAGAAAAAGAAAAAAGTCAGTCCTTGACTCAAAGGGAGGTTTGTGAGCTCCTGCCAAGAGCTGTAAATATTTCAACATGCCTTGTTTCCTTGAATGTATATGGCCTGGGATCTGGCCCCTCCTCTCCCTGGGCTCCTAGAGAACTAAGGAACAAAGGAAACATGGCCAGTGGCCAATCCTTAGCTATGAGACACCCGGGTAAAATTG
Source organism: Bison bison bison (assembly GCF_000754665.1). Lineage (NCBI taxonomy): Eukaryota > Metazoa > Chordata > Mammalia > Artiodactyla > Bovidae > Bison > Bison bison. The sequence continues at coordinate 1,931 of NW_011488968.1, forward strand.
CAGAAGAATACAGACAGGAGACAGAGACAAGATGGAGTGGGGAGGGATTGATTCCTCTTCCAGAAATATTTAGAGAAAGGTGTAACAACTCACTTTCTAGGAGCTGGAAAAGGCTACTGGATGATGATGATGATGATAATGATAATAATAATACCAACCTCTTCACAACTGACAAATACCACTCACATACAGAATCTCATATGCTCCTTCACAGTCTTATAAAAGTAAATACTATCAATCTCACTATGAAGATGAGAACACCGAAGCCTTGAAAGTTTATGTGGCATTCAGGGTAACCAACTGAAAAGAGACAGTTTCTCTGGCCCTTTTTTGGACCCAATGACCCGTGACTCTAGGTAGAGTAAAATGAGTGGTTAGAAGAGTATACCACATATCACAAGACTGTCAGACTTTTGTTTACTAAGTCCTTTCATGGTCATCTCATATATCCCTTAATCATAAGGATGAGCGGAGGCTAAAGGAATGGAAAACTCTGTAGTAGTCATTCTTGGTACCTGGCCCCTCTCATCTTTAGATGTATTAAATGATATCTGGATTCATACTCCCTAGGTTCAAATATTGGCTCTGCCATTATTTGCTATATGAGCTGAAGCAAGCTACTTAATTTCTATGCATCTGTCTCTATCTGTGAAATGGAGGAAATAATAGTACCTACCTCATAGAGTTGCTCAGAATTGAAATGAGTTGTACATGTAAAGTGCTTAATATAATGTCTAGCACAGAATTGGGCTTCCCCTGTGGCTCAGCTGGCAAAGAATCCGCCTGCAATGTGGGAGACCTGGGTTCGGTCCCTGGGCTGGGGAGAAGGGAAGGGCTACCCACTCCAATATTCTGGCTGGAGAATTCCTTGGACTGCATAGTCCATGGGGTCTCAAAGAAGCACAGAATTAATTGATAAATGCTAAATAAAAGTTATCAATTACTATTATTATTATTATCAGGGTGCTTGATGGAACAAGCTAAATGTCAAAGAAATTTCACACTGTGAAAGAGCAGATACCACTAGGCTGTGTGCTTTGTTACTTTTTCCCCTGTAAGAAAGGTTTATAGGGAGTCGTCTCCATACATATACCCAGTCCTCTTGGAATCAGTGGCAACCACACATGAAGGGCATGAGTGGTGAACAGAAGAAGAGTTCTTTTCCTTGTAAGAAGCTCAGTAACCTAAACAAATGACTAAAATTGTGACCTGAATCTCATAGGCATCATATTCTAAGCAACTGTGCTAATTGGCCCAGACAGACATCACACACCCAGCTATACACACGTACCCACAGGTCTGGACACATGGGCACATGCACATACCCTTCTAGCCTGAGTAAGAAGGTGGTAAGAGCCACAGGATAAGTTAGACAAGAGATTCTGTGGGGACTGCTGGTTTAGTGACATTTCCTTTTTTCCCTTCAGTTGCAGGGAAGCAACTAACCTGGGAGTTTCATTTCCTCCCTCTCCATCTCACTAAAAGCACTTTAAAGTCTAGTGTGTTTGTCTCATCCCTCCTCCAACTCCTCTACAATCA
>NW_011488968.1:5116-7356 GCF_000754665.1 Bison bison bison
GATGCTGATGGGAGAAGTGGCACACTCTCCCGGGAAACTGGTCTGCTCAAAATGTACAGATGACATCCTTTATATGTTTCTGCAAATGCTGACAGTCCATCTGCTTATTTACTCTTCATGGCACTGGAGGAAATATTTCCAAAGCAAGTATAAATTCAGAAAAAAGAAAAGAGAGAGCTCTGTGCCTGCTACTTCAGTAGTCACTCTCAGTAAACCCTGAGTGAAACTGAAGTTGCTCAGAAATTGGGAATAATGAATATGGCCTTCTCTAGGATGACAAGCAGCAGCTCTCGCACACCCAGTACCAGGCAGCAGCCCTTAGCTAGCTATAAGGATGCCCTGTCTGAAGTCCCCTAAAGGAAACCACTTTATTGAATTTATAAATCTTGGTTTACTCTTCTATCCTGAAGTAACAGCAAACCAAGGTCACACTAACCATGCATTTCTGAGAAATGAGAATGAGCTGCAGAAAATTAAGTTTCAGGAGAGGGGTCCAAACTGAGGCTTAAGGGAATGCTTTCAGTTTAATGCTTTATAGGAATAGGCTCAAATGCTGGGAAACAGCAGCATACAGAACCACTCTGCTGGCCTGCAGCAGGCCAAGTTGAGAGAATTCTTTTGGAGGTCCAATTCTTTGCTAAGCAAGACATTCTGGGGGAAGTAGTTGTGAATCTGAAGTTACCATTACATACTGTGTTTTTTTAAGTGGGTCTTTTCAACCAATATTGGTACATATGAGTAGCATATGTACATACAACATGGAGAAATGCTGTCTGTATAGCTTTTCTTTGCTTTCCCAATCTCCTCCCAACACATTCAAATCCCCATTCAGGAAGATTAGTGTATTTCCATTTGTTTGAATGAGTCAAAATTTATGCCAAGTGAATAGTAAAGAATAAAATATCATATAATTTTAGAAGGATAGAACAGAAGAGCTAAGAAGTTCATCTAGTATTCATCTAGTCAAACCCTTTCACTTTACAACTAGATAAACTGAAGTACAGAGAGGTAAAGTGACTGCTCAAAGTCACAGAGCAAGTCAGGGGCACAAGTTGTCTAACTCCTAGTCACTGCCCAGCTAGTATTACTGAGATCACCAATCCATTAGGATCCAGATTTAGACTTAGAATGAGCACTTGAGGTCACAAGCCAGGGATCTAACTTCAATTAGCCACTCCAGCTCAAACAAGCACCCCCCGGTTGGCTTCCAAATACCCCCAACCTCTCTTCCTCATCCCCTCCAGTATGAGTCAGGGTCTCAGTTTGGGACCCAGTTTGATTGGAGAGGAGTCAGAGGATTGGCTTGAAAGATGTCTGGCCCTGTGTCCCAAAGCTCCATAGCAGGCTCTGAGCCAACCTTCTATGGCTGACCAAGGTTGGTTCTCTGAGCCAACCTCTGTCTTCTATGGACAGTAGGCAAAGGCCTTCAGCCAAAGGCAGGACATTGGCATATTTGCTTGAAAGATACCTGGCTTCCAAAGTCAGCAATTTAGTGGTCATCCCAGTGAGACACTGAACTAAGCAATGAAAGCTTCTAAAACAAGGAAGAGAAAGATAGCCTAAATTGCCCCTGGTCTCACCTATCTTTGGGACTCTTTGCTAAAAGACAGAATGTATCATTTATCCCATGCCTAGAAATTCTGTCTCCATCAGAGTGACCCATGAGCATGAACTATCTTGTACCCAATAATGAACCTTCCTGACCATTATTACCCCTTTCTCTGGGTGGTGAGAGACATCCCCCCACCCCTACCTGGGAGACTACAAGGGTCATGCTTATAAACTGCCAAGGAAAAGATGCCTCCCATCATGTTTTATGACTAGTGCTAGACTGGAAGTCAAGGTGGAAAGTACAGGGTGCTGAGCTTACTCTAGGGCATGTCCAAAAAGACCTAAGCTTGGAGCCAGTGTTAACAACTCTGACTTGTTCTGCCTTGTCTTCTGGACCCCCAACCCTAACCTGCCTCTGATCAAACTCATTTAGGGTTCCAATAATGATCTGAGGCCTGCAACCAATGCTACCTTGCTCTTTCTTTCCCCCCAAAGTCTCCATTCTCATATCAGGTGGGCATTACAGACTTCCATCAAATTGTTGGGTTGCCCCTGTCTTGTATGCTGCTTGGTCTGGGTTAGGGGAACTCACAAATTTCCCACAAGCTCTACAAAAAGTATAGGCTCATTTCTCTCTTGATCTTTTCCTTTTTCCCCTAAACCAGACCAAGCAGCATACAAGACAGGGG
>NW_011488969.1:0-346 GCF_000754665.1 Bison bison bison
ACACTGGATTGGGTTGCCATTTCCTTCTCCAATGCGTGAAAGTTAAAAGTCAAAGTGAAGTCGCTCAGTCGTGTCCGACTCTTAGTGACCTCATGGACTGCAGCCTACCAGGCTCCTCCATCCATGGGATTTTCCAGGCAAGAGTACTGGAGTGGGGTGCCATTGCCTTCTAATGCATAAAAGCATTAGACTTTTGTAATCACAGAGCCCTAGGTTTGAATACAGGCTCTGCCACTTAGTAGGTATATTGGAAATTGAAGTCACTCAGTCATGTCCGACCCTCTGCAACCCCATGGACTGTAGCCTACAGGGCTCCTCTGTCCATTGGATTTTCCAGGCAAGGGTA
>NW_011488969.1:1249-2943 GCF_000754665.1 Bison bison bison
GTATTAGAGACTTGAGGTATGTGAGGAGCTTATTGCCAGAGATACTGATGTCACGCAGTAGGTGATGGGTATTGTGAATGTGATTATTATTCAGTATTAATATTCACAAAATTATTTGATATGGAAGCATATGACTATTCTGAGCACACTGGATCACTGACTTATTTCTATTACATTCAAAAGACATCTTCTATATTAAAACATATAAGAATTTATAAGACTGGAACAGTGATCAGAAATGAACTCCATCTTTATACATAAAACCTATGATTGTTATTTTTAAAGATAATTTCTGTTTTACTTGGAACTTTGAGAATCCAATAAAATAGCTCTTCTGGGTTGCTTATACATCTTTTAACTTTAAAGAAAGTGTTTAAATTAATTCCAAGAAAGAATATAATTTAAAGGAAAAAATTAAACTCTGTATTTGTAGTCTGGGAAGGATCGGTTATATGACTCTAACTCATCAAGTCATAGAAGCATGGAATGTATTAGTTGGAAGGGCTATTAGGGATGATCAGCCAAACTCCTCATTTTACAGATGGAAAAATTGTGGCACAGAAAGGACAAACAGCATGAAGTTACTCAGTTTGTCAAAAGTACCCCTGGTTCTAGTCAGAACCTCCATCTCCTGATTATTAAGACTGTCTTTTTCTTAGTAATCTACTTGTACTGCAAAAGATACAATTTTTTTTTCTTCAAGACTGTAAATAAGGGAAGAGATTTAGAAAAAAATTATTTGAATGTGTAACTTGATCTTTAACATATCGAGAAAATCCCAATTCTTTAGCCATATCCCATTTGCTCAAGAGCAGTCAGTCAATGGAGAAAATTCACAGGAAGGAAAGAAACTGGTATCAATGCATACTATTTGCAACTGAATTATTCCTCCTACATCTTTCTCATCTGAATTATGTAACCTGATGTGCAAGCTTTGTCAGAAACTTATCCCAAATCATTTATATCAGCTGTCAAATCTACATGAGAGTGATGAGTCAAATGTCTTTAGAGGATTATAGATAAACTGTTCTAGTATGGAGGCAGCCTCCAGTTTTCTCATCATTATATCAGAAATATCAGCCACATACCTATATTTATATTATTTAGTCCATTCAATTAACATTCTTTCACTGGAATGCAAGCTGCCTGAGAGCAGAGGTTTTTGTCCATTTTGTTTGCTGCTGCATTGCCTAGAACAATGGCTAGCTTTTAGGAAGAGAAAAGCAGGTGGTATTTTCTGAGTCCCAGTTTTTATATTTAGATTTCCTTCTTATTATGACTTAATTCAATATTGAAAGGAGGCCATAATGTAATTGTTGCATAAAAGCTAGCAGGGTATCCAGGATGGTACTATATACTAGAGATTTTCTCTTCTCATGAACTTCTTGATTCCTCATAGTAGTTATAGAGATCTTTGCAGAACTTTCTTAAGACTTACTATTTTTACAACCCTTTAACGGAAACTCTAATCAGTTAGGAAGTGGGTCTAGAACCTGACTGTCTATAAACTCACACTTTTCTCCATAAATATTTTATCTGTCTCTTTAAAGAGTAAAACTGGTAATTAGAAAAAATGTCTAATCGTTTCTTTTATATAGCACGTTATTATGTCAAGCAATGAATCCTAAATGAATTCTAAATGAAGTCAAATGAATTCTAAATATGAAGCAATGAATGTTTAGTCAAACTATGAG
>NW_011488969.1:3592-5913 GCF_000754665.1 Bison bison bison
AGAGCCTGTTGTGTTTCCAGGCAGCTGACAAGCAGATCAAGCCCCCCCAAAAAAGGGTCATGTTAATCACTGTTTCAAACAGCGATCTAAAAATGCATTCTAACATGCCTTTGCAAAGGTATAATTCAAATGATTACCTCATGTGTTTCAAAGGGGAATCGGGTGGTGTCTTGTTTCCATGGCACTCAATTTCACAACATTTTGCAAAACTGCTCTGTGTGATGTCTTCCTTCAAGAGTAGCAATATCACAGCCATAACTTTCTAAATTTGGGTCTGCAGTAATGACAGACTTTGAATGAATGCCTTCCTATGGTATGAGAAAGAAGCAGAAGTTCAAAAAATTAGACTTTTCCCTGCTTTAAACTCTAAGCTATACTAAGGTAATTTATCTTCCTTTAGATCTATATGAAATACCTGGACTTTGGATTAGAAGGTCAGAATTCACTCTACTTTCTGAACTTGGCTGCTGTTTGACTATTTTTACTATGATCGCTTTTATAATCAGAAAAAAATATATATTACATATTTTGAGAACATATATTACCTATTACTTTTTCTTATTACAGAATCTTTACTGAAAGAGGTGAAAGTGAGAGTGAAGAGACGTGGGTTCAAATCCAGAGTCTGGCTATAACTAGCTTTTTGACCTTTGACTTGTTTATTAAGCTCTCCAAACCCAAATTTCCTGATCTGCTAATAAAAAGTCTCTAAGGACTTTTCCAGCTTAAAAAAAGGTAGTAAATAACTGCTGTACAAAAAAGAGGGAATTTGTGCCCTAGATGTTAAGTTTCCAGATGTACACTAACCTGAAATTTAAAGATATTTTATATTGTGTGTTTGTTTGTTATTTAGGAATTTTTTAATTGTGGGTTTTTCTTTTTTCATTTATTTCAAAAGCATCACACTGAAGGGATGGGGAATAATGGAGCTGACTTAAGCAAAAAACAACAAAAAAAAACATTTTAAACATCGTAATTCCTTCTTCAGTTTCACAAGATCAATAATTGAGTTGTCAAGAAGAATTTTTTCTACTCTTTTTACCTTGGTCTGTCTAAAATGGTAAAATTAAAGTGAATACCATTGAAATCAATGATTTCTGCTCAGAAATTATCATGCGAATTTTTTTCCTCATCAGAGTATTTTCTAACACTTTCTCATTAGAAAATGTACATGTAAGAAAAAGTTCAACTAAATAAGAAGCAGAGCATTACGAGTTTTAAAAATTGTATAGTAAAACTCCATTCTGCTAAATCTATCTCGTGTGTTCTATATGTTCCACTTAGCTGTTCACCTCTAGCTCTCTGTCTAATGTCTAGTAACTATGGGCAGAAGACCTAACCAGGTATTGATTAGAGCCAAGAAGTTCTACAAAAGCTAAACAAAAATATCTTCCCAAACACCATCTAAATACCATCTAATAGAAAAAAATATGTCTATATTGCACAACAGGCAAAATGTGTCTGGTCTCTATGATTTTTATTCTTGAACATATAAATAGCAGCAGTTACTAAAACCAACTGAAACTTACCATCTAGGAAATTGTGCTCTTTTAAGTTTTGATATGATAAAATGTGTCAGACTATAAAAGAGCAAAGTCTGGAGTGTATGTACTAGAGATGTTTGACTGTGCAAGATTCATTGAGTCCTAGAAGAAAGGGATGCCTCTCACACAAGTCTTAAACACGAACCAATCCAATTACTTTGTTTGATTGAAAGTCTGGTTCATTTGTCTCTAACATTTGACTTGGAGTGCCGACAGTTTTGATGAAATCATTTCTTCTTTGATAAAGTTTTATTATTTTGCTTTTGGATTTAATCATAGTAATTCTTTTCCAAGATGCTGGTTAGATGTGGGCAATCTTACTCTTAGCTGTTTATATTTACATAATATTGCTTCTTGTTGTTGTCATTCAGTTGCTCAGTCATGTCCAACTCTTTGTGACCCCACGGACTGCAGCATGCCAGGCTTCCCTGTCCTTCACTGTTTCCTGAAGTTGGCTCAAACTCATGTCCATTGAGTCAGTGATGCCATCCAACCATCTCATCCTCTGTCACCCCCTTCTCATGTCCTCAATCTTTCCCGGCATCAGGGTCTTTTCCAATGAATTGGCTCTCTGCATCAGGTGGCCAAAGTATTGGAGCTTCAGCTTCAGCATCAGCCCTTCCAATAAATATTCAGGGTTGATTGACTTTAGGATTGACTGGTTTGATTTCCTTGCTGTCCAAGGGACTCTCAAGAGTCTTCTCCACTACCACAGTTCAAAAGTATTGATTCTTTGGTGCTCAGCCTTCTTTATGATCCAACTCACATCCATACATG
>NW_011488969.1:6188-9712 GCF_000754665.1 Bison bison bison
AATTGAAGCTTTACATTTAGGTGTGCGATTAATTAATGTGTATATCTCAGTAGAATGTCATTCAAGGTCTTTAATCATATCTTAAGAATTTTGGTCTTTATCCTAAAGATAATGAGAACCAATCCACTGAAGGGCTTTAAGTGTATTGTTGAGAAGGAGGTGATACGATTGGATAAACCCTTCAGAAAAGTCACTCTAACTTCCATGTGGGAAATAGAATGGAAAATGGTCTAGGAGTGGCTCAGGAAAATACAAGAAAGTGACTACTGTGACTCTCTCACTTAAGGTCAATTCATTTTTGACAATGGTACCAAGATAATTCAGTGGGGAAAGAATAGTCCTTTTGGAAAATGGGTCTGGGACAAACCAGACATCTGCATGCAAAAGCATAAGTTTGGATTCCTACTTAATATCACATATCAACATTAACTCAAAATAGACGTTAATTTAAAGAGCTAAAACTCTAACATGCTTCAAAGAAAACGTAGATATCAACTTTCATGACCATGAGCTAGTCAAGAGTTTCTTAGCTATGACACCAAAAGCACAGGCAGTCAAAGAAAAAATAGATAAACTGGAGAGCATCAAAATTATAAAGATTTATGCTTTGATGGACACTATAAAGTGAAAAGATGATCCCCAGAATGGGACAAAAATATTTGCAAATCACACATCTGATAAAATATGTGTATCCAGAATATGTAAAGAGCTCTTATAACTCAAACATAAAAGGATCAAAGACCTAGTGTTCTAAATGAGAAGAGGAACCATTTAGATATTTCTTTAAAAAATAAATACATACAAATGGCCAATAAGCACATGACTATATAATTAGTCATTCAGGAAATACAAATCAAAATCAATGAGTACTATTTCACATCCACTTGGATGGCTTGAATCAAAAAGTCCACTCCTGGGTATGTACCCCCAAAAATGAAAACACTAATTCAAAAAGATATATGTATCCCAATGTTCACAGCAGCATTATTTTTTCCAAGATATGGAACAACCTAAGTGCCCATCAACAGATGAGTGGATAAAGAAGACGTGGCGTACTACCAGCCATAAAAAAGAATGAAATTGTGTCATTTGCAGCAACACGGATGGACCTGTAGGGTATTATGCTAAGTGAGACAAATCAGACAGAGAAAGACAGATACTATATGATATCCCTTATAGTAGAATCTAAAAAGTACGACAAACTAGTGAATATAACAAAAACGGAAGCAGACTCGGGTATAGAGAACAAACTAGCAGCTACCAGTAGGGAGAGGGAAAGGGGGAAGAGTAACAGAGAGATAGGAAATTAAGAGGTACAACCTATTAGGCATAAAATAAGCTACAAAGACATATTGTACAACACATGGAATATACTCAGTATTTTATAATAACTATAAATGGTGTATAACCTTTAAAATTGTGGATCACTATATAGTACATCTATAACTTATAATTGGTACATCAACTGTACTTTAATTTTTTTTAAATGTCAGAGAACAAGTGTTGGCAAGGATGTGGAGAAACTGAAACCATACATATACTGCTCTTAGGAATGCAAAATCATGCAGTTGGTTTAGAAGAGTCTGGCAGTTTCTCAAAAAAGTTGAACATTAAATTACCATATGACCCAGCAATCCCACTCCTAGGTATATACTGAAGATACAATGAAAACATGGGCTCACACAAAAATCAGTACACAAACCTTCATAGCAGCACTATTCATAATAGCCAAGACATGGGAAGAACCTACATATCCATCGACAGATGAATGGATAAAGAAGTTGTGGTACATATACACAAGGGAATATTATTCAGCCATAAAAAGGAATGAAGTACTGATATATGTTACAATGTGGATGAAGCTCAGAAATATTATGCTAAGTGAAAGAAGCCAGTCATGAGAGACTACACACTGTATGAACTCATTTAAATGAAATGTCCAGAATAGGCAAATCTATAGAAAAAGAAAATAGATTAATGGTTACCTAGGGCTGACCATGGGGTGGTTACAAAGGAATGGGGAGTGAATACAAAAGGTTATGGGGTTCTTATAAAGTTGATGAAAATGTACTAAAATTAAATAGTGGTGATGGTTGCACATTGTTTAAATATACAAAAAACCATTGAACTGTGTATTTTAAATGGGTAGATTTTATGGTATATGAATTAGATCTCAAAAAAACTGTTACCAAAAAATATCTACCTCAGTGGTCTGTTGTTGTTGCTATTCAGTAGCCCAGTCATGTCTGACTCTTTGCAACCCATGGACAGCAGCATGCCAGGCCTCTCTGTCCCTCACCATCTCCCGAAGTTTGCCCAAGTTCATGTCCTTTGCATCAGTGATGCCATAAAGCCATCTCATCCTTTTAGTCAAGAATGGTTTGACTAAATATGTTATTAACGGAGATGAAGATAAGTGGATTAATTTGAGAGATATTTCGGAGGTAAAAATCAATAGGACATACTGATGAATTTGATGTGAAGGTTGAGAGAAAGGGAAATGTTGAAGATGATTCAGATTTTTTGCTTGCCCAATGGAGTCCATTGCTTTGGCACTTACTGTTATACAAAACACTGGAGGCAGAGCAAGTATGGGTGGAACAATCATGAGTTCAGTCACAAGCAACTTGAATTTGAGACATTCTTGTGATAACCAAGTAGAGATGTTGAGTTGCACACAGGGGGTCTAGAACTCAGAGAAGAAACCTGGGTTGAGGATATAAATCTTGCTATTCACAACATTAAGATAGTATTTTAAGCCATGGAAATGGATTAAATCACTGTGGCTTAGTCAGTAAAGAATTCACCTGCCATGTGGGAGACTTGGGTTCAGTCCCTGGGTCAGGAAGATCCCCTGGAGAAGGAAATGGCAATCCACTCTAGCATTCTTGTCTGGAGAATTCCGTGGACAGAGGAGCCTGGCAGGCTACAGTCCATGGGGTCACAAAGAGTCGGACACAACTGAGTGACTAACACAATACAGATTATGGAGTGAGATGGTAAGAGAATCTAGAGGAGTACCCTTTTGAACTTCAGTGCTTAATAACCAAGTAGAGGAGAATAAACCTGCAAAGGAGAGCAAAAGGGACCAATTAATACCAAAAGGCTGTCATTGATAGAAGGCAACAATATAATATACTTCAAGAAGGAAGGATTGGGTTTCCCTGGTGGCTCAGTGGTGAAGACTCTGCCTGCCAATGTAGGAAACACGGGTTCAATCCCTGATTCAGGAAGATTCCGTATAGTAACTAAGCCCATGTCCCACAACTATTGAGCCTCTGCTCTAGAGCCTGTGAGCCGCAGCTACTGAAGCCCGAGGCCCCTAGAGCCCATGCCTCGCAACAAGAGAAGCCACCGCAATGAGAAGCTTGCACCCCACAACCAGAGAGTAGCCCCTGCTCACTGCAACTAGAGAAAAGCCAGTGCACAGCAACAAAGACCCAGCACAGCCAAACATAAATAAATAAAATAAAAATTCAAAACAGAATGGAGGATTGATTGTCAGTATCAAATGCTGCTTAGAG
>NW_011488969.1:9812-11351 GCF_000754665.1 Bison bison bison
TGAAATTTTTTGTTCAATTTAGTGACCTGATGGTCACTGATGACCTTAGGGAGAGCTGTTTCAGCAGGTGATGTGAGTGGAAACTTCAAAGTCCATATGGCCAAAAACACACTGTTGGGTTAGGGCTGGGGGAAGGAATCATAAATATCTAGGAAGACACTGATCAATGTATCAAAATAACTGCTTGAAAAAGAAAATAAATTTAGTTGTTGAAGCCCAAGGAGAAAAACGGTCTTCCCTGGTGGCTCAGACGGTAAAGAATCCTCCTGCAATGCAGGAGACCTGGGTTTGATCCCTGGGTTGGGAAGATCCCCTGGAGGAGGGCATGGCAACCCAGTCCAGTATTCTTGTCTGGACAGAGAATCCCCATGGACAGAGGAGCCTGGTGGGCTGCAGTCCATGGGGCTGCAGAGAGTCGAACATGACTAAGCAACTAAGCACACAAGGAGAAAAGTTACTTCTTTGCTTGAGGCTCAGAGTTTTCAACTATAAAATAAAGGTGAACTAGGTTATATCATGGAGGTTCCCCCCCAGTAGCTTTTGTATCAGCTTTATCTATATTTATTCAACTTATAGGTAAGCACCTGTATACCCTCGGTGTTTTCACAAAAGGCGATATACTTCCTGCCCTCACAAAGACTTGGCTCTCTACAAAGACTATGAGCCTCATATGCGACTCTCACCGATTAAAGTTGCTTGATCTCTCAACATGCAAATTCTCTAGTGGAGAGGGTGCTGATTCCCGCCCGCCTCCCCACTGCCTTACAAGGCCATTCTTGCAGTTTCATGAAGAGGTCATCTGCCTATAATGTTTATTCCATCTGGGGGTACCATCTTCTACTTTTCCCTGTTCTATTTGCCCTTTTCCTGGACACACCCTTCCGTCACTGAGGACTCAGGCATCTGGCTCCCTCATATCCTCTCTACCCCAATTCCTGGCACCACTGGCCAGATGGAAAAGCCATCTCACGTTCTAAACTCATATTCATTGGCTTACTCAGCTCTCATGGTCAGATGAATATTGCCATCTTCCAGAACACCTTCACCTTGAAATCTTAAATTTGGACATCTCACTTTCTGACCAAGACTACATATCTTTTGAACTAGGCCTGCTCCCTAGTCAAGTTCCAACTCTGGGCTCCTATACTTCCCTATTCATGAATCTATCTTATTATTTTCCAGATCATATTAAAACTCTTCAGTAATGTGCTCATCTATCATGAATACTTTGAGGGAAGTAAATGCTTCATTCACTCTGCAAACCTAGTGTCTGGCACATGGTAGGCACTCAAATCTGAATGCATGTTTCTGAGTGACTTTTATATTCAAGCACCATGTTTGGTTTTTGAGGACCACCAAAGGTTGAGTGCGGAGAAGGCGATGGCACCCCACTCCAGTACTCTTGCCTGGAAAATCCCATGGACGGAGGAGCCTGGTAGGCTGCAGTCCATGGGGTCACTAAGAGTCAGACACGACTGAGCGACTTCACTTTCGCTTTCCACTTTCATGCATTGGAGAAGGAAATGGCAACCCACTCCA
>NW_011488969.1:11530-13803 GCF_000754665.1 Bison bison bison
CAGAGAAAGCTTCATAGAGGGTGTAGGACCTGAGCTAGTCTGGAAGAATGACTGGGGATTTGGATATGTGAGGATAGAGGAAAAAGGAATTCTAGGAAGAGGGACCAGCATAAACAAAGACAGTAAGTTAAGAAAGCAGGTATGTGGACTTTGCTGGTGGTCCAGTGGTTAAGACTTCACCTCCCAATGCAGGGGGGTGCTGGTTCAATCCCTGGTTGGGGAGCTAAGATCCACATGTCTCATAGGCAAAAAAACCAAAACATTAAAAAAGCCAAAGGAAATCATAGGGTACAACTGAGGAGCAAATGATTCAGTGGGAACAAAGTGTCCATAAAGGAGAAAGTGAAAGCAACTAAGTTGACCTAATTTTGGAGCAGCTTAACCATCAATTTTCATGTTATTTTGGCAGTGGGGAGGCATAGATTGGAGAAGGCAATGGCACTCCACTCCAGTATTCTTGCCTGGAAAATCCCATGGATGGAGCAGCCTGGTGGGCTGCAGTCCACGGGGTCACAAAGAGTCGGACACGACTGAGCGACTTCACTTTCACTTTTCACTTTCATACATTGGAGAAGGAAATGGCAACCCACTCCAGTGTCCTTGCCTTGAGAATCCCAGGGACGGGGGAGCCTGGTGGGCTGCCGTCTATGGGGTCGCACAGAGTCGGACACGACTGAAGTGACTTAGCAGCAGCAGCAGCAGGCATAGAGTTCCTGGATGTTTGATTTCTCAATTAACCCTTAAATCACATGCCTCTCTTCAAAAGAACATTTCAAGGACTAAAAAAAACTTTTTACAAAGGCTTTTCATCCAAGATGATAGTTATTTATTATTCCTACCTAAGCTTACCTTTCTTTTTTTATCAACACAGTCATTGTTTCCTATGACAAAGTGATAAACAGGTTTGTTTGTTTTTTAAAGGAAGGTAAGGCCAAACAACAAAGATGGGAATCATTTTCAATTCTTTAAATTCTTTAGATGATATTTTATTTCCATGAACATATTTTCCTGTTATTGTAAATTTATACTAAGTAAATAATGATGGCATTAACTGGCATTCTTGATGTGCTTTTGATCATCTTTCTCAAAAAGGGACTGCCAAGAGAACTTCCTAACAAACATCACTTAACTACTAAATGGCTGTAAGTGTTAAAAGCAATTAGGCAATCATCATTTAAGGAGCACAATGAAAGTTACCCACTTTCTCTGTTAAAGAATTTAATATACACACACACATATGGCAGAGCCCTTGGGATATATTCCTCTACAGTACTTCATTTTATAAACTGTTCAGGTCTTCATCCTCAAAGTTGTGGCTCTACCCTTATTAAAAGCCTTCCACAGGCCGGGAATTCACTTCAGAATTCTGACTCTGCCACTTACTAGCTGTGTGATCTTGGGCAAGTTACATAACCACACTCACTTTCCACAACAATAAAACCCACATAATAATACTTTCTTTGTAGGGCCATTGTGAGAATTAAATGAGCCAATGCAGGTAAAGTGCTCAGCACAAAGCCTGGGAAAAGGCTCAATGATCATTGACTGCATTATTATTGTAGACAAAATAGACTTTTTGACTATTCTACAGTATGGATTTGTACCTACATGTAAAAGCACCTCTCTCTATATATGAACATGAAGTGCTTTGTATTAGGCTCTTATACATTTTCTGTCCCTTTCCAACTCTACACAACTAAACTAGTGTCGGATTTGTGACAATTCTTGTTTTAAACCATTGTACATGTCTTTAAACCCAGCCTGGATCGATTACATATTCCTCTGTTAACGGTACACCAAACTCAGACTCTGTCAATGAATTCTTTTCCTTTTAATCTCATAAAACAGACACCTTATTTCCCCTCATTTCAATTCAGTGTCTAAACAAAATGGCATTTACTAGTTTCTGATCTGATCCACATGCTAGAGTGGCCAGTCCAGACCTAAGTATTCAGGAAAAGCTGCTGAGCTCTCTGAAACCATTGGCATGTGTCCCGGTTCCCAGAGAGAGTATCCAGTTCTCCTTCACTGCCTGACTAGGGAGCTATGTTAAGGCACTGATGAGACTGGCAAAGTATAAATTATGGCACTCCCCCTTGACTCCCTCACTTTTAAGAAAATACCACAGATTTTCATAAATTAAATGTATTACTGAATGAAGTAGAGGGGGTAGGTGGTGGACAGATCTCACATTTCCCTTCTTATATCATTCGTAAGACTTAGAAAATTTATGGCAGTTCCCTTCCAGTTACCTCAAACATATTCATGGACCC
>NW_011488969.1:14448-16950 GCF_000754665.1 Bison bison bison
GCCACTGCGGTGAGAAGCCCGTGCACCACAACGAAGAGTAGCCCCTGCTCGCTACGACTAGAGAAAGCCCGTGCCAAGCAACGAAGACCTAGTGCAGCCCAAAAAAAGTTCACTTCAGCAAAAGGAGATACTTGTTTCTGAGACATCACTATCAATAGGAAGCCAGGAAAGTCTTACCCAGTCAGAGTCTGAAAGTAGCTGTGCCTAAAAATGAAGGTTAGGCCCAGAAAGTCCAACGAAGAAGGTACTACTTTTCTAAACCCTTACATAAAGGTGCTCCCAAGATTCTGTCCCAATAATTGTATTGGGACTAGTCCTCACAAGCCAAACACACAATAACTTAATAAGTACATCTACCAATTTGTCCTAGCATTACTCCTAAAACACCTAAACTATGGATTATGCTAAAAATGCATTTTGTCTTCTGTACTTACATTTCTAGCTTGGGGCTTCATCACTTCACCAGGATCATCAAGACACAACCCTCTCCCCCTATACACACACACTGAGGTTCTATCACCGTGCTGCGTACTTCATATCCAAATACCTGGTACTCGACTCTAGGGGATTCCTGTTCAGTTTGCAAAACAGGATGTGCTCAACCAACAATAGCTCAGAGTAAGTTAGTTTACCCTTGAAGCCAATGAACAGTGTAAAAAGGCATGACTGCATGGAAAACTCTCTGGTGCAAAGACCTCCACCCCGGCCCCCGCCATAATGCTTTCCATCTCACTTAGAGTAAAATCCAATGGCATCACCATGGCTTGCAAGGCTCTGTATGATCTAGTTCCCTCCTATGTCTCCAACTTCATCTCTTCCCACTCCCTACCCCCTGACTGACTCTACTCCAGCCACGGTGGCCTCTTTGCTTTCTCTTCAACAGACCAGGCATGCTGTACCTAGGAGTCCTTGCAGTGGCCATTCTTTCAGTCTGGAAATGTCTTTCCCCGATCTTTACATGGCTGATTCCTTGTCTCCAATTAGGTCTTAATTCACATTCTCAGGGAGGCCTTCCTTGACCCCTTATTTAAAGGACCTGTCCCTTCTCCCCACACCCCTGTCACTTTCTATCACATCACCCTCTTTTATTGTCTTCATAGCTCCCTACTCTCCTGTCAAGATGACCTCTTCTCAAGTTTTCCTTCCTGCCGCTGGGTCTTTGCATATGCTATTTACTTTCCCGGGAATGCTCCTCCCCTTCTCTTCATGTGGCTCTTTTTCAGCCTTCAGATCTCAGCTGAAGTCTCACCTCCTGAGAAAGGACTTTCCTGATCATTCTATATAAAGTAGCTCACAGTGCCCCCCCTCCACGTGCTACCATTAATCCCCATTAGCATCCTGTTCATTTTCTTCATGACATGGCAATCTTCAATATTATCTAGTTTTTGATCATTTTCTTTATCCCCTCACCCCAGACTGAAAGCTCAATGAGGGCAAGGATTTTTGTCTTCTTTGTTCACCACTGAGATTGTCAGGGAAGTCTTCACTGAGGAAGTGAAAGCTGAGCAAAGTCCTCAAAAAGAGATTGGCACTACTGTTACTAATATATCGAGGTCAAACACTTCCGCCTGACTTTGAAAGCCTTCACAACCTGGACCCACCTAACCTAGCCAATCCTCTTCCTCACTCACACACCAGGATACACTCTGTACTCTAATCAGAATTGTCTCACACATTCCCACTTGGAAAGTCTTCTATGCCTATCCTCTACAGTCTTTAAAACTATATATATAGATACAATCATTATACCCATTTTACAGATGGGGAAGCTAAAATTCAGAAGGGTTGAATAACTTTTCCAAGGTCATACAACCAGTAAGTGCTAGAGCAAGATTAGACTCCATATTTATTTGGACTCCAAAGCCTGTGTTCTGAAATACATGCTTTGTTGTTGCTGTTGCTTAGTTGCTAAGTCATCTCCAACTCTTGTGACCCTATGGACTGTAGTCCGCCAGGGCCCTTTGTCCATGAAATTTTCCAGGCAAGAATACTAGAGTGGGTTGTCATTCCCCCCTCCAGGGGATCTTCCCAACCCAGGGATCGAACCCCTGTCTCCTGCATTGGCAGGCGGGTTCCTTACTGCTGAACCACCAGGAAGCCCAAAATACATGATATGAACAACGTAACAGAATAGACTGCATGGAAGAGATCTTTTTAAAAAGGAGCCAAAAAAAAAAGAAGGATTAAACAAACCACTAAACAGTGTAAAGGAGACAGAGACTGCAGTACTCTCTGGCTCAAAGACCTCCCCCCACCCCCCACAATGAATGACTCACAATTAACTCAAGTCTTTCTGATACCGAAGTTTGTGCCCATAAACTCTGTGTAGGGTTCTATATGTTCAAATTTGTCTGGGATTCTTGATTTACTTCTGATTTCCCAGCTTAATTATTAATAGCACACTCTTTCACTTGTAAGTTGCTGTAATTTTAGAGAGGATTGGGTATTTTTGCCTTCTCAGAACTCACAGTGCCATTTCTCACTCTCGGGAAATTAAGAAAA
>NW_011488969.1:17050-18097 GCF_000754665.1 Bison bison bison
AAAAATGAAAAAAGAAAAGAAAAAGTAATTGTGAGTATATTTTTGGCATGACATATCCATTATGAGAATTACTTGTGTTTCCTATGTTATATTAGCATTCCTTGAAGACCATATTTGACAATGGGGATATGGGAATGATTGTGTTTGTCTAACACATAGTGTATGGACAATAAATATCAAATACAATTAGAAGATGGTGAAAATACATCCAAAATTTGTTTCATGTAAATGGTCTAGTTATCATTATAATTGCTAATACATTTGACTCTTCAACCACCCCAGATTGAAGTGCACAGGTCAACATGAATTTTTTTCAATAATCAATCCTACCGTAGTATATGATGTATGGTTGGTTGAATCCACAGATACAGAGGAATCCAGGATACAGAGGGCTGAATGTGCCAGGGGTTGGTGCCCATCACCCCCTGTTGTTCAAGAGTTCACTGTACTTACTGAGAGTTTAGTATATGTAGGACACTGCATGCATCACTTCATTCAGTCATCACAAGAACTATCATTATTCCTATTTTTCAAATGAGAAGACTGAGGCATTGGGAGATTAAGTGATTTATCCCAGGTCCCAGAGTTGCTAAGTGGCAAAAAGCTGGAGTTCAAACCCACATGGACCTGATTCCAAAGCCTGTGTGTTTAACCCTCTTCTACCTTTCATTGACTCATACCTGCATTCAACAATCAAGATCATGACAGAATAGCCAATATTTACCCTAGAAAAAGAATACTAAAGGAAATTATTTCCCAAAAATCCTACTGATGCATCCCTTTTCTGATGCATTAAAATTTCTATGAACAAAGGAAGTTAAACACCAGCACCTCCCTCCCAAATCATAGCAATGCTGCTAAGAAAACATAGCAAAGCCTACAACAAATGCTGTGTTTTAATTCCCCTCTCTTCCTGTGTGATGGTGTCCCCACCCAGGGCCACACATGGGAGAGAGACCAAGTAGAGCTGTCCAGCAGGATCACATTGGAGAGTGTGTGTTGCATGATGTGGAACAAATGGCAGCCGTGCCCCGTTCCTGAAAACAG
>NW_011488969.1:18846-20468 GCF_000754665.1 Bison bison bison
AAAAAAAAAAAAAAAGAAAGAAGCTGTATTTTGTTCAAGGAATGAACAAATTATTATAGTTCAAGTACAATAACCTGTGATCCAAAGAATTGCAAACAAAGTGCTTTAAGGATTCAAAGAAGGACAACAACACGTCTATTGAGGGCAGGAGAAAAAAAGAAGGGTCAGGAAGAGCTTTAAGGAAGCGATAGATATTGATAAGTAGAAATGACATGGAGAAAACAGTCCTTCCTAAGGCAGTTTGAATCCACATCTCTCTGGCTTCAATGCCTCACTCTTTTCAAGCCGATTTCAGACCAGAGCTGAGTTTATAGTCCCTCCCCCAGTATAAGAGGAAAGTCATGGTGTAGTAAAAAGCCAAGAAACCCAAGTCTCAGTCAGCCAAAGACTCGTATAATCTTAGGCCTGGCACTTCATCTCTCTAAGCCTCTGGTTTCTCATCTATAAAATGGGAACATAAAAAAAATACATTGCTATCTCACAGAGTTGTTGAGAATCACATGCTCAACAAATGGGCAGCTGTAGTTTCTTCCCTGGGCTGCCAACAAATCTGCTCACATACTCTGCAAATTTGACAAAAAACAAGCTCAATGTACAGATATACTCAGCCGGCCAGGCATCCCAGTTGCCTGGAATATTAGATTTTGTATCAGGTTTTGTAAGTCATTTTCACTCCTAGTTTTAATAATCACTTTAAGAGCTGGGACATCCTGACTCTCTTCGGCATTGACTGAAACTTCATACAGCAGATGACAGTTTTGGTAAAATAGGATTGCTAGATGACGTTATAAGACTTTAGGATCCTTAAGAAACTTTGGGAAACATTGCCTCCAAAGCAAAATAAAATGAACGACAAGTTGATCGCAGCAGTCCTGAAGAGAAAAGTGAACACGCTGCTATTAGAAAGCCAACAAGGAGCCGGGCGTAGAAGGCAACGACACAGGGGCACCAATGGGGAGCTTTGGCTGTACAGCTTTATATCCAACAGTTTTGGTTTAAATAAAGCTATAGACTATATCAGACAAAAAGGAGGGAACTTCCAGAACCATGATGATATATTAAATTCCATCCCAGGCTCAATAAACTATGACTTATAAGGCTTGTAAAATCTTTACAGGGCTCCTGACAGCTCCACATGTGCTGATGGCCAGAAGAATGGAACTTTTGCAAAACATCTGCTAAATCATGCATTTTGGCTAGAATTTCTCTGTCTGCCCATGATGACAAAATACAGAGGGAGTGGAGTGCACTGAGCTTTGAGAGAGTGGATGGGGGTGTTTTTGCACAATATAGGGGCTGCTTATTTAAAGTGGCATTTTGTCATAGCTTCCATCTGTAGATGCCATTCTAACCATATCAGATGAAAGCTGCTCTCTCCTAATTCTAATCATGCCTGAGCAACAAGACTTTGCTCATCACATATTGAATTACATCGAGGGTCTGTCTACTAGAAGACACAAAGCTTCTGGTAACTTCTGACACACATGAGCCTGAATAGATTACGCTCAGCAGGCTAAAAGAGTTTCCTAATAAGTTTAACTGGAGTTCATGTACAGATGGGAAAAATAAATGGACTTGCGTGGATAACCAAGTGGTTTTCCATTGTCCAAGAAAGTTGCAAA
>NW_011488969.1:23568-24344 GCF_000754665.1 Bison bison bison
AAATATTTACTATCTGGCCCTTTACGGAAAAATTTTGTCCAACTCTGGTTCAAGCCCCACAATACTGGAGTTGTTTTTAACCTTGTCAAAAGATGACTAACATAAAGTACTTAAGTTCACCAAGCCTCAGTTTCCTCATCTGCGAAATAAAAACGAAAACAGGCCCACATTCACTGGGTTTTTAGAGGATTAAATCATAGTGCATCTAATGCATTCAGAATGCAACCTGCCACATAGCAGGCATTCACGATTATGATTAGAGGGCCAACAGATTCCTGCAACAAGCACAGGAAGAAGGAAAGAAGACAAAGGAAAGGAACTAAAGATAAGGATCAGACAAAATGCAGCAGGACTGAGACACTGGTCTACCTACCTATGACTAGATAATGCCCTGGATAAAAGTACGACATGCTTATAATGAACTGTAAAACTGATATTAACTTCTGGGTAATATCAAATCTGCTTCAAAGTCATCTACGAGATATGGCTTGTTGAGTGAATATCTTTGGGGCAGAGGTGACAACTTAAGAATCCCCAAATGGGGCATTGTTAGTATCAATATATATATATATATATCTTCACAGACCATCCTTCTGGTGTTTGGATTGGTAGCCAGACAGTAATCTACCTGGACTCCTTTTACTTGGTACTTGAGGGGCCAAGTGACTAACACCCTGAAAAATGATGGTCACATTGAGTGATATTCCACATTGACTGAGAGTTGGTTGAGCACCTAAATTCCAGTGGTTAGCAGATTGCATATAAATTCTTTCAGT
>NW_011488969.1:24444-25318 GCF_000754665.1 Bison bison bison
TGTGTGGCTGAGCCACCTGACTCAACTCCACATTTTCCCTGGTGTAATCTATTCTAGGCAGAATATTGAACAGTATTCCCCAAGTACTTAGAGTTCGACTTAATTACTTACTTTATTTAACTTCTACAGTTCTAAAACTGAAGTGTCTCATAGGTGATCTTTTGAAGGCTAGATGATGTGGAAATATTTCAGTCATTGGCCAAATATTTTGTTCTTTTCTCCCTTTCCAGATGTAAAATCCATTAGTTGCTAAGGCTGCCTCTGTGTTGCTGTAAAGTGGAACCAGAATGCTTTTCTCAGAAATATTAAATACTCCAAAAGTTTCTTTGGAAGCTCACCATTCAGAGCATGTGTAACATAAGGCTGGAAACTCCTAGGTCCCTCTCCCTTGATACTCGCTATGAGGAATTTATCAGGCTCTTCTGAATCTGCTAAATCATCTTGACGGCTTGCTGCAGCGTTTTGAAAAACACATGCACCATTTTGTCATGGAGATCACCTTTTTTATTTTTTTAAGAGTCCAAACAAGCCGAAAAGCTTCCAAGTAATTTGGGACTAAAGAGAAACACATTTCAGAAAGGTCCCAGAGTAGCCTTTCTGCTGACACCCCAGGACTGGTTCCCCCAGGCTGGTTCCATGTCTCCATCTCCTCTCAGAAGTGCTGTTGTACATTCTAACTCAGGCTTCCCAATCCTCTATTTCCTTTTCTGTCAGCAGCAGCTTGGTAGAACCGCGAGACTTTCCTATTTCTTTCCTACTTTTCTCTATGAATAAATCATGCAAAAATCTGCCACCATTCCTCACGTTTCCTGTCACTTCATCGGAGTTCATCTGTTCTTGTCCATCAGCGTTTTCCCTTCATTTCCCTATGGCG
>NW_011488969.1:28396-28653 GCF_000754665.1 Bison bison bison
GGACACACCCTCTAATCTATTACAAAATTATTTACGTATAGTAATCTTAAAATGGATCAACTTTCTCTGTGGGAATCCTACGTATCTGTCAAATCCCAGTTCAAATGCTGATTTTACAAAGCCTGCCTGGATCTGCCAACA
Organism: Bison bison bison; assembly: GCF_000754665.1. Lineage (NCBI taxonomy): Eukaryota > Metazoa > Chordata > Mammalia > Artiodactyla > Bovidae > Bison > Bison bison. Next base: position 28,538 of record NW_011488969.1, read on the forward strand.
GAACCATCCAGGAAGAAAGAACAGAACAGATAAATGCCCAGCTACGGGAAAGAATTTGGCTTCTGTTAGGAAATGAAAGGAGGTCATGATTGCTGGAACATGGGAAGCGAGGGTAA
>NW_011488970.1:0-268 GCF_000754665.1 Bison bison bison
GACCAGAGATCAAAACTGTGCCTCCTGCATTGGCAGGCAGATTATTTACCACACAGCCACCAGGGAAACCCTGAGTAAAGGAAAACCTGGACTCATCTTTCAAGAATGGGTAAAGAAACCAAATCTTCTTGCATGTGAAAAGGAAAGGAAAATAAAGATTTAAAGCGAGTTAAGATATTGATGACCTTTTGTACACACTGATATATTCAAAATGGATAACCAACAAGGACCTACTGTATAGCACACAGAACTCTACTCAATGTTATGT
>NW_011488970.1:4516-5453 GCF_000754665.1 Bison bison bison
TTCATGCCACTCACCGCCTCCTCGAGGGCCAAAAGCTCTTCCTGATCGGGGTGCTAGGCTTTGCCATGACCTTTCCCCAGTGAGCACACCAGGGACTCGCCAGACCTCCAAACGACCTTTAGGACGCCCCCGGACCTCAACTCCATTTTGTCCGTTTCGAGTCGCTCTATATCTGAGAGCTTGGGACTCTTTCTGGCTCTAGAAGCATCCGCCCTTCGAATTTGAAGGATGCCCTTGCTTCCGATATCCTCTTAGCTTCCTATCTTTAGGTAGGTTAGAAAATGACTAGTTTCTAGCAGAAGCATGCTCTTATTTTTTCCTGTCCTACCTATCTACATCCCTGCCCTCCGTGGGTGCTGTATATTTAGCATCAGCTTTATTCACTTCCTCTTCCTCTCATTCAAGTGCCCTACAGAAAGAACTGTGGTCGATGTCTATAGCACAGAGAAAAATCGAGGAGAATATGATTCACTGCCTAACCACCATTAAGGGGTTACATATTTTAAATAAGACGTCATTTCTCCTCTTCACTCCAGCATCTCCTCTTTCAAAGGCATTTTTTTCCACCCTCTTGAAATGACTTTGCTCTAATCGCTCTTTTCACGTTAAAAGAATCAATCATCGCTCTAAGAAACAACGGCGAAATGGCATTTAAATAAGTCCCTCTGAAAAAGTAAGCAGTCTGCTCTATTGGTTAATGGTTTAATCAACGCCTCAGTTAGCTCATTTACAAAATTGAGGGTGTTGAACGAAGGTTCCTTCTAGTATTTTGATTTTAAGACCTGTGAATTCATGCTTAGTATTGTAACGTGTTGCAGCGTAAGGGAGATTTAACCTGATGAAATCCACGTTTCCCAGTAGTTGCTTGTCACATTAGGTTTTATATTACTTATAAGTACTTATATTAGTTTATATTGCTTATATCTTTTATATTATA
>NW_011488970.1:8479-9963 GCF_000754665.1 Bison bison bison
ACTTTTACAGAATAAAAGTTTTTAATTTTGATGAGGTCCAGTTTGTCAGTTTTCCCTCTTACGGATAGTGTGAAGGAATCTTATGTACCTTTGTTATTTAATTTTATTCCTTGCTGTTCTATATAACATCCAGTATTTCTGTGAGCAGTGTGAACATGTTTTTTTCTTTGAGCATTCCTGGAGCTCAGATGTATTCTTCAAACAAGTGACCTTGATGGCTTAGAGTGTGAATCCATACTTATACATATTCTCACTGGATGAAAATGGCTGCCATCCTTTTGTGCCTTAAAACTATAATTTCTATATTACCAGGTAGTCACCGTAACATTAAAATTAATATTTTAAAATTAAGTATATGCGTCATATGCCAAGGAGATTTTTGGTTTCACTTTCTAATTTTAAAATATTTTGGCAAAACTGTGTAGTTTCTAATCAACATTTCTGGTAAGTAATCCAAAGAAAAAAATTTGAGTTCTCATTTAAATGTACTTTGAAAGTCTGCTTCTGCATTTTGAGTAGTGAAGTTGTGAATATGATGATAGATTTAGTAGGTTTGTTCTGCTCAGAATAATGAATTGAATGTTGAATTTGTCTGTCTAGACTGTATGTTTTTCTTTATAGTAGCTATTTAATGTTCATTTTAATATCTTTGAAAATAAGCATTAGTTTTAAGGTAGCTTACAAGTGTTATTTTGAAAAATATATGTGCTCATGTTTGAGAAGAACTTAAGGAAAAGCTTCGTGATTGATTTTTAAGAGTATTCATTTCTGTAAGGGGGCACTTAAATTATTAATTGTCCCTTCAGTGTCACAATATTTGCTCAATAAATTTATAGCCAAGATAGTGGATTCCTAGTTGGAAGAGATCAATCATTGGTGTGAGACAGTGGTGGGTAAAGTACTGCTTGTGACGAAATCCTGCCCACCACCTGTTTTTGTAAATACGTTTCTGTTGGAATACAGGCACATCCATTCATTTATGTGTTGTTTGGCTGCATTCAAAATACAGTGTCAGAGTTGAAACAGAGAACTTAATGGCCCTGAAAGTCAATTTACTCTCTGGTCCTTTACACAAAAAGTTTGCCCAGAGATAAAGCAACCTTATAATAAATTATTGAGTCTCTATGCTTTAAAAGAAATTTAACAAATGTTACCTTGACTTTTAGTACCTTTTAGGTATATTTCCATGTGGAAATTGTGGTTTGGAAGAGTGTATTCATTTTCTTTATTGTGTCCAAAGGCACTGATCCTAGGGGCAGCATTAAGGAATGGATGGAGAGTTGGAAAAATTGATTTTGTTGTTTTTGTCAAGTGTGGGCTCTTTCAGTGTGAATGTCAGTTTGCAAGTTTGGTAACTGGTGAGATTCAGAAGGAGGCCTATCTAGTTGCCATATCCTTTGGAGATTCTGTTGTGTGCCAGAGTGGTAATGACAGCCAGGTATGGCAGTTCTGTTGCTCCTCCTCCCCAAGTTACTGCAATCTTT
>NW_011488970.1:13227-15104 GCF_000754665.1 Bison bison bison
GCCGGGTTCCGTTCAAGCACTGTTGAAGCAGGAAACCGCGGCGACTCTCTGCTAAGACTGTCTATAATGCATTTTAATATATGATTACCCTTTTGATAGTAATTTTACAGATTCTTCATATGCAACATTACACATTGAAGGATATTTACAATGCAGTTTCTTCACTGTGCTTTATACAGTACCATTGTGCTAGAAATGGGGTGAATGCCTTGTATTTAGAGAGTACTTAGTACTTTAACAAAGGAAGAACATTATTTTTAAAACTATTTGTATTTTCTGAATGTTCTGCACTGAAAATATAAGTATAAAAAAAGAATAAAAGCGCCATAATGCCATACCCAGGGAGATCTATTGTCAACTTCTGGGCACATGTTTGTGTACATACATGTATGGACACTTGCATGCACACACACATGCACGTGTGCAAACATGTATCTTCTTTCTACAAAAGAAGGGTTCTTAGTGTACATGCTGATTTGTAACTTGCTTCCTTTAACTGGACTCTATACAGTGAGCATCTTTCATGATCGATAACTGTGAATAAGTGAAAAAGACATACTAGTGGGAAAAAGAACAACCACGTGCCAGGTAAACATAGTGTTCCACTTAAAATAACTGATTTCTGGGACAAACTATAATCTTCAAGCAAAGTCATGGCCACCAAAAGTAAATAACCAAGGAATGAAAAAATTCTCAATGTTAAACCAGTTCAGTTCTGTTTTGAATTTATGCATGTTGTTTAAGTTGTAGTTACTAGTAATGATATATAAGTACAGTATATTAAAAGGTCATTAGGGATCTTTTGGGGTGGGGTTTGGTTTTAATGAAGGTTTTAAAACTGAGCTTGAACAGTTATTTTGGTTCAAAGAAAAACCAACCGCTCTGACTAATTTTTGGTGAATGTGTGGGCGTAGTTGTGTTCTTTTGCAGCTTATAAAAGTAAAGAAAATCTGGGTGTCTGTGGCAACATGAATCTTTGTCTATGGTATCTCAGTCTACAGTAAAATTGAACATTACGAGAAATGTGTTGCAGGACCAAGTTTGATTTGTATAGTATGTATTCTGCTCATATGTCATCGAGAAGCATTTATTAAGCACATCTGCCATAGGCTCATTATAACCACTTCTGAGTTTATACTGTGGGATTTAGAGGTGAAAATACTTTATGATGAATTCAATAGAGTATTTAACAAAAGAATATTCTACCTTGTAGACAGTGGTGTTAATGTGATGGCCCAGTGTAGCTGCTCATATTTTCGTTATGGTGATTGAAATAGCATCCCATTCTCCAAGGCCTTTCTAGAATTGATTTTGCAGCAAGAGGATTTTTTTTTTCATAGGCACTGTGAAGTTTGAAGATTTTATAGGGGAGTAAAAATCCCATGGACAGAGGAGCCTGGCAGCGACAGTCCATGGGGTCGCAGAGTCAGACACGACTGAGCCACTAAGCATGCACGCAGAATAGAGTTTTCCCATTTCTCACTTGAGTAATGACAGGTGTGTGTGAGATGAGACTATTAACAGAGGTATTTGAAACATTTATGGGGGCTTCTAGTGATTGTTAGGAAGTTAAGGCAGTGGAAGGCATGGTGAAATACCTGTTTTCTCTTAGGTATTCTGTTTATTACCTTCAACGTGCCTGAAGCATTCTAATACTGTTAAAAAAAGAAATGACAGGGTTTTGGGAGGACCACTCCCCTGGGGGTACCCAGGTGATGTCATATAAAAAAGGTCTGCAAAAATGGGCAGAGCTGCTCCCTATGAAATGGTGATCATTCGTTTTTCTCAGAATATATTAGTCATTTCTGCTTTTCAAATAAACTGAAAGCTGAAAACTTCCCACAGACAGGAAACAGGAACTTGGTTGAATGAGCTTA
>NW_011488970.1:16488-21673 GCF_000754665.1 Bison bison bison
CAATGCAAGAGACTCCAGTTCGACTGCTGGGTTGGGAATATCCCCTGGAGGAGGGCATGGCAACTCACTCCAGTATTCTTGCCTGGGAAATCCCATGGATAGAGGAGCCTGGCAGGCTACAGTCCATGGGGTCACAAAAGTCGGACATGACTAAAAAACACAAGGAGGAAGTGCTTCCTATTAATCTTGCTTCTAATTGTCCTCAACTGATGAAGACTGTTGTCCACCACCCTCTCTGCCTTTGACTGAAGGGTCGTGTTGCTTAGGGCATTGCCCACAGGAAAGAGGAGGTGGATGCTGTACTAGGGCACGACCAAAGGAGTGGGAGGTGGCTGTGAGCATACAGTCTCTAGCCAGAACGTACCTTGAGTTTTGAAAACTAGGAATCTCAACTCCAGTTTGTAATTTAAAGACATATTTTAGAAACCAGTTGTAGCCTATTGAATCCCTAAACTAAGAAAATATTGAGAAGCCTTGCAGTGTTTAATCTGATGATATCATAGTCCTCAGTGGAAATCTGCAAAATTGAGTCAAAATTCTATTTGTCTTCTTCAAATATGGGATTGTTGTTATGAAACACATATATGTTATTTTAATGACTTTGATGAAATGCACGAAACTCATTTTGATGCAGCTAATTCTGGTTGAAAGAATTACTTTTCAGCCTAGACTAGATTTCTTCACTCTTGCATCGTTTCTAGCTATTTTGACACTAAGGTCATTTTATTTGTCTGGTCTCTTCTAGATGTCATAACATTTTGTCATGAGATCATGAGAAATGTTTCTTCTGCTTTGAGAGGAGTGATTAGGAATCTGTTTAGGATGGAAAGTCTATTCTTAGATTTGTTGCCTCTACTGCTTACCTCTATCTGCTGCATGAAAGAAAATCAATAATGTCTCAAAGCCTCACAGTTACATGTTTGAGTTACATAAAATTGTTCTGTGGAATGATCTAAACTTTTAGAATTTGTTTTGAGTTTGGTACTTGGTTGGGTCTGGGGCCATGTCTTGCTATTGCTTGACCTTAAAAAAATTTTTTTTTCTTTTTTTTTTTACCAGCACTGCCCCATTGCTGATGAAAGATCAGGATGTTGTCTAGGTGGGCTTGGCACCAGGTGCCAAACCTCAGTACCTTTCTCTTCTATTTTCAGGCATAGCAGCCCTGGAAACCATCAAATTGAGGTGCTGGAAGCATTTTGATAATATCTTTTCTTATTCTTTAAAAATCTGGCCTGTCGCCATCACGCAACCATCAGACCTCAACATGTGTGCTTAACGGAGAACGTTTGTTTTCAGAATCGCCTCTGTGTTGACCTTAGTTTTGCTTTTGAAGAAGAGTAAGCAGTGTATTGCCCCATGTAGTACATGAGAAAGCAAACTGCTTTTACTGCTCCTCGTATTGTTTGCAGATGTTTGTAGGAGGATTGAATTATAACTTAATTAAAGATGATACATTTTTGCTTAACAATTCACAGAAATAACTGCAAAGGGATGTCTTAAAGGCGGATTACATTATAGATACAGCAGAAATTAATTGCTTTAGAGATAAATGGGTGATTTCTACTAGTAGTAAATATCAACACTGTTGAAATTGCAGCAAGTTTCTTGGCTGACCTTTTTATGGGGACACATAATAGCCCTTCCTTAAGTAGTGTTACATTGAGATGGGAAAGACTTCTCCTCTGCTTGGGAGTTCTTAGTACACTGGTGCTTCTTTTTAAATCTGTTTTTTGAAATTTTTGTTTTGGGTCTCATCTGCAGACATACCTTACTGATGCATTTTCAATACTCAACTAATGAAACTTCCAGGTAACAAAACCTCAGTTGGGTGTGTTTTGCAATGGAACTAACCTATTCCAAATTTTACACTTGCCAGAGTAGTAGTATAACCAGAAAGCTGTAACCTGTTTGTAACAGCTGGGTAGCAGTCTGCAGATGAAATTGATCAAAACCTTTTAGTTTTCTGTTTGTGTACTTCAGCTCTGCATTTTCCTTTCCTTTATTTCTTTTCAGAACCTCACTTTCATCCTTTGTCTTTGCATAATTCTTCTTGCTCCAATATTTAAAGATTAAAAAAAAAATACATTTTGAGCAAGCCAGCTGGTCCCTAAGCAGTAACAGGTATAACTGGATAATTCTAGAGGGTAGCTATTATTATTAGCTTTTTATTAATAAAAGGTAAGATGATCATCTGATTGGGCATATAGGGTTGAGGGTTGACTCATGGGTGACCCTCCTTTCCTGTTACAGGTGTATGTCTGCTCTCTGTGTTAGTCTCATGGCCTCTTTTTAAAAAAAGTTTTTAAAGATTTCTCTGATGTGGATCATTTTAAAAGTCTTTATTTGATTTATTACAATATTGCTTCTGTTTTATGTTGTGGTTTTTTGGCCACAAAGCATGCAGCTCTTAGCTCCTGGATCAGAGATTGAACCTGCACCCCCTGCATTGGAGGCAGATTCTTAACCACTGGACCACCAGGGAAGTGCCTAGTCTTAGGTCCTCTTAAAATGTTATCTATTGAACACTAAGCTCCAGAAGGAGAGGGCATAGTAAATGTTCACTGGATTTTTCATGAATGAATGCATGTTCATGTACCTGTAGCTGCCTGCAATTTGACAACTAGAAGTACTACAACTAAAAATATTACAAAAGAAGAGGGTTGGGACTCCCCTGGTGGTCCAGTGATTGAGAATCTGCCTGCCAATGCAGGAGACATGGGTTCGGTTTCTGGTCTGAGAAGATCCCACATGCCACAGGGTAACTAAGCTGGTGCGCAACAACTACTGAGCCTGCGATCTAGAGCCTTTGAGCCACAACTACAGAAGCCTATGGGCCCAGAGGCTGTAGTCCGTGCTCCGCAACAAGAGAGGCCACAGCAGTAAGTGTGCACCGCGACTAGAGAGTAGTCCCCACTCACTGTAACTAGAGAAAGCCCAAGTGCAGCAATGAAGATCCAGTGCAGACAAAAAGTAAATACATTTTTTGAATTAAAGGTTGTTACTGGCTGTACTTACTTTTAATTCCTTCCCTCAAATGTTCTTATGGTGGTTGGTCTTCAGCAATGATGATTACAAAATCAAAGAAAATAGAGACTCAGCCATTTATTTCCAGCTTCAGTGAGTCTTTGCCTAATAGGGTAACTTCACTTTCATATTATGAAAGGCAATGCATATGTCGTTAAGTCTTTATAGCTTTTGGTTGTCATGCTAGAAGGCATACCTTCTTCAAAGCTTCTATCTATGAAAGAAGTTTGATTCCACAATATTATTCTTTAAATGTAGGAATCTTTTTAACCAAATGGATTTTTTCTTCTAGGTTTAAAAGGCGTGATCTTAATACATGGCTTATTTTTTTAAAAAAGTATTTCATGTTGGAATAATGTTAGATTTACAATGAATTTGTGAAGATAGTTCTGATGTTCTGGATATCTTTCCCCCAACTTCCCCTAAGGTTAACATTTTACATAACAGACAGTGGCACAGTACTCTACAGTATAGAATTTGTTTGGATTTCCCTAGTTTTTCTGCCAAAGTCTTTATTTTTCTTCCTGTTCCAGGATCTAAAATTGTTATACATGTTTATTTTAGAAACATGTATGGATAAAAAGACAAAACAAAGTAAGGCTAACCCCCTACCCAGAGACATCTATTGAGGCTTTTAGTATATATCCTTCCATATGTCCCCAAACATTTTGAATGCCCCTAAAACACTGGGTCTTAGAAAAGACCCTGATGCTGGAAAAGATTGAGGGCAGGAGGAGAAGGGGATGACAGAGGACAAGATGGCTGGATGGCTTCCCCGACTCCATGGCCATGAGTTTGAGCAAACTCCAGGAGATAGTGAAGAACATGGAAACCTGGCATGCTGCAGTTCACGGGATCGAAAAGTCAGACACGACTGAGTGACTGAACAACAGCAACAAAACACAAAATGTGTTTTATATACTGTTTTGTAATTGCTTTTTACACTTAATATAGCATTTACTTTTTTGGTGAACATGTTCCCATGTTTGCTGTTTTTTAATATAGTTTAATCTATTCCTTATCCTGAGGGTGTTTGTTTGTTTGTTTGTTTTGGTCATGCTATGTGGCTTGCAGAATCTTAGTTCCCCAGCCAGGGATTGAACACATCCTCAGCAGTGAAAGCACCGAGTCCTAACCACTGGACAGCCAGCAAATTCCCTATCTTTAGTTATTTTGTTTCCATTTGTTTGTTCAATTAACTCTTCATGATTACAGAGAAACTATGCATGTATTCTCAACCTTTTTCCCCCAACAAACCTGAGAGATAGGACACTCTTATCAGTAACAGTGACTCACTAAACCACTGATTCTAAATAGGTGTGTATTTGGTTGAACTGTTTGAAATTGCTATTTTGGGGGATATGTAGCAGTTTTTTGACTATCAGCAATTTTATTTGGCTCAACTTAATAGGTTTTTTTTTTAGTTTTTAAAAAAATCTGTATTTGTATTTTGAAAAATTTCCAATAAAGATCATGTTTATTTACTAAGACAAAGTATATTCTTCATTTCTACTAAAAGTGGTTTAAGAGGGACTAAAGAAAAACTGCCAAAATCAATTCATGAAAGTTTATTTTTAAATGTGGGATAATACCACCTAATAGTTTTTAAAATAGCTTTCTAAGTCATTCTGATCCCTTTCCTTCCTTATCACTCCACTCAGAATCCCTGGCATCTCACTCTGAGATTCTCTGCATTTAGAATGATAAGCTATGAAAAATTTCACCAGGTAAAAATGTTGACAAACCACCTTCTAGGTGTCTCTGATAAACAAACATCCTTAAAACCTATGCCTGTGTTAATGATACATGCAGAGAACTTGAAATCTGGTGAATTGCATCTGTCCATCAGTATGCTGAAAATAAACTTGTGAGCATTTAACCTAAGCTCTGGGAGATGCAGGCTAATTGATGGCTCTGCCTCCTGGTTCCATACCTGTATTGGAAAGCCAGGGGCACTGGCGCCACCCAGTGGTTCCTTGTAGACTAGCAGCTGATGTTGCTCTTAATACGGCTGCTGCTGCTGCCAAGTTGCTTCAGTCGTGTCCGACTCTGTGCGACCCCATAGACCGCAGCCCACCAGGCTCCCCCCGTCCCTGGGATTCTCCAGGCAAGAGTACTGGAGTGGCTTGCTATTGCCTTCTCCGCTCTTAATACTACTTTC
>NW_011488970.1:21773-27035 GCF_000754665.1 Bison bison bison
GTGTTCATGGTCTCATCTTCCTTTGCTTCTCTCCATCTGTGCCAATTGCACTAACGGATTTCATTTAGCCCAGCTGATGAAAATCGGAGTGGTACCCTAACCATATAATTTTGCTGCGATATACTTATAGCAGTAAAGGCTTTGGAATATGATACATGAAATCATAGATGTAAACATACTGAACAGACTGTTACTTTCTCTGCTTGTGAAATCATTATTCCTACCCAGAATGGCTATAAAATTTGTATTCTACCGGAATGTGGCATGTCTCATGTTTAATTTCAAACTTCTCAATAGATGAGAGGAAGTATTCTTATACATCTCAGATATGAAGAGGCATACATTTCTGCCTAGAGTGAAAGATTTAAGTGGGAATTCGTTCTTTGGTCTCCTTCCTCTTTAGCATGGCTTGTTATTTCAGTCCAGAACTGTTTCGTAAGCATCTACTGTGTACCTGTACTGTGCTGGGTTCTCGGAATTATGGCAATGATGGGGACAGACATGACTTCTGTCTTTAAAGAGCTTATAGCCCAGCTGGGGAACAGAAACTTGAACACGTTTAGGTGTTGTGCTATATGAGCACTGGGAGGACAAACAGCAGAGGCACCTGACATAAAGTGGGGAGGTCAAGGAAGGCTTTTTAGAAGTGTCATTTAAACTAAGACCTAAAGGAAGCCAAGAAAAGGGAGAAGAGAATGTTCTTGGCAAAGAGAAAAGCATGTGCTAGATGCAGAGGTGAGAGATTAAGCTTGGTGCTTTTGAGAACCTAAAAGAAGTTCATGATGGCTGGAGCTGTGAGATCAGCTCATTTCAGCTTCACAGCAGTCCCAGAAAGTAGGAGTATTATTCCCTCCATTTCAGGGTTGTGGCAAATGAGGCACAGAGGGTACATAACTTGCCCGAGGTCACTCAACTCTAGTAAGTGGCACCACCAGGAACTGGATCTAGGCCGGCTGGCTCCAGCACGTTGGTTCACAGTTACCCTCATCAGGGTGGTGTGTTGTGTGTGCTGGAGCTTCACTGTCCCCCTCCCTTTAGCCTTTGATGGAGCATAGCACCTTATCCTTTTCATCTGTGGTCTTTTTTTTTTTTTTTTTCTGATGGGCCTAATTAAATAAAATCGTTCTTAGTAAGCTGAATATTAGGCTGTACTGGATACAGCCTCTTCCAAGAACTGAAGCTTATAAATAGGTGAAAAATTCCTTAAGCTTACAACATCTGGGTTAGCCTGGAATGTCTCCTGTTTGCTTTAGTCTTTTATCACTGGGAATCAAATACCTCATTCAATATGCAGCTCTATGGTTGCTAACCTGTATTTTCCAGAAAATCTTAGATGGCAAGTTATAATCGGTTGTATTTTTCAGAAATGAGTATCAGATTTGTATTCCCTGCAAAGTTAGAATTTTTGTTTGCTCAGTCCGTGGGGTTGCAAAGAGTTGGACATGACTGCCTAAGCACAAAGTTGGTTTGGCAATAGGTTAATTGCCAAATTAACCTATTTGATTTAGGTTAATTTAGTGAAAGGGTAAACACAACTTCTTAAATAGGATTATAGTCTTTAAAAGTCATAAGTTAAAAACCTATTTGTGGAGGTATTTTCTTAAAATGGATCTAATTTATCCTTTATGTACTTAATATACAAGTGTATGCTTTGTAAGATGAGAAATTGACTTCAGTTAGAAATTACCAATTAAAATCTAAAACAGTAGATTTTAGAAGTGGGATTATAAATATTTGGTTGTAGATAAAATATTTAAAGTTATCATAATTTGATATTCTTGAAACACTTGGAATAAAAATCATGTGTGTATTTAATGGCACAAGGCTGATTATTTCATTTACTTGCCCATTTGTATATGACTGTGGATTCAGTCAGTACTTAGTACTTTCCAGTTGTGGAGGTTGGCTTCTGCTGGTGTAGCCATATATTCTTATCTTGTTCTCTGTGGGACCAGAGTTAGGGTTATTACTGGGTCATCACTAGGGTTGCCTCTCCCAAAAAAGGAAAAAGGTTGGGCGTGGGGGATGACTGATAAGAATTCTGGTAAGAATCTGGGACAACACATGACAACCAGGGAATATACATTAGCAAGCTGAGAAATGTGATTGCCTTTTTTTTTCACCAATTCATGTGCATGTGAGCTTGGTCACTCAGTTGTGTCCAACTCTTTGTGATCCCATGGAGCCCACCAGGTTCCAGTGTCCATGGAATTTTCCAGGCTAGAATCCTGGAGTGGGTTGCCATTTCTTTTCTCCAGGGGATCTCCTGACCCAGGGTTCAAACCCTCATCTCTTGCACTGAAGGCAGATTCTTCACCAGTTCACACAGGGCTCAAATTTGTGAGCTTAGCTTCAGAAGCACTGGCTCAACTCAATTGAGTTAACCAGCAGCCACAGACTACTTTCCCTTAACTTTGGAGTAAAAACATTAATTTTCAAGTAAATTAAAAACATTAATTTTCAAGTAAATTGTATATTGCAGTGGGATGTTATGCGTAGCTGCTGTGTGCCTTTTATCATTTTGAGCATTGTGAACTCAGTGCCACTAGGCCCTGTCGAGGTTATTGCAGGACACAGTTGGAGCTGTGTGGGCCTTTACAGGAAATGAGATTACTTAATGATACTTTACTGTTGCCCGAAACATTTTGAAATGAAAACTTTGAGGGAAAGAAATGATTCAACCCTTTCTGCCTCCTACAGCTTTTTGAAGTCAGCTAGTACATATTAATAACCTGATATCACAGTTGATTGGAATGTCTGAAGTAAGACAGTCTTAGGTAAGATGAGATCTTCTAATATTCTGAGCCACTGGTCCCAGAGTTCAGGTTGTAAACAAGTGGGTACTGATGGAGAGTTTAGTTCTGAAATCCCCTGCCTGTATCATCCCTCCCATCACCATGTGGAAAGCAAAGAAAGGATACTCATTTGCTGCCTTTTGCCTGTGATGCTCACCTGGGGGCAGGCAGGCCTCAATTCCCATTAGGGGGCTGATTGATATTAATATTATATTAATATTAATAATATATTAGTATTAATGTACTTGGGCTAGCTGAAAAGTATTTTCTTTGTGGGGCAGAAGAATGCCAGTATGACTCTTCTCATACCTCTTAAATCTTTTGGCAGTGTCACCTGGCATTTGAGTTCCTGTTTGTTTTAATAGGATAAGTGGGTGGAACTGTGGGCATTAAGGAAATTATTGATATTTCTATCTGTACAGAACCCCTTGTGATTATCTGGCTTTTTGATATTGTCTATTCACTTGCCAGTGGGCTTCTCTTGTGGCTCAGATGGTAAAGAATCTGTCTGTAGTGGGGGAGACCTGGGTTCAATCCCTGGGTCAGGAAGATCCCCTGGAGAAGGGAATGGCTACTCCAACTCCAGTATTCTTGCCTGGGAAATCCTGTGGACAGAGGAGCCTGGTAGGCTACAGTGTAGTTACAGCAAGAAAAAAACCCACTGATTTTATTTTGCTTTATAGATCATATTACACGAGCAAAAGAAGTTTCTTTTACTTTGAGTCTAGTTTAAAAACTGAAGTATCTAATCTTCTCTCTACAATGCAGTTATGTCAGCAAAATAGCATCACTTTACCATGTCAGTAGGGCCAAATACCTTATGGGCCATGTTCATTGCCACTTATCAATACCCGCATATAAACATAGACACACACTAGGATTAATTGACACTGGTGCTATTTTTTTTACTTATGTATTGAATGAGAAAAGTAATATGTTCACTGCAGCAGTTTTAGAAAATGTAGGAAAAAATAGGACAAAACTAAAAATCACCTGTAATTCTACAATCCAGAGATGAATATTTCAGCTGGTAGCCTGCATATATTTGGTTAAGTTTTGTCTTAAACCAATTTCACTTATTAATATCTTGACTGTTTTTTCATATCCTTAAAAATCTTTGACAATACTGCGTTTGATGACTGTAGTGTTAAATCATGAAGATACATCGTTTTACCAGTCTCCTTTTGGATATTTGCTGTTGTTTCTAGTTTTCTGTTATTTATATCACAGCAGTGACTATTGTCTATGTTTTTTTGTGCATGTGCATTTCTCTTTCCTTAGGCTAGTCCTAGAAGTAGAGAGTGAAATTACTCAGTCATGAGATATGTATGACTTAAAGCTTCTGAATGCCTATTGCCAAATTACTTTCTATAAAACTTGTACCAATTTATACTTCCGTCAATGGGATATAAAGTGCCTTTCTGTATACATTTGGCAACACTGAACAATTTCTTTATTCTTAATCGGCACTACTTTCGACGGAACTCCAGTGCATTTTTTTTTTCAGCAAATAAAAATTATTCCTGGCAGAAATGAAAGTGGTGCTTGCAATATTATGAACAGTAGTACCGCCAGGAACTGGTGGCCCCAGATACTTTGAGAGTCATCAAAACAGGCCATATTTTAGCTCTAAGAGTCTGTATTTCTAAAAATACATTTTCTTTTCTCAGTGGTTTATCAACCTCATCTTTAATGTAGAAGAAAATGCTAATGTTTTTCTCCTAAAATGATTGCTTCATGAGTACTTATTGTTCATTACCTTGGTGCTCTCTGTGTGTTTATTTATTGAGTCATGTCTTTAAAAACAAAATGTAACTTCTGGCAAAAATTACCCAAGCTTTTGGAAAGTTTTGATTGTTACACAGCAGTACTTTCTGGTCAAGATCTCTTGAAGTAACAAATACTTCTTTCAGGCATTGTTCAGTTCTTCAGTATTTTAATAAAGGCCTTGTAAATTCAGAATTACCCATGTATCAACACACGGCTTGAGTAAACTTGGAAGGAAGAGATGTGGTAAGTCCAATGTTTGATATTATGCAATCAATTTGTTCAAAACACTGTTTTAAATCACTATTGGGAGATTGTTGCTCCTGAGCCGAGTAGGCAATGGCACCCCATTCCAGTACTGTTGCCTGGAAAAATCCCATGGACGGAGGAGCCTGGTGGGCTGCAGTCCCTGGGGTTGCTGCAAGTCCAACACCACTGAGCAACTTCACTTTCACTTTTCACTTTCATGCATTGGAGAAGGAAATGGCAACCCACTCCAGTGTTCTTGCCTGGAGAATCCCAGGGACAGCGAAGCCTGGTGGGCTGCCATCTATGGGGTCGCACAGAGTTGGACACGACTGAAGCGACTTAGCAGCAGCAGCAGCAATTTTCAGCTATTAAAACAGTTCTACCCCAGTGATTGCCTCCTAATAATCAAGCTATATCTTAGGTGGATCTTACAAATAGGATTCTTGATATA
>NW_011488970.1:27397-27505 GCF_000754665.1 Bison bison bison
ACATGACTGAAGTGACTTAGCATGCATGCATGCATTGGAGAAGGAAATGGCAACCCACTCCAGTATTCTTGCCTGGAGAATCCCAGGGAGAGAGGGGCCTGGTGGGCT
>NW_011488970.1:27605-29020 GCF_000754665.1 Bison bison bison
CACACAGAGTCAGACATGACTGAATCGACTTAGCAACAGCAGCAAACTTTCATTTTAAAGCCTATTTTAGCTCTGGAAGTCTATAACTTTGTAGGTAAGGAATGGTATTTATATGTGTATAGTTTATCTTCCTGTCCCAGGTGAGGTCTGGTACTTATATTGTAGGTAGATACTTGTCATTTTTATACATACACATAATTTACATATGTGTGTGATATGCAGATTGTATGTGTGCATGTATATATATAAAGCCATGCTAATGATGAAACTGTGTGTGTATATAATTCATATAATTTACCATACTAATTATAAGGGCAAAAGTTATGTAAGAAAATGGGTGGTAACAGAATTCTTAACTATAGTTGAAGTATTTCTCTTAATGTTCAAACTGGACTCTGTCTTTGAGCTTGGGTAAAGACAATGGGTAGAGTATAAATAAACATTGCTTCAAAACTGAGAAAATGAAACAAAGAATTTACCGCAGAATACTGCAGATCTAACTACGTAAAGAAATATTCATTGTTGTCATGGATATGCAATTTATATATTGTTCTAGCACTGAAAAGAATAATTTCTAACGAGTAAAACAAAGGATTTTCTCTTTGGTTAAAATTGATTATCATTGTATCATTGTTCTAAAATATAATGGTAGTTTTTTGTTATAAGTACTTTTCCAAAATATCTGCTGAAGTTGATAGTGTAAAAAAATACTGTCTTAAAAATAGTTACTAATAAAGTGAAAGCTGATATTAAATGTGAAGAAAAAAAATGACTTAAACCAGCTGTATTCTCTGACAGCTGTTAGTTTCCTTTATCCATTCCAACAGATTTTTAATGCTCTTTCAAGCCAAAATAGATGCAGAGATAATAAGACACAATCCTTGCCCTATATGACCTTCTATTTATGTTTACTAAATATCAATAACCTCAGACATGCAGATGACACCACCTTTATGGCATAAGGTGAAGAGGAACTAAAGAGCCTCTTGCTGAAAGTGAAAGTGGAGAGTGAAAAAGTTGGCTTAAAGCTCAACATTCAGAAAACTAAGATCATGGCATCTGGTCCCATCACGACATGGGAAATAGATGGGCAAACAGTGGAAACAGTGTCAGACTTTATTTTTGGGGGCTCCAAAATCACTGCAGATGGTGACTGCAGCCATGAAATTAAAAGACGCTTACTCCTTGGAAAAAAAGTTATGACCAACCTAGATAGCATATTGAAAAGCAGAGGCATTACTTTGCCAACAGAGGTCCATCTAGTCAAGGCTATGGTTTTTCCAGTGGTCGTGTATGGATGCGAGAGTTGGACTGTGAAGAAAGCTGAGCGCCAAAGAATTGATGCTTTTACACTGTGGTGTTGGAGAAGACTCTTGAGAGTCCCTTGGACTGCAAGGAGATCCAACCAGTCCATT
>NW_011488970.1:29784-30832 GCF_000754665.1 Bison bison bison
ATAACTGTTAAAAATTTAAAAAGCAATAACAAAGTAGTAGTATGTTAGATCTATGTATTCTGACATGGAAAGGCATGTAAGAGCCGTTTTTTAAAAAGAAAGTTGCAAGCTTGTATAGATAGTATAATTCAGTTTTTAAAAATTGTGTGTGTGTATTAGAATATGCTTAGAAAAAAGTCCCCAACGGTATTCACCAAACTGTTAAAGCTCTTATTTCTAGAAGATCGAATGAAAAAGATAGTTTCACTTGTATTTGATAATTTGTAATGTTTGTTTTTCAAGTAGCTTTTTGAGATCATGAGTATTTTATAAACACTTTTTGGTTTTAACTTTTCCATGAAGCAACATTATAGTCTATGACTAGTCTGTGACTAGTCTAGAGTCTGGAATTACATCCGTACTCTTTTCATGATAGATTTTGGGTAGTTTTACTTAGGTTATAACATTTCTTAAATAGTTTTAATGTTTACAAGTCAAGTGACCCACAATCTTAGGAGCATTTAAAGCTCCTGGACCACTCATACTCAAGTATATTTTTAAAGGGAAAAGAAAAGATTCTATTGTAGCTTAGACTCTGAGCAGTACCTCCGGTGATTTGACTACCTTATTACTGTCATGTAGGCATTTTAAATGAGTCATTTTCTTGTTCCATTAGGATTTTGAAAAACTAATTTTTAAGTAAAAGCAACTTTTATTTCTGGAAACTTTGGAAGACACTAAATCAAAGAATACACAACTTAAAATTAGTAAAGCATGTAAAATTCCCCTTTAATTGTACCATGCAATAATAGCAGTAATATTTGGTGCATGTCTTGCTAATTTTTCTATGAATATGTGCCTTCTCAAATATGTATGTATATATATAATGATAGACTCATACATACTGTTTTGCACCTGTGTTATTTTTTATTTCAACATCTCTGACCTTTAAAATATATGCTAGCATGGCAGTTTTCATCCATTAGTATTTGCCGGTATATAAATTTTGTATACATAGATTTATAAAACACTGTTGCTTAGGGAATTGTTTCATAAGGGACTTTCCAGG
>NW_011488970.1:30932-31597 GCF_000754665.1 Bison bison bison
ACTTTCCAGGATTTACTTTTAGATTTGGACACAATGTGCATAGGACTTTGTTAATGTTTCCCACTGTTTCCCGAAACATTCTCTTTTAAACTTACTAAGATTGGTCCTTGAGTCATTAAGGAAAGAATGATTGATCATGCCTGAAACATTTCCATCTGATGCTGTCACATTTTTAGTATATGGACTTTACTTTAGAAAAATGTTTCCAAAATATTCATTAGCACACAAACTTATTTACAGAAAGGGCAAAAACTAAACACATTAATGGTTTGTTATGAAGTCTGTCTCAAAACATGAGGTTGAACAACACTGCCTTCTATTTGTATTACTTTTTCCCTTAGTCACTCTCTTGTTAGCTGCAAGGACACTGTTATGCTCCCTGATATTTAGTGGGAAGGCTTTCTCAGAGCTACCTCATTCCCTAATTGAAAGATGATCAACTCTAGATGCTGTATTACTCCTTTTGTTCATGCCACCAAGTGACTATAAAGTGGAAACAAACCATGGTATATGCTTCAGTCTGTTTAAAAATTTGCTATGCTAAGGATTTCCAACTTCCTTATGTTGCAAAAGCTTGCATATCCGTGAAAGTGAAAAGTATGACTCAAATTTACATTGTAATTTTAGCCAGATCATCCATATTTCTGATCATCTGTAAAGAGAAC
>NW_011488970.1:32578-33111 GCF_000754665.1 Bison bison bison
CAACTATAAATGGATCCTAAACCTTCACAGTGTATATATCTTGAAGGATGTCACAAGACTCTCTCTTTATTCACTGAAGGAAGATGAAAATTATCTCTCATTTCTACTTAGACCAGTGCTGTATTTGAATTTGGAAAGAGCCATGTATTGTTTAAAGGAAATAGTTCATTTTTAATGAGAAAATAGCTGGGTGCCTGTGGGCATTGAGGTTGGGGTTAACCAGTCAGATTGACCTACTAGTTTCCCATAGTCAGACTTTGTCTCTGAACTTGGCTCCTATCCTGACTATGGGAGAAGAGGTAGAAATAAAACCATTTACATCATGACTCCTGCTCTCTGTCATTTAAAAACATTTAATTGTGTGTATATATATATATTATTGAGATATAATTAACATATAACATTGTATAAGTTTAAGATGTACAATGGGTTGATTTGATGTATTTATATATTATACTGATTAATACCTTTGTATTGGCTAACAACTATCACATCATGTTAAGTATCATTTCTTTTTTGTGACAAGAACATTT
>NW_011488970.1:33281-33753 GCF_000754665.1 Bison bison bison
TTAACCACTTGTATTTGCACAGGTACTGATACTACTGCCAGAGCCCCCTTTCCTAGAGTAGATTGTGGGTATTAACTTGAAGTTGAAAAGTAGTTCTATTAAGCCAAACGATTGGCATACTTAGTTAGTGATTGATCTGGGTATAAACCTTTGTTTCCTTCACCGTCCTGATAGCAAAAGAGAAAACCAACTGTTTGAGTTAATACCAGCTAGTTAGTATGTTGATTAGTTATATGGATGTTTGATTTGCAACTTCCATTGGGATGTCTAGAGTAAAAATTTTGTTTGAATGTTATTCTTATAATCATATGGAAGTAGTACCAAGTACTACTGGATGGAAAGAAAACTGAAGCATAATATGATGCCCAGTCGTGTTGAAATGTAAGTAAACAGTATCTGTTACTGGAGAGCTTTATTTTACTGTTCTGAGTATTCAGATGGTAAGAAGTTTTCTCCTGCATTTTCCAAAATA
>NW_011488971.1:0-266 GCF_000754665.1 Bison bison bison
GTTGGTACTTTATAGTTTACTAAGTGTTTTAACTTATGCTATTACAATCAACCCCTGCAAAACTCCTTCAGTCAGGCATGGTATACATATTTTACAAGTTAGAAAATTTAGCCACAAATGGGCAACTCAGTTTACATAGGAAACCTGAATATGGGAGAATAGAGTGTGTTCAACTTCCCAGGTGTTGCTAGTGGTAAAGAATCCACCTGCCAGTGCAGGAGACACAAGAGTTGTGGGTTTGATCCCTGGGTTGGAAGGATCCCCTG
>NW_011488971.1:4277-4890 GCF_000754665.1 Bison bison bison
GAAAGTGCCTTTCTGTTCCCAAAGCTAGATTATTTCCTTTTCTTCAATGCTTCTTCCTCGATATATAATATACCTAATTTATTTTTCCATTTTAGCTTGTCTGGGCTAGGTACTGATAATATTACAGGAATTTCAGCAGTGGCAGTGAACAATCATGGCACTTAGAATAATTTCTTCACTGGTGCCAGGAACACCTTTGCTGCATCTTTTTCAAGTACCATATTAATGAAATTTTCCTTTATTGAAGAACCTAGGCAGATAAGGCATTTCAAAACCTGGTCCTCTCTAATTATTTGAGAGTATGAAGATAAGTGGCACAGAGGTATAAATTATATCACCTTGAAGACAGGTAAGTTAATGGAATAAGAAACCAGATTTTAGCAGTGTAATGTTTAACTTAAGTACAGGTAAAAGGAAATTAATGCCTAAGGTGGGCACTAGTTTTGAAACAGAAATGTAATAATGGATTTGACTGATTTCCATAACTTCTCAGCAAATGTCTTTATGTCTTGAAACCATGAATTCCACAACACCTTCTGCAGTTAAGTCAGCCAGTACCTGGGAGTGGAGATGGGAAAGTTATGATACTTGAAATCATTGGTGACATTTTAAA
>NW_011488971.1:8993-9621 GCF_000754665.1 Bison bison bison
AGTTATCAGGACATAATCCCATCATAAGTCAAGGAAGATCTATATACATAAATTTTTCTATATGTAATCGTTTGTATCTCTAGTAAGTTGACTGGTAAGTTCATACTAATGTCCAGTAAGTTGACTAGTAAATTCATACTAATGGCTAGTAAGTTCATACTAATGTCTCCCAGTCAAAATCTCTACCACATGGATCATGCTAGCCTCCCTCTCCTTGCTTCTCTGTAAATTCACACTCCAATAATGAGAAACATGGCTCTTTCCACTCATTTACTTAATTGCTCAATTCCAGTATATAGGTACAGTGATTTTAGAATTGCTCACTTGTACCAAGTGGGGAAAAATTTTATCAACTAGAATACATTGCTTATCTACAGCTACAGCTTATTTTGCACTTATTCTTATAGACTCTACTCATTTCAACAGTTGCTTAAGTTAGGATCTTATTCTCCCACACCTTTCAGGGATATTGTTTCATACATTTATCATAATGTTAGATTTATTTGTCACAGTCTGCACTCCATTCTGGGATATGCTCCAACTTCCATGGATATTTTTAAAAATGAAAGTGAAAGTCACTCAGTTGTGTCCTACTCTTTGCAACCCTATGGACTATACAGTCCATGGA
>NW_011488972.1:0-265 GCF_000754665.1 Bison bison bison
CAGCGTCCCTGTCAGCGAGGGATGGAGCCAGTGCCGGCTTCCGCGGGACCCCTGGGCTGCCACCCAGCCCCGGGGGAGTGGAGCCGTGCCGCCCTCTGGACCTGCCCCCACCGCCTGCCACCTCGGGGAGGGGGCCCCACACCCGCCCTCTCACTAGTGGCCCCGGCTGCCCTGACCCAGCTCAGCTGTCCTGACGTCTGCCCGGCCCCACCCTCTTCCAGCTAAGGGCACAGCTTTCTTTTTTTTCTCTCTCTCTTTTAAAAAA
>NW_011488972.1:365-770 GCF_000754665.1 Bison bison bison
AAAAAAAATCCCTATTTTTTTTTCCCCCAGTGGAAAAAACACTGGCCGCCATAGAGGCAGAGCCAGGCCCGAGGAGGGCACCTTCCTGTGGGGGTCGCGTGCTCCCTGACGTCCGCCCCCCGTGGTCAGAGGCAGCAGGTGATGGTTTTGGGCTGCGGCTGTGCGTTCGCTGTGTTTTTCTAACCCTGCGTCCTTGGCGCCCAGGCGCTGACAAACAGAGGAAGTCCTGTACAGACCTGGTTCGGTCTCAGCCCGGGGTGGGGGCGGGGGTGAGGGTGAGAATTAACCTGTTCCTCCCCCAGCCTCGCCCGGGACGCGCAGGTGACTCAGTGGAAACGGGCGGGCCAGGTGACACAGATGTAGAGTGTTCCTCTGCAGCCGGGTGGCCGAGTCACTTCCACTCGG
>NW_011488972.1:3756-5964 GCF_000754665.1 Bison bison bison
CCCCACCCCCGTTCACAGCTGAGGACCCAGGGCTGGGAAGGCGAAGGGCCACCAGGTCAGGAGGTCAGAGCTGGGGACAGAGACAGAGCTCCTGGCAGGAACTCCCACCCATACCCCTGCGGAGACGGGCACAGCCACCACGATGAGTTCCAACCGCCTTTCCCCAACCTCACCTGAGGCCAGAGAGGAGAGGCCAGGGAAGGCAGAGGGCGGCAAAGGGTGGGTGTGCCTTTGAACTAGTCAGTTTCTCGCTCAGAGGCACCTCCTGTCCAGGAGGCGCTCACCCGCCTGGAGCAAGCCTCACCTGCCCCCAGCAGAGGCACTCTCCCTGGCTGGCGGGGTGGGGAGGGCCTGGCCTCCGTCCAGATGCTCTGGAGCCTCCCTGCAGGCCTCAGGGACTTTGGGAAGAAATAGGGGAGCAGGGATGCCCACCCAGCACCCCAGGAGCCCGAGGTGGTCCTCAAAGGAGCGCTCGAACCCCCAGCGGCCAGGCTGGGCTCCACACGCAGCATAATTGCTGGTGATTAAGTAATTGCCAGACTTTGTCCAATAAACTAGCACGTGACCGCGCCCAGCCTTCTGGGCCATCTCCAGAAGACAATGGCCCAGTGTTCTGTCCCCGCTGGCCCGCTGCAGAAGGCAGGGGCTCCGCTCCGACAAAGCAACAGGTCCCTGCAGGGGCGCGGGGCCCATACTCACATGCAGGCCTCGGTGCCGTTGGGGAACACTTCACACTTCCCACCGTTCAAGCAGGTCTCACCGGGCTGGGAGCAGCGCAGGCCTGGGGAGGGGCAAGAGGAGAGGTCAGCTTGGCCAGCACCCCCAGGGGCACTGTCCACCCTTCACCTCCTGTCATGGGGTTACTGGGTGCAGGGGGCCCCCAGGAAGCCCTGCATGAACCCCAAGGGGACTCAACATTCTGCCCAGAGTTCTGGGGTCAGAGATGGGGTGGGGAGGAATAGACTGGCTGGGTGGCAGGTGGACAGGTCAAGCTCAAAGTGGGTGGAGGGGTGGGGAGGAGTGGCCTGAAATGCATTGTAGACAGCAGGAAAGAAACGCTGGGATGACCCTGGGCCAGTCTCCCAAACTTCTCACCCCTCACCCCAGCTTCACTGGGGACCTTGGCTGGGCTGAGGCCCCTATCCAACCACCAGGATTGTCTTGCTGTTCAAACAAGTTCTTCCAGGGGGTGGCGCTGGGGGGGTGGCAGTGCTGGCCACACTCAGCTCCCCAGCTCGTGGGAAAATGCGACAGCTGCAAGAGCCGCTGCCCCGCCCGCCAACAAAGCGCCCGGCGGAGGAATCAGAGCAGCCCATTGTGCGCCAGGGCCGCCTCCTGGGGCACCAGGACTGCACCCCAGGGACCTGGCCACACCTCCACCGAGACTCAACACCGGCTCCCCAGGGTGGGCATCTTCAGTGGCAGCCTCCCCCCCCCCAACAGCCAGGGGCTGGGGGTGGCAGTGAAGATGCTCCATTTGGAAGGAATTTGACTTCATTCCCAGGAAGGGATCAATTAATTCACTACCCCCCACGCCACCCACCCCCTGCCTCCTTCTTACCAGGGCTGTGTAAATTAAGCCCCCTCTGGGGGTGGGGACGGGGGTGTGACATGGAACCCCATCTTCAGGAAGTAGGGAGCTAGCTCTCCCTCCAACTTTTAGGGGAAGAGAAGCATTAATCACCATCCGATTCCTTGGAGCTCCTCTCCATGGGAAATGGAGAGGAATGACCAACCCCCCCACCCCTGCCCTGCCAACCCCTGCAAGGTTTCCAAATGTGAACTCCACAAAGTGAAAGTCCATCCGTAGCAGCTGAATCTTCCGCACACACGACCCCCACCCCGCCCCAAATTTTGAGCCAGGATAGGAGTAGCGACCGGGTGTGGGGAGGGGACACCGCGGGCGGGGCGGCCAGGAGCCGGGGGACACCTGGGTCTGGGGCCCTCGCCCGGTTCCTGCGCGAACTCTCCTACTCCGAAGGGAGGCCGGGCCGGGCCGCCTGGTCCACCCTGCTCCCCTCTGCCCACCACGCTGGGCAGCCAGGTCCCGCAGTGCGGTTCTGTAAAGACGATCACGGCGCCCTGGACCCCAAGCTCCGCGCCCCAACATCCGCCCCCGGCGCGGGCAAGAGGCGAAGAAAAAAGATAAATGGCCCCAAAGCAACAGGAAACCAAAACCGACTCGATTCAAACCGAAAAGTAGTAGGC
>NW_011488972.1:8248-11420 GCF_000754665.1 Bison bison bison
GGTCGCGAAGTCCCCCCCCTGCCCACCCACAACAACCAGCTCACAGTCTCAGGGCTCTGCACGCCACAGCCTCTCCTCTCCCAGGGATGGACAGAGGAGGGCTTCA
Source organism: Bison bison bison (assembly GCF_000754665.1). Taxonomy (NCBI): domain Eukaryota; kingdom Metazoa; phylum Chordata; class Mammalia; order Artiodactyla; family Bovidae; genus Bison; species Bison bison. Next base: position 8,355 of record NW_011488972.1, read on the forward strand.
GGGCCGGCACTCCTCTGGGGCCACTGCCCGTGTGCCCTTCCATTGGAGCCCAGCGTCTCTGCCAACAGGCCCCAGATCAAAAGCAAAGGCCCATCCAGCCCTGGCTTGGGAGCAAGTCCTCAGCCTTCCACCGAGGAAGCAGTCTTGGAGGAGGGACTTGGGACTGGGGGAGTCTCACCTGACTCTGCCAGCCCTGCCAGGCCTACATTGGGCCTCTGCCCAGGGGCCGGATACTCTCATTAGCCAGTGATAACAGAGAAGGGGGCCTCCCAAGCTTCTAACCCCTATGCCAGCCACCTGCTTCCTGGGGTATCCCGTGGGCAACTGGGGCCCCCAGGAGACCCTGGCAAAATCAGAAGTGCCTGGGACTGGGGAGGGGCTTGTGTGAGGCCAAGGTCAGGGGCTGGGCCAGGCCTCCCTCCCCTCCAGGCCTGGGAAGGAGGTGGGCCAAGCCCTGGCAAGTGGGCACCAAGCTTTTCCAATCACAAATTAGGCCCCTTCTTATCTCTCTTTAACAACCTTCCCAGGCCAAGGGGTTTGAGGCGGGGAGGACTGGGGGTCCTGACGGCCCAGACCCTGGAGACCTCCTCTTACAGGATGGGCAGCCTAGGGGCAGCCCTGGTTGGGGGTGTTGGGGAGAGGAGGGGAATTTGGGGTGCGGGTCCTGTCCAGAGCCCAGTGGGAGAGTGGGGCCTGGGGTGGCCAGCACTGAATCTGGGGGGCACAGCAATGGAACATGGTTTGGGGCTTCCTGCCTCCTTGTAGTGGGCACTGGGGCCAGGTTTGCCGGGCGGTCCCTGCACAGGCCCCCAGGCCGCCTGGGGAACCTGGGACTGGTGGGGGTGAGGCTGCAGGCCTGGCTCGCAGAGGGGTCAGTGTCTTGTGGCCACGCTCTTCTGCAGGGTCCAGCTTGCTGGGCCCGAAGAGGAGAAGGCCCTCAGCCCCCGCATCCCAGGCTGAGCTGGTCAGTTTCCCCTCTTCTGCCCCCAGGGATACCATCGCCAGGATGGGCAGGGGAGGTCTGCTGGGGAGTCCATTCCTGCCTCCCAAAGAAACTCACCCCAGCCCCCTCCTCCAGGGAGTCCGGCATGATTTGGCTTGCTGGGTAGGGGGGTGCTGTTTAAAGCTCCCCTGCCCTGATTCTAAGGTGCAGCCAGACAGAGACTCCTGGTCCTGGGGCCCCAGCCCCTCTCCCTCCTGCAGAGGTTGGTCTTGGTGCTTCGGATGCACCTGGAGGGCGTGGGGTGCTCCTGGTTTTCCTGGTCGTCCTGAGAAGACTGATTCTAGGTTGGCCAGGTCCCTGCCTTGCTCCTCAGCAGGCAGATGGGCTCCGGAAGCCTGGGGTGAGCTGTCTGGGACCACAACAGGGCTGCTGCCCGCCCTGGCCTCGTGGGCCGCTCATAGCGTGGGGGCAGCTGGGCAGCTCGGTGCAGGTGACGGTGGCCCTGCGGCAGAGGGGACAGAACGTGGGGAGAGGTGAGGGTGGGGGCGGAGGACATGCCCGCCAGGGCAGCCGGGGGTCGAGCCCAGAACCCCAGGGGTGGCGCTTGTCCACCTTTTGAGCTTAATTGTAAAATGTGTCTGACCCGCTTGGGAAGAGAGGGCCTGGGCGCCTGAGACATGCCCAGCCTCCTGCCCCACCACAGCCAGGCCTTGACCAGCAGGCTCACTGAGGGCCCATGCTTGCCACCCTGGGCTTGGTCTCCTCCTCTACCAACAGATTCCTAGAGTCCTGTCCACCCTTTTCGTCTTGAAAGCAACCCAGAACATTTCCAGAGGTTCGAGCGTTTTTCTGGAGGTGGTTTTGGTGGCGACGTAGCATGCCTCCACCACGACGGGCTGCACCCGGGCCGGGCACCCCCGTGCGTGTGTGCCTGGGGCTCCGCCTGCTCCCCGCTCCTCTTCCCCAAGCTGGACTCCTGCCAGCACCCAGAAGGGAAGGGGTAGGCTGGGTCTCCAGTTGGCTCATCTGCCTGCACTCACTCCCCACGCAGGGATCCACAGTCACCCAGATCTGTGTGTGCTGGGAGTGGGCCGGCCGGGGCCCCCCTGCGGGTGCTGGCACACCTCCTGGGCCAGCTCCGCCAGGCCTGGGGACAGCCCCTCGTGCCCTGAGTCCCAGGCGGTCTGCAGTGGGTCGGTCCCTGCTCTGCTGAAATAACGCCTCCCTCACTGGCCTCACCAGCTCCAAGATGCTGTCCCAGGGCTTCCCTGGTGGCTCAGTGGTAAAGAAGCCACTTGCCCCTGTAGGAGACATGGGTTTGATCCCTGGTCTGGGAAGACCCCACATGCCGCGGGATAACCAAGTCCACGGGTGTGTGCCGAATCGCTTCAGTCGTGTCCGATTCTTTGCAACCCTCTGGACCGTAGCCCGCCAGGCTCCTCTGTCCATGGGATTCTCTAGGCGAGAGTACTGGAGTGGGTTGCCGTGTCCTTCTCCAGGGGATCTTCCCCACCCAGGGATGGAAACTCTGTTTCTTGTATCTCCTGCTTTGGCAGGCGGATTCTGAACCACTGAGCCATCCGGAAGCCCCTGCGCCACAACTGCTGAGCCCATGAGCTGCAACTATCGACCCGTGTGCTGCAACCACTGAAGCCCTTGTGCCCAAGAGAGGCCCCCACGATGAGCAGCCCGGAGCTGGAGAGCAGCCCCCACTCAGTCGCAACCGGAGAAAAGCCCGAGCAGCGACAAAGACCCACCATGGCCAAAGATAAATAAATAAAATAATTTTTAAAAAGAAGCTGTCCCAGAACCCCTGGGCCTCCCAACTCTCACACCTCCATGCGGTGTTCCTCAGGGGGTGGGGTGGACGCAGGGACCTGTCACTGTGGGTCCTGCCGCCCCCAGCAGATGCATACACTCTGTGACTTCCAAACGGTGCCATGCTGCAGGACCCTGCACCAGGCCCTGCCCTTCTGAGGGGCCTGTCCACCTGTCACACACAGCGGTCACTCCCTGAGGGCACCAGGCCTCTAGACAGCTCAGGGCCAGGGAACGGGGTTGACTGTGAGCCCCCCGGCCTGCCCCCTGCTGCCCAGGAAACCCAGGAAGGAGGGTCAGCCTCT
>NW_011488972.1:14156-15069 GCF_000754665.1 Bison bison bison
CCCCACCCCGGCTGCCGCAGGGGGCCCAGCTAGTCCCAGAGAACGTGATGCGGTATGCCCAGCAACCAGCTGCAGCGGCCTGCCGTCCATCCATCCATCCATCTGTCTGTCTATGTGCCTGCACATCTTGCCAGGCCGGGGCTGCAACCCCCGGGCAGCAGTGACCTACCCGGCCTCTGTGTTAGGAGGCCACCTGAGCCCCGACCTCTTCCATCGGCTGAGTCTGCTCTGAACCGACTGGACCCCCAGCTGAGAAATGGACTGGTGCCCAGAGTGCAGGGAGGCGATGGCAAGGCAACAGGGGGTTGAGTAGGGGTTGGAGACCTCCGGCTTTGCTTTGAGCAGGACGAGGGTCCTGGCTGGGTGGTGAGAAAGCCTTTTGTGGACTCAGGGGACGTTGCTCCTTCTGTGCTGCACGATGGGGCAGGCGGGAGGCAGGGCCGTTGGGCGAGGTCAGCTCGGGAGGCTTCTCTGGGGAGGCGTTAGGGGCAGAGACCCCAGGAAGTGAAAGGAGATGTTGTGCAGGCAGACTGGCCCCGGCACATCCACTCTGCTCCCAGGGGAACCAGCCACGGGTGCCAGGGGGCTCTCCTGAGCCTCTAGCCTGGCTGCGCCGAATGAAATTGGGTGCATTCAACAGGATCCGTGGGCCCCGTGTCCCTCACCATGCCGGGCCCTGCTGGCCAAGAGCAGGTCCTGGTTTATCACTTGCCACCACTCCTGGGTGTTACGAGCTGAGCTGTGTCCCCAGAGATGCAGCGGATGGTTTCCTCTGGGAACCTGTGAATGTGGCCTTCTTTGGAATAGGGTTTTTGCAGATGTGATCAAGCTGAAGTGAGGCCAGGCTGGAGAACGTGGTCTCCCATCCAGTGACCCGTGTCCCGAGACGAAGGGATCTGGGACCTGGGAGCAG
>NW_011488973.1:0-265 GCF_000754665.1 Bison bison bison
TGTTCATTACAGCATTGTTTATAATAACCAGGGCATGGAAGGAACTTAAATGTCTATTGACAGAGGAATGGATAAAGAAGATATGGTATATATACACAGTGGAATATTATTGTTGTTGTTTTAGTCTCCAAGTCATCTTTGACTCTTTTGCAACTTCGTGTACCATAGCTGGCCAGACTCCTCTGTCCATGAAATTTCCCAGGCAAAAATACTGGAGTGGGTTGCCACTTCCTTTTCCAGGAGATCTTCCTGACCCAGGGATCAA
>NW_011488973.1:3057-5740 GCF_000754665.1 Bison bison bison
TTGTTTGTCAGTTGCTTCATTTGCTATTATTTTCTCCCATTCTGAAGGCTGTCTTTTCACCTTGCTAATAGTTTCCTTTGATGTGCAGAAGCTTTTAAGGGTAATTAGGTCCCATTTGTTTATTTTTGATTTTATTTCCAATATTCTGGGAGGTGGTCATAGAGGATCCTGCTGTGATGTATGTCAGAGAGTGTTTTGCCTATGTTCTCCTCTAGGAGTTTTATAGTTTCTGGTCTTACGTTTAGATCTTTAATCCATTTTGACTTTTTAAAAAATGAAACATTTACTGTGATTGGGTGCATTTAAAAGAATATCTTATGTGATGCATGTACCTGATAGAAAATCTGAAGAATATATATGAATGTAAGGAAGAAAACTAAATTTACCTATAATATTACCTCCCATTGATAGCTTCTGTTAATAATCAAAAATATATTCTTCAAATGAGAAATTTTACTGAATACTTAAGATTAAAAATACATTTCTGGTCAAATCAACTCATATCACTTGCACAGAAAATGTGGCAGGCCACTATCACACAAGCCAGAGTGGATGGTAAAATTTCACCAAAGTACATATTCCAAGGAATAATGGCCAAGTGATAATGAAAAAGCAAACAGTTTCATGGTATTTTAAATTAGCTTTTTGTATGAAGGTTGTATTATAAACTTTGAATATTTTTTGAGGTCTTTTTAAAACTCATTTAAAACTGACAGTTTAATAGGATGAACTGGTTACTGGTTTGCTTCTCGGTGAACTTTATAGCATAGCTTACGGCAAAAAAAGTGTATGTTATTTTGATTTTTATAACTCAAGAAGGACCTTACTGTGCTACACAATTTTCTCAATAGAAAGATAAATTGACAGTAACTAAAAACAAACAGAAAATACTTCCTATAGTTTAATTTTTCAAGACATGAAACTCAAATCCAATGCTATAGTAAAACCAAATACATTTTTAAATGGAAGAATGGGTAAACTTAAGTGTGAATTTTAAAAAAAAACCATTGTGGAAATACCCATTTCTAGATAAAAATAAACATTTAAAGCAAAAGAGCACTAAACATAGAGTAATTTAAATTAAACAAAGGAAAGGTAAAATAACTGGTGGAAATCTCTCCATCAACTGACATATGCTGTAAATGAAAAATCTCTCTTGATCTTTCTCTCTCCCTCTCTTTCTGTACACAAACCCACATCCAGACACACACACACACACACATATACACACACAATGGAGGTCTGAAAATTTAATAGAGGAGCCAGATAGAATGGAAAGGTACAGGTGGATCTGATTGGCACAAAGGTAGACACAACTGGACATGTGTGCTCAATCAGTCATATCAGACTCTGTGATCCTATGCACTGTAGCCAGTCAGGTTCCTCTGTCCATGGGATTTTCTAGGCAACAACACTGGAGTGGGTTGCTATTTCCTCCTCCAGGAGATATTCCTGAACCAGGAATCAAACCCATGTCTCATGTCTTCTGCATTGGCAGGCAAGTTCACTACCACTGGCACCACCTAGGAATGGCTTATTTATATTTTCATTTTTTCTTGGTCTTATGTGTCTCCTGGATTCTTAGCAGTTTGTCTTGCCTTGGCTGCCACCAGAGAAACCCAGTTCCTCTTAGAGCCTATGTAGATATATTGTCTAAGGACAACCAGCCATTAGCCTGGAGTTTCTAGTTCTACTTGCCCTTTCTGGATTCAGATGAAATGCAATACCACAGGGCATAGGATTTATTGTCCTGAATGGCTTCTGAAGGAGCTGGATGATGTAAATCAGGAGTTTAGAAAAATTAATAGGGGTGGACTTTCACTAATGGGAAATAGAATTTTGGAAAATGTCTGGTAAATAAATCCCTTCTCTCTTTCTCATTCTGATGGACTTAAGTATAATTTCTCTCTACAGGTTGTTGGGCCAATTGGGGGTAATTGTTCTGGTTTACAGTCTTTTGGAAAGTAGTGGCCTGTGTAGGAATTAATCACCATGCATTACTTTTCATCCTTCCTGCCCCTATTTTCATTTTTCCCCTACTCACAGTGTCCTAGTATTAGACCTTCCAAGTAAAGTTTTAGCAATTTATTCTTGCCTCACTCTGCTTTTTAGGGAACTTAGCCTGAAAAAAGTATATATGCCGATGTATAGAAATAGTGTTATCACTGATAGATGAAATAAAACTGCTGTCCACAGAGGTTGTGACAATTACAGTTCCCACTGACAACGTATGAGACTGCTTACTTTTCAAAACCTTAAGAAAATATATGATCAAAACTTTAAATTGTATATTTCCATCTTACTTGCAAAAAGTAGTATGTTATTATATTTCTCATTTGGATATATCAAAAATGATATATACTAAGATTATTCATCACATCACAGTTTTTATTTATATTTTTTTAATTCATACATTTATTATGGAACACCCTTAGTTTCATGGTATCATTAGCAATTAATTGAGGAGTTCCAGAAAAACATCTATTTCTGCTTTATTGACTATGCCAAAGCCTTTGACTGTGTGGATCACAATAAACTGTGGCAAATTCTTCAAGAGATGGAAATACCAGACCACCTGATCTGCCTCTTGAGAAATCTATATGCAGGTCAGGAAGCAACAGTTAGAACTGGACATGGAACAACAGACTGGTTCCAAATAGGAAAAGGAGTACATCAAGGCTGT
>NW_011488973.1:6718-9012 GCF_000754665.1 Bison bison bison
ACTCCAGCATTCCTGCCTGGAGAATCCATGGATGGAGAAGCCTGGTGGGCTACAGTCCATGGGGTCGCAAAGACGTCGGACCAGGACCCAGCGACTTCACTTTCACTTTTCACTTTCACTAACAGATTATTGCTATCCCAGGAGAAATTTTGAATTCGAGAAAGACCCCTTACAGCAATAACCAGGGACATGATCCAACTTACAAAATACAAAGAAAAAGGAAGAAGTTCCCAAAACATAAACCTTGGTTCCGGATTCTTTCTGGTCAGATGATATAAGCTTATGCATCATGGTCCAAGAGAAACAGTCTTAGGAAACTAACCAAAATTTATGCTTTTGTGCATTTGGTTCAATTGATGGATCATTACTGTCTTATTACCAACTGCTGTAGTCAGAGTTGGACTGTGAAGAAAGCTGAGCATCAAAGAATTGATGCTTTTTAACTGTGGTGTTGGAGAAGACTCTTGAGAATCCCTTGGACTGCAAGGAGACCCAACCAGTCCATTCTAAAGGAGATCAGTCCTGGGTGTTCTTTGGAAGCACTGACGCTAAAGCTGAAACTCCAATACTTTGGCCACCTCATGCAAAGAGTTGACTCATTAGAAAAGACTCTGATGCTGGGAGGGATTGGAGGCACGAAGAGAAAGGGACGACAGAGGATGAGATGGCTGAATGGTATCACTGACTTGATGGACATGAGTTTGAGTCAACTCTGGGAGTTGGTGATGGACAGGGAGGCCTGGTGTGCTGCAATTCATGGGTCACAAAGAGTCGGACACGACTGAACAACTGAACTAAACTGAAGTGCCAGAACCTGATCTTGAGCTAAAATCTGCCAATATTAAGTTTGCTGCTCCTTTCTTTAGCATTTCACACGGATTATTTCTTGTCTCTCTAAAAGTCAAAAAGCTACAGTCTATTTTGAAATGTGTTATATTCCAGGAAAAGGTAGATCATAAAATTGAAACTTTATCTTCCCTGTGTTCGACATTAAACAATATATTTTCCAGTTATGTGAAACTTTCATTTAATATCCAAAACTTAATTTTATATAAGTCCACAGCCTATCCACATCCATCTTATCCCTTAATACGTGCTGCAATTCCATCTCTATTAAATATCCTTTTTTAACAACTTAAGTTCACCATAGGCTCTTCTTTTTTATAAGCCTTAGATTAAAGGTAATTTTTATTTTTTAGTTGGCACTAAATAATAAATTATCTTGTACTGCTTTGTTTTGCACACAAGTTTTACACACCAATAGGACTATAAGCTTCTTAATAGCTGGAGCACAGTAAGGTAGTATTGTGGCAATAGTCCATTTCCAATGAAGGCAATAAGGATGCTCATTTTCTTTTTCAAAATTAATTTTTATTGGAATGTAGTTACTTTACAATATTGTGTTCATTTCTGCTGTATAGAAAATTGAGTCAGTCATACATATACACATATCTCTCTCCTTTTGTATTTCCATCTCATTCAGGTCACCACAGTGCATTAAGTAGAGTTCATTAATGAAGTGAATTAATGAGGCCAATAATACTGACTTCATTGTTCTGTCATTTAAAAAAGGATGGGAGGAAATGGGATTGACACATATACACCATTAACATTACATATAAAATAGATAACTAATTAGAACATACTGTATAGCACAGGGAACTCTACTAAGAAATACTTCAGTCAGTTCACTTCAGTCGCTCAGTCGTGTTTGAAATTTTGCTACCCCATGAATCGCAGCATGCCAGGACTCCCTGTCCAACACCAACTCCCGGAGTTCACTCAAACTCACGTCCATCGAGTCAGTGATGCCATCCAGCCATCTCATCCTCTGTCGTCCCCTTCTCCTCCTGCCCCCAATCCCTCCCAGCATCAGAGTCTTTTCCAGTGAGTGAACTCTGCATGAGGTGGCCAAAGTACTGGAGTTTCAGCTTTAGCATTATTCCTTCCAAAGAACACCCGGGGCTGATCTCCTGTAGAATAGACTGGTTGGATCTCCTTGCAGTACAAGGGACTCTCAAGAGTCTTCTGCAACACCACAGCTTTGGCACTCAGCTTTCTTCACAGCCCAACTCTCACAGCCATACATGACTATTGGAAAAACCATAGACTTGACTAACCAGACCTTTGTTGGCAAAGTAATATCTCTGCTTTTGAATATGCTATGTAGGTTGGTCATAACTTTCCTTCCAAGGAGTAAGCGTCTTTTAATTTCATGGCTGCAATCACCATCTGCAGTGATTTTGGAGCCCAAAATAATAAAATCTGACACTGTTTCCACTGTTTCCCCATCT
>NW_011488973.1:12148-13724 GCF_000754665.1 Bison bison bison
TATCACTGAGCCACCTAGCAAGCCCATATTTGACCTTAAGCTTATACAATTGTGGAACCTTAATAAATAGTCTCTTTAAGTCTGTTGATTTTACATTTAGTGATCTTGAAATCTGCAGGGAAGGCAGCTGAGGAAGGGATGAATATGAAGTAAGAGAGAGTAAGGGGAGGCTGGAACCCATGAAAATGAACCTGATCTCATGTTGGTTTCTCAGTTGTTTCCAATTTCAAAGATGTGGCTGTTATGCATATGAATTTGGTATCTGTATTACTGATCCTGTTTGTGATACCAGTTGTCTTGCTGTATCTCACTGTGTGCACTGTTTGTTGAATCCACGGTAGACAAGACATGAGTGGGGAAGCTGGAAGAAGACTCAAGCAGCTGAGGAGCAATAGGAACCACAGACACATTTATTCTCTGCTGGCTGACAGAGTAGCCGTAGCAGCAGTCATAGCATAACCTAACAGAACACAACCTCTCTCCTGACTGGCACAATGGCCATAAAAGTAGGCATGCTATAATCTCTCCTTTCATGGCTGACCCAACAGACACAGCCGTGAAATAGCAGTAAGGCCACCAATTTGTGGGTGGTGCTCATACAGCCATACCACACACAACCTGGGACCAAGTGAGTACCTCGTGATGTGTATGTGCAGTGCTATAAATGATCTCAGCTGTTACATAGTCATTATTTACAAGACATGGAGTGAGAGAGCCTGAACACAGTATCTTGGCTAGTTTGCTCTCTCTCCACAGTATCCTTGATCGAGGAACTAAATACTCATATGGTCCAGTAGTCACAGAACGTTGAGAATCCAGGGAGAGGACAAATAGTTGAAGGCCTGCTCCTGCCTTTTGCCAAAATGACTAGTCAGTAGATAAGCAACAACATGTGTGAACTGCAACAACACCTGGTACACATGCATCAATCTTCTAAACACAAAAATACTTTGGCTGCTACTTTATTTCTACCTTCCAAAACTCACACAAAATAATTTGTGACTCTTGCTAACTCTAACTATGCAGGGAAGGAAATTCTGGGACATGTGATTTCAACTTAGATAAGTTGACACAATACTACTCCACTACAAATGCTGTTCATAATTTAACAAAGCCAAAAGAGAGTTAAAACCTGGATCCCTGATAGGAACCTTGAGCACACCCTGAAGTCTTCCTGTCTCTGAACCTCTGGCTATGAGAGAATATTATTTAAGCTGGATTGTCTGTTCTTATTATTGTATGCATCCTGATACACAATGCATCATATCAGCAGAAACTAACATTCACTGTCGTGTAGTAAGATGTAAGAGAATTGAGCATAGGGAAAGCAAATTTTATGAAAGATAATGGAAAATAGAAGAGAAATTAGGGTAAAGTCCAGAGCATGAAGATTTTTTTTGAAAGTTCTGAAATGTCAGTAGGCATCTTCAGATAGGACTGCATTAAGGATAAGTTACCTATTTCCTGTTTTGGTAAGAGGTCAGATCAGATGGCAGAAAAGAAATGTTTTAAATTTAACAATTTAATTAGGTCCCATTTTTTTTATTTTTGCTTTTATTTCCAATATTCTGGGACT
>NW_011488974.1:0-263 GCF_000754665.1 Bison bison bison
CTGCAAAGAGATCCAACCAGTCCTTCCTAAAGGAAACCAGTCCTGAGTATTCATTGGAAGGACTGACGGTGAAGCTGAAACTCCAATACTTTGGCCACCTGATGTGAAGAGCTGATTCATTTGAAAAGACTCTGATGCTGGGAAAGATTGAAGGTAGGAGGAGATGGGGATGACAGAGGATGAGATGGTTGGATGGCATCACCAACTCTATTGACATGAGTTTGAGTAAGCTCCGGGAGTTGGTGATGGACAGGGAGGCCTGG
>NW_011488974.1:363-630 GCF_000754665.1 Bison bison bison
CCACCCTTATGGCAGAAAGTGAAGAACTAAAGAGCCTCTTGATGAAAGTGAAATAGGAGAGTGAAAAAGCTGGCTTAAAACTCAACATTCAGAAAACGAAGATCATGCATCCAGTTCCATCTCTTCATAGCAAATAGATGGGGAAACAGTGGCAGACTTTATTTTGGGGATCTACAAAATCACTGCAGATGGTGACTGTAGCCATGAAATTAAAAAACGCTTGTTCCTTGGAAGGAAAGCTATGACCAGCCTAGACAGCATATTAAA
>NW_011488974.1:4818-5541 GCF_000754665.1 Bison bison bison
TCCTTTAGTCATATCTGACTCTTTGAGACTCTATGGACTGTAGCCCACCAGGCTCTTCAGTCCATGGGATTCTGCAGGCAAGAATACTGGAGTGGGTTGCCATGCCCACCTCTAGGGCATCTTCCCAACCCAGGGACCGACTCAAGAATCTCCTGTGTCTCCTGCATTGCAGGTAGGTTCTTTACCACTGGGCCTGGGCCACTGGGGAAGCCACCAAAACATGACAAAGATATATGAGTAAACAGTGTTTGAAAAATGGATCTAATATACTTGCTCAATGCAGGACTGCTACAAACCTTAAATCTGTAAAATGATGCTGCATCTGTGAAGCACATTAAAGTGAAGCAAACGCACAAACAAAAAAAGAGAGAGATGCCTGTACTGACTCAATCTCCTTACTAGTAATTAGTCTATTCAGATTTATTTCTTAATGACTCAATCTTGGGAGAGTGTATGTTTCTAGGAATTTACACTTTTTTTCCAGATTGTCCAACTTATTGGCATATAATGGTTCATAGCAGTCTCTTATAATCTGTATTTCTGTGGTATTAGTTGTATCTTTCAATTCTGATTTTATTCAATACCTCTCATTTTATTGGGGATTCCCTTGTGGTTCAAATTGTAAAAAAACTGCCTGCAATGCAGGAGACCTGAGTTTGATCCCTGGGTTGGGAAGATCCCCTGGAGGAGGGTATGGCAACCCACTCCAGTATTCTTGCCTGG
>NW_011488975.1:0-263 GCF_000754665.1 Bison bison bison
TACAGTTCATGGGATCGCAAGGAGTCAGACGTGACTGGGTGATGTTCACTTCAATTCACATATGTAATATCAATTCTATTGGCTTAAATGGTGCCATATAAAAATGTTTAAATTGTAATTGTTCATTCCCAGTATACAGAAATATTATTTATAGTTTGCTACCCATGGTTGGATAGCATCACTGATTCAATGGCCATGAACTTGGGTGAACACCAGGAGATAGTGAGGAGCAGGGAGGCCTGACTTGCTGCAGTCCATGGAGT
>NW_011488975.1:363-656 GCF_000754665.1 Bison bison bison
TTTTTTTTTTTTTTGGCTTCCATGATAGTTTAGTTGGTAAAGAATCTGCTTGTGATGCAGGAGAACCACGTTTGATTCCTGGGTTGGAAAGACCCCTGTAGAAGGGACAGGCTACCCACTCTAGTATTCTTGGGCTTCCCCTGTGGCACAGCTGATAAAGAACCTGCAATGTGGGAGACCTGGGTTCGAGATCTGGGTTGGGAAAATCTCCTGGAGAAGGGAAAGTCTACCCACTCCAGTATTCTGGCCTGGAGAACTGATGGACTGTATAGTTCATGGGGTCGCAATGAGTC
>NW_011488975.1:3769-5429 GCF_000754665.1 Bison bison bison
GTCAGACACAACTGAGCGACTTCACTTTCACTTTTCACTTTCACATATTGGAGAAGGAAATGGCAACCCACTCCAGTGTTCTTGCCTGGAGAATCCCAGGGATGGGGGAGCCTTGTGGGCTGCTGTCTATGGGGTCACACAGAGTCGGACACGACTGAAGCGACTTAGCAGTACTTTGTATGCCCCTCCAAACCTCTAACCTATTCTTTCCTAGCAGTATTCTTTTCTTAAAAATAAATAAATATTTATTTATTTATTTGGCTGTGATGGGTCTGAGTTAAAGCACACTGGATCTTTAGTTGTGGCATGCTAACTCTTAGTTGTGGCATGTGGGACTTACTAGGTTGGTGCAAGCATAATTGTAATTTTGGACCGTGAATTTTAAATCATTATAACTAGGCTCAAACACATCTTTATTAATCAAAATAAGAACCATTACAGTGAACAGATTTTTGCCAAAAGAAATATTTGTTTATTGCTGCAGCATAAAAATCTGTGATTTAGGATTGAAAGAACTCTTAGAAAGCATTTTCTTCCTCCTCTTGGTTGTGGAAGCATTTTCTCTGCAAAAGTTGTCGAGGTGCTTGAAGAAGTGATAGTCAGTTGGTGAGAGGTCAGGTAAATATGGCAGATGAGGCAAAACTTCATAGTCCAATTCATTCAACTTTTGAAGAGTTGGTTGTGTGAAATGTGGTTGGGCATTGCTGTGGAGAAAAATTGGGCCCATTCTGTTGACCAATATCGGCTGCAGGTATTGCAGTTTTCAGTGCATCTCATCAATTCTCTGAGCGTGCTTCTCAGATGTAGTGGTTTCACCAGGATTCAGAAAGCTGAAGTGGATCAAACAGGCACTAGACCAACAAACAGAAACCATGACCTTTGTCTGGTGCAAGTTTGGCTTTGGAAAGTGCTTTGGAGCTTCTTCTCAGTCCAACCATTGAGCTGGTTGTTGCCAGTTGTCATATAAAAAATCTACTTTTCGTTGCACATCACGATCTGGTTGAGAAATGGTTTATTGTTGTTGCATAGAATAAGAGAAGGTGACATTTCAAAATGATTTTTTTAATTTGCAAACAGTTCACAAGGCACCCACTTATCAAGCTTTTTCACTTTTCCAGTTTGCTTCAAATGCCAAACGACCATAGAGTGGTTGATGGTGAGTTCTTTGGCAACTTCTCTTGTAGTTGTAAAGAGAATCAGCTTTGATGATTCTCTCAATTGGTCATTGTCAAGTTCCAATGGATGGCCACTTCATTCCTCATCTTCAAGGCTCTAGTCTCTGTTGCAAAACTTCTTAAACCACCACTGTTCTGTATGTTTGTTAGCAGTTCCTGGGCCAAATGCATTGTTGATGTCGTAACTTGTCTCTGCTGCATTACGAGCCATTTTGAATTCAAATAAGAAAATCACTTGAATTTGCTTTTGGTCTAACATCATTTACCTAGTCTAAAACAAATATAAAATACACAGCAAATAATAAGTCATTAGCAAAAAAACAAAGTGAGAAAGGCACATTAAAATGATGTATAACATAACTACATTTAAGAGTGTATTCCAATATCAAAGGGCAAAGTTGAACAATGCAAAAGTGCAAATACTTTTGCACCAACTTAATAGTTCCCTGACCAGGGATTGAACCCTTGCCTCTGCATTGGGTTCC
>NW_011488975.1:8923-10655 GCF_000754665.1 Bison bison bison
GCTTTTTGATTGTTTTGTTTTTGATATTGTTTTCATTTGAAGAGTCTGTATATTTAAAATTCGGATTTTTGTGTTTTTTTAATTAATTTATTTTAATTGGAAGACAATTACTTTACAATATTGTGGTGGTTTCTGTCATACATCGACATGAATCAGCCACAGGTGCACATGTCCCCCAATCCTGAACCACCCCCCACATCCCTCCCCATCCCATCCCCCTGGGTTGTCTCTGCACCAGGTTTGAGTGTCCTGCTTTATCCATCAAACTTGCAGTGGTCATCTATTTCACATACAATAATATACATGTTTCAGTGCTATTCTCTCAAATCATCCCACCCTCGCCTTCTCCTGCAAAGTCCAAAAGTCTGTTTTTTACATCTGTGTCTCTCTTGCTGCCTTGCATATAGGATTGTCATTACCATCTTTCTAAATTGGCTTTTGCTTTTTCATTAGTGTTTTTTCTTTCTATTTTAGTATTCATGGCATTTTTGTTGGTATTGTTTGCTTGTATGCTTGAGGGTTTTTTTTTCCCCTAGAATTTTGGCTTCTTCAGTGAATTTTGATTTGGGGGCTTGTGGAGTGTTATTTTTGAACTATTTGTTTTTAGTTTAAGTCTAAGTTGGTCTGGTTTTGATTTGTTCATGTGCTTTAATTTGTTTAGAGATGTGCTTTGTGGTTTTAGGTGTGGTTTTTTGTGTGTATATGTGTGTTTCTGTGTGCATTTTCCTTGTGTTTTGGGATTTAAAATTTGGTATGAATTTTGCTTGCTCTTATTTATTTTGCTGTTTTTCCCTTTAATATTTGTGTTGGATTCTAAGTTTTGTTTTGTGGATGTTTGTGTATGTGCATTGTATTTGTGTTTCATTTATGCAACTTGTAGGACTTCATTTCAGTTTTATATGTTTTGCCTCAGTTTCTATGTATGCTTGAATGGCTTGGTATTTGTAGTATTATTTTTGTTTGGACTTTGTGTAGTTGCTTTATTATTATTATTTTAATCCTATCTATTGAGCTTGGCTTATAAAGAGGATTGTTGGTAAGGATTTTAAAAAAATCTTATTGGTTTTGTTTTATTATTGACTTATTTGTGCCTTGTTTTCTTGACTGAGTTTTTCATTGTTTATAAAGGTTTTGTTGTACAGGGATATGAATAGTTTTCTTAGGGATAGATTATTTGTATTCTTGTTTGTTGATTTTTTTAAAGCTTATTTTAGGTATTTGTATTTTGAGTTGTGTATATGAGTATATATTTGGTATAAAGGACTTTTCATATTAAGAAATAACTTTATTTGGGGAAATGACTCTATTTGGGGAGATAACTCCTTTTCATTTCCATTTAAAAAACATTATTAAGGAATATTTGGCACAATTTAAAGGCTACAGTTTGATACATTCTAGCATGTTTATAACCATGAAACCATTCAATTCAGTTCAGTTCACACTCAGTCGTGTACGACTATTTGCAACCCCATGAATCACAGCACGCCAGGCCTCCCTGTCCATCACCAACTCCCGGAGTTCACTCAAACTCATGTCCATCGAGTCAGTGATGCCATCAAGCCATCTCATCCTCTGTCGTCCCCTTCTCCTCCTGCCCCCAATCCCTCCCAGCAAGAGTCTTTTCCAATGAGTCAACTCTTCGCATGAGGTGGCCAAAGTACTGGAGTTTCAGCTTCAGCATCAATCCTTCCAATGAACACCCAGGACTGATTTCCTTTAGAATGGACTGGTT
>NW_011488975.1:12602-15773 GCF_000754665.1 Bison bison bison
TTGTTTTTGATATTGCATCCAAGTACTGCATTTCAGACTCTTTTGTTGATTATGATGGCTACTCCATTTCTTCTAAGGGATTCCTGTCAACAGTAATAGATATAATGGAGGAACTTTGTCCATTGTCTCCTAAAGATTCCTCCTGTTCTTTGGTGATCCCTTTTTCCTTCCCCTCCTATTACCACTATATGCTGAGGCAACCACTGATCTGTATTAATCATTACAGATTATGTTTTATTTTCCAGATTTATATCAAAATGAAACCATAAAGTATGTAGCCTTTTTGTCTACTTAATTTTCTACTGCATAATTATTTGGAAATGATTTCATATTGTTGTGTGAATCAATATTTATTTTTATAGCTGAATAGTATTTCTCTGTATGGATATACTATAGTTTTTTTTTTTTTTTAATGCGTTCACCTGTTAGTTAACATTTGCCTCAAGTTTGAAGTGACTTGAGCTTTGGCTATTGGAAATAGAAGAGATATGAGCTTTGGTGTACAAATATCTGTATGGAAATGTGCTTTAATTCTCTTTGAAAAGCTGGATCATACAGTAGTCATATATTTACCTTTTTAAGAAACTAACAAGGTGTTTTCCAAAGTGGTTTTGTGTACTGATTTATAGTCCTACTACCAGTTTATAAGAGTTCCAGTTACTCTGCATCTTTGCCAGTACTTTTTCTTGCCTGTCGTTTTAATTTTAGTAATCCATATAGATGTATTCTGGTGTTTCCATGTGGTATTAATTTGTATTTTCCTATTTGATAATGATGTAGAGTGTCTCTTCATATGATTAATCCTCATCCGTCTATCTCTTTTGGTCAAGTGCCTAATTAAATCTTTTGTCCATTTTTTAATTGCATTTGACTTGTTGAGAGCATTGAGAGTTCTTTATAAATTCTGAGTACAAGTTCCTTATCAAGTATGTGATTTGCAAATATTTCCTCCCATTCTCTACTGTGTGGTCTTTTTATTCTCTTCAACAATATCCTTCAAAGACCAGAAGAATTTAATTGGATGAAGTCCAGTTTTTCAATTTCTTCTTTTATGGATCATGTTTTTTATCTAAGAAGTGTTTCCCTAACCCAAATTGGGAGATTTTAAGAGGACCTTCATAAAAACGAAAATATGTTGTCACCTGATCTCAGACCTCCAACCTGTAGAGCAATACATTTCTGTTGCAATACATTTCTCTTGTTTACAAGCTATCCAGTCTATGTTACTTTTATAACAGTGTGACTAGACTAAGACAAAAGGGATGAGTGAGAACTCTGCTACCTCTCTCTTCAGGTGTCCAGTGAGAGTGTTAGGGCTGGGATGAGGGTAAGAGTTTTGTAAGGTGGCGGTGGTGGAAAAAGCCAGATATGGGTATATCTGATTTCCTGTATTCCCCTGTTTCCCATTTCAGTGTTTACAATAACTGCTTTTGACTAAATAGTCATAAATATCCTATTATTACTACTTCCTTTTCTCTCTTCTAAAACGTTGCCTAGGAATGCTTGTGGCAGGGAGACGATATTAGCTCCCTCATCATCAGAACTATCAGTCAGTAGTTGCCATGGGCTTAAAACCAGAATTCACAAAACAAAAACCAAACAAACAAACCAAAATCAAAAACATATTGCACTGAAAATCATTGCAAATCCAAATCTTGCCAGTAGAATGAGAGACTTCACATTCAGACAGTGTGGCATAGCCCAAACCCTGCACAGCTCAGCTAAATACAACTGTTATTGTTCAATCCCTACGTTGTGTCCGACTCTTTGCGACCCCATGAACTGCAGCATGCCAGCCTTCTCTATCCTTCACTCTTTCCCAGAGTTTGCTCAAACTCATGTCCATTGAGTCAGTGATGCCATCCAACCATCTCATCCTCTGTTGCACACCTGCAATGCTGGAAATAACACAAAAGAAAGTAAAGGAAAACTCAAAGTTGGAAAGAAAGAGGTGAACTGGTTAGAATCTTCAAGACTGGAGATAATCTTACAGTCTCTCAGCCAACACAAAAGTCAGCGTAGGCATAGTGTTTTTCAATTCCCATCTAGCAACAGAAAGTGAGCCGGGTAGACTCTTTATTCCTCTCCTTTGATCATTAAAATGAAAGCAATATCCTCATGTGATTCGTCTCAGTTATTCTAAGGTTTCTGTTATCAATGATGGATATTGAGTAGAAGAGTCCAAGGAGTTGGAGTCATTTGTATCTATTACTTTACCCCAGTTTTCCTTTTTCTTTCAATGAAAAGTATTACAACTAGGTATGGTGCTGGTGGTTTGGTCATTAAGTTTTGTCCAACTCTTGCAAACCCTGTAGCCCACCAGGCTCCTCTGTCCATGGAATTCTCCAGGCAGAAATACTGGGGTGGGGTGCCGTTCCCCTCTCCAGGGGATCTTCCTGTCCCAGGGATTGAACCCAGGTCTCCTATATTGCAGGCAGATTCTTTGTTGCTGAGCTACTAGGGAAGCCCACAACTAGGTATGGATTTCCCTAAATCCTCCCACTTCTCTATCTATAAGAACTTCAGATTCTAGTTGTTAATCTGTCAAAGTCTTGTTTATTTTTGGAAATTCTTTACCCTGAACTTCATTCTGAGTTTATGCAGTTGCATGTTGTCATAAGAGTTAAAAACACCTGAGAGACAGGTGGAAAGGTGGAAAAAAATGCTCTCAGCAATCAGGTCTCACATGAAAGCCTAAGAAATTCTGTTTTGTCAACCACTTTTGTTTGTTTATATGGGCTGTGTGTGTGTGTGTGTGTGTGTGTGTGTTTTCTTTCCTCCAATATCCTCCTGAGGAAGAAGTGGGCTTTCTGATCTCACCATCCTGGCACCTGAATCCCCACTCTTCTCTCCAAGGAGGTTCTTGTTGCTATTCTCTGGCTTATGTGTGGGTTGGAGTTTAAGTAAAGAATACTTTAAAAACATCAGGAATTTTGCAGTGCAGGAGTCTGGAGAATGAGGTGTTTGACTTTCTTCTTAAAGGGTTACTTTGGGAGGGGTGGTAAAGCGGTTTTTAATGAACTAAGCACTAATATCATTAATAATTTGAAAATCAAGACAATAATGCAGATACAGATTGTTATTCCTAAGTAAGAAGAGAGAAACAGATTTATTCTACCTTGCTCCTGAAACCAGGCTCATTAAGGATGCCATAGGGGAGGGGACTTTCAG
>NW_011488975.1:17492-18759 GCF_000754665.1 Bison bison bison
GTCTATTCAGGTCCTTTGCTTGTTATTAAATTGGATTATTTGGAAGATTTGCTATGGAATTATATGAGTTCCTTATAGAATATTAACCCCTAATCAGATATGAGGTTGGCAAATGTTTTCTTCCATTTCATAGGTTGCCTTTTCAATTTTCTGTTTCCTTTTCTGTATAGAAACTTTTTAGTTTGATATAGACCCACTTGTTTACTTTAACTTGTGTTGCCTGTGCTTTTGGTGTTTCAACCAAAATAATCATGACTGAGACCAATACCAAGATTTTCCCTATTTTTTTCCCTAGGAATTTTAGCATTGCAGGTCTTGCATTTACATTTTTAATCCGTTTCAAGTTAATTTTTGTGAATGGTGTATGATATGGGTCTGACTTCATTCTTTTGCATGTGACTATCAGTTTTCCAATACCATTTATTGAAGTGACTGTTCTTTCCACATTGTGTGTTCTTGGTGCCCTCATCAAAGATTAGTTGACCATACACATGTGGTTTTATTTCATGTCTCTCGATTCTGTTCCTTAGGTGTATATACTTGTTTTTATGCCAGTTATTTTGCTCATTTTGAGGTGTCATTCTTAACCTACGGCTGTCACAGGAAAGGGCAGAAGACAGTGAGTGAGCACCACCCCTTTGAGGCTACTATAGGACTGAAGCACAACCTGAGAACCAAGGCGGAAGTGTTATGTGCATCTCTCCAGGAATGGGATGTATCCTGATAACCTGATGCCACATCACCTCCTAGGTAAGCTCTTTTACGTCACATCAGGGTGTTGACTTGGCAACTAATATTTGTGGATTTTATTGCCTGTCTGTAAATCCCCATAGATCCAAAAGCTTCACCCAGAGGCACGAGGACATTTGAGCTGTAGTGAAAAGGAGGGAAATTGTTCTGCTCTGTCTGTTAACAGTGTCCCGTAACCACATCTGATTACTTATCAGTGTCCACGCCTCATTTTCCTGTATCCTCAGCATTTTCCTAGAAGTGAATGGCCTCCATTCTTAATATGTGCTAGGTTGCATAGGGACTCCATTGAGAAGTTTGCTTTCAGGCTTTGTGTTTACTGAGGAGTACTCTTGCCTGGAAAATCCTATGGACGGAGGAGCCTGGTAAACTGCAGTTCATGGGGTCACCAAGAGTCAAACAGGACTGAACGACTTCATTTTCCCTTTTCACTTTTATGCATTGGAGAAGGAAATGGCAACCCACTCCAGTGTTCTTGCCTGGAGAATCCCAGGGACAGGGGAGCCTGGTGGGCTGC
>NW_011488976.1:0-262 GCF_000754665.1 Bison bison bison
CATTTATTGAAAAGATCATCCTTTCCCTCTAGCATCATCATCTTCTTCATAAATCAGATGATTAGGTTATATATGTGGGTTTATTTCTGAATTCATTTCATTTTGGTTTTTCTATTAGTACCACTGTCATAATTAATGTAACTTTATAATGTATCTTATATATGGTCAGTAAGTCCTACAATTTTGCTCTTTATCTTTAATAATGCTTTGGTTATTCTTGGCCTTTTGAATTCCATATACATTTAAAAAAACTAGTTAATAT
>NW_011488976.1:4505-5093 GCF_000754665.1 Bison bison bison
CATATATAATTTTTCAGATTATTTTCCATTAGAGGTTATTATAAGATATTGAATATAGTGCCTATGCTATACAGTAAATCCTTGTTACTTATCTGTTTTATATGTATATTAGTGTGTATTTATTAAACCCATCAGTTCAGTTCCATTCAGTCACTCATTCATGTCTGACTCTTTGTGACGCCATGAACTGCAGCACACCAGGCTTCCTGGTACATCACCAACTCCCAGAGCCTGCTCAAACTCATGTATGTCGAACTGGTGATGCCATCCAACCATCTCATCCTCTGTCGTCCCCTTCTTCTCCTGCCTTCAGTCTTTCCCAGCATCAGGGTCTTTTCCAGTGAATCAGTTCTTCACATCAGGTGGCCAAAGTATTGTAGTTTCAGCTTCAGTATCAGTCCTGCCAATGAACACTTAGGACTGATTTCCTTTAGGATTGACTGGTTGGATCTCCTTGCAGTCCAAGGGACTCTGAAGAGTATTCTCCAACACCCCAGCTCAAAAGCATCAATTCTTTGGTGCTCAGCTTTCTTTATAGTCCACCTCTCACAGCCATACATGACTACTGGAAAAACCATGGCTTTGACT
>NW_011488976.1:8917-9994 GCF_000754665.1 Bison bison bison
TTAACTGTATTCATAGTTGAGTCCAATCTCTCCCCTGTACTGCAGTAGTCTTGACACCTATCACAGTAGTCTTTAATAAAGTCTTTCTTACCATTTTAACAAGTATCAGAATGATTTTTTATTTAACAGGCCACACCAAAACTTTGGCTTATTGTGCTTTTCCTCTTCAAAGCTCCACCAGTTGGCACTGAGGCCCAATTGTGTATCCTTAAGTAATATTGAGAATTCCTCTTCCTCCTCTCCTTGGGATTTAAGGGTATGGAGAGGGAGGGAGTGAGGTGATTTTTTTTTTGGCTTCTCCTGGAGGTTAGTATGTCGCTTTAACAGTTATCTCTGGGAGAGTGAAATGATGATTGAAGATGCTTATCTCCTTTTATATGTTTCTCTGTGCCGGGCATTGCTGTATACTAAAAAACGTGTATTGCACTTCTCTTTTAAAACTACTGTCTTAAACTTTTAAAAGTATATAATGTGAAATTCATCTACATGGATATATAAGATACAGACTTGAGACGGTTCTGTTAGGTTAAGGATTTAGGGGAAGCCAGGGCAGTGAGTGTGTATCGATCTGTGTTGGTGAAGGCAGAGAGAACCAGTAATGTAGTTGGCAAAGGTGTTGATGAAGTGAATGTAGACTGTTGTCTATGAAAAGTAGAATAGATAACAAGTGGTATATGTATATTTTCAGGATGAGAAATTTGAGCATGTTTATATGCTCTGTAGTGGAGGAGCTAATAAAGTCAAAGAGGTTGTTGAAAATAGAGGAGAGAAATGGGGTAACTCGAGAAACAGGTGTGGAAAAGGTATGGTATAGTGAATATGTGGAAGAACTGGCCATGAGCAAGAGAAGGGGCATCACTTCTAATATCAGAGTTAAAGAGGGTCAGAAAGGCTTGTTTGTGAGGTTGTGGAGAGGCAAGAAATTGAGAGTTTCTTTCTTGCCCTGGTACATTCTCTGTGATAAGGTAGTAAGGGCTTTCTGGAGTGTGCGAGGGGATGAACAGGGGCCAGAGGAAGGAGGAGTAAGGTTGCACCCTTCTCTGGGGAATGGGAGAAGATTGATGGGCAGTAAGTAAT
>NW_011488977.1:0-260 GCF_000754665.1 Bison bison bison
AGTAAAAGGAAGAAGGAAATAGATTTCTATCATGACACAGAATCCCACTCCCAAGAAAACACAAATAAGCCCGAATTTTTGAATCATCAGTAGGATTCAAGGTGAATTTTTTCAATTGCAATCTCATTGTTCGTGTTCTCCCAGCATCATCCTACCAACCATGGAAGGGTAATTACAGGTTTTGCAATAGCAGATCCCTGGCTCCCAAGTCAAGTCTTTCCCTCTTCTCTGTTGCTCTCTCCATCCTACTTGATCCATAA
>NW_011488977.1:4376-4715 GCF_000754665.1 Bison bison bison
CACTTTTTTTTTTAAAGCAAAGATTCAACTATCACTTATTAAGTACACCACAGTAAGCCTTAAAGTGTTTTTTCCTTTATGGTTTATTACAGGATATATTTGAAAAAAATCTCTTGGAGCAGCTGATTTGACAATGTTGTGTTAGTTTCAGGTGAACAACAAAGTGAACCAGTTATACGTAATACACATATCTTGGGAAGATCCTCTGGAGGAGGGCATGTCAACCCACTCCAGTATTCTTGCCTGGGGAATCCCATGGACCCAGGAGACTGGTGGGCTCTGGTCCATAGCGTTGCACAGAGTTGGACATGACTGAAGCAACTGAGCACCTACACGTAT
>NW_011488978.1:0-260 GCF_000754665.1 Bison bison bison
TCCACTAGATTTGTTAGTAGTAATGCTTCCTAAGGCCCACTTGACTTCACATTCTAGGATGTCTGGCTCTAGGTGAGTGATCACACTATCGTGGTTATCTGGGTCATTAAGATCTTTTTGTATAGCTCTTCTGTGTATTTTTGCCACCTCTTCTTAATATGGTCTGCTTGTGTTAGGTCCATACCATTTCTGTCTTTCACTGAGCCCATCTTTGCATAAAATGTTCCCTTGGTATCTCTCATTTTCTTGAAGAGATCTCT
>NW_011488978.1:360-681 GCF_000754665.1 Bison bison bison
ATGTTGGCAATTTAATCTCTGATTCCTCTGCCTTTTGTAAATCCAGCTTGAATATCTGGAAGTTCACAGTTTATGTACTGTTGAAGCCTGGCTTGGAGAATTTTGAGCATTTCTTTGCTAGTATATGAGATCCATGCAATTGTGCAATAGTTTGAACATTCTTTGGCATTGCCTTTTGGGGATTGGAATGAAAAGTGACCTTTTCCAATACTGTGGCCAATGGTGAGTTTTCCAAATTTGCTGGCATATTGTGTTCAGCACTTTCACAGCATCATCTCTTAGGATTTGAAATAGCTCAACTGGAATTCCATCACCTCCACT
>NW_011488978.1:4681-5357 GCF_000754665.1 Bison bison bison
AGTGAAAGTGAAGTCGCTCAGCCGTGTCCGACTCTTAGCGACCCCATGGACTGCAGCCTACCAGGCTCTGCCATCCATGGGATTTTCCAGGCAAGAGTGCTGGAGTGGGGTGCCATTGCCTTCTCCATATGTTACATTGGGCCCCTGTAATATTTTAATATAGCTACATGTAGGCTCCCCTTGAGTAATTTGATCCCAAGCTTCAAGGGCCACTGTTTTTAATTGTTCATGAAACAAGGGAGGGCACTGTATCTGAGCTTCTATAGCATCAAATTGTTCTTTTCCAATTAGCATTTCAAAAGTGATTTGATCTTGGGTCGTGCCAGTTTGAGCATTTCTGTCAGTATGTTCTCTGACTATATCATGAAACCACATCATCCACTGAAGATATTCTCCTGGATTAAAGAGAGCTTTTATTAAAGTTCCCCAATCATGGGGAATAAAAATTTAAATAGAGGATGTTATAGAATTTAGAAGTACTTTAGTAAAAGGTGAATGTAGCCTATACATAGTTATAGCTTTTTTAATTTGTTGCATGTGATAGAAGTTAATACCCTCATATTGAAGCATTATGTTCCCTTGAATGTCAGGATTTCTTAAAACTGGAAAGGCAGAGAAACCATCAGCTTCAGAGACCTCTGATTGCAAAGCCAGCAATTCAGAAAGCCTCTGTTGT
>NW_011488978.1:8886-9681 GCF_000754665.1 Bison bison bison
TCCTCTGCTTCCCTCTTCTCCTTTTGCCCTCAATCTTTCCCAGCATAAGGGTCTTTTCTAATAAGTCCACTCTTTGCATCAGGTGGCTAAAAGTATTGGTGCTTCAGCTTCAGCATCAGTCCTTCCAATGAATATTCAGGGTTGATTTCCTTTAGGATTGACTGATTTGATCTCCTTGGTGTCCAAAGGACTCTCAAGAATCTTCTTAAGCACCACAGTTCAAAAGCATCAATTCTTCAGCACTCAGCCTTTTTTATGGTCCAATTCTCACATCCATGCATGACTACTGGAAAAACGATAGCTCTGTCTATATGGACCTTTGCCAGCAAAGTGATGTCTCTGGTTTTTAATATGCTGTCTAGGTTTATCATAGGTTTTCTTCCAAGGAGGAAATATCTTTTAATTTCATGGCTGCAGTCAACATCCAAGAAAATAAAATCTGTCACCGCTTATATTTTCCTCTTTCTATTTTCCATGATGTGATGAGACTGGTTGTCATGATCTTAGTTTTTTGAATGTTGAGTTTTAAGGCAGCTTTTTCACTCCTCTTTCACTTTCAAGAGGCTCTTTAGTTCCTCTTCACTTTCTGCATTAGAGTGGTATCATCTGCATATCTGAGGTTGTTGATATTTCTCCCAGCCATCTTGATTCCAGTTTGTGCTTCATCCAGCCCAGCATTTCACATGATTAAATAAGCAAGGTGACCATATACAGCCTTGATGTACTCCTTTCCCAATTTGGAATCAGTCCGTTGTTCCATGTCTGGTACTAACTATTGGATCTTGGCCCACATAC
>NW_011488979.1:0-259 GCF_000754665.1 Bison bison bison
TAGTGCCAACTGGGAATGTGTAGATCACAAAAAACTGTGGAAAATTCTTAAAGAGATGGGAATACCAGACCACCTTACCTGTCTCCTGAGAAACCTATATGTAGGTAAGAAGCAACCGTTAGACTGGGACATGGAATAACTGACTGGTTCAAGATTGAGAAAGGAGTACAACGGGGCTGTACTTGTCACCCTATTTAATTTATATACAGAGTACATCATGATAAATGCTGGACCAGATGAATCACAAGCTGGAATCAAA
>NW_011488979.1:4863-5175 GCF_000754665.1 Bison bison bison
CCCAGATACTCATGATGGTGTGATCACTCATCTCGAGCCAGACATCCTGGAATGTGAAGTCAAGTGGGCCTTAGAAAGCATCACTACGAACAAAGCTAGTGGAGGTGATGGAATTCCAGTTGAGCTATTTCAAATCCTGAAAGATGATGCTGTGAAAGTGCTGCACTCAAAATTCCAGCAAATTTGGAAAACTCAGCAGTGGCCACAGGACTGGAAAAGTTCAGTTTTCATTCCCATCCCAAAGAAAGGCAATGCCAAAGAATGCTCAAACTACCACACAATTGCACTCATCTCACACGCTAGTAAAATAAT
>NW_011488980.1:0-259 GCF_000754665.1 Bison bison bison
TGAGGGACAGGAATGCGAGGCAAGCGGAGGCACAGCTTTCTCCTTCAGAAATGGGGCGCCCAGGGCCTCTCCCTGCCCAGAAAGAACCACAGAGAAAGATTCTTGACTCTCTCCAAGATGACCATTTCTAACCTATTTGTCATCATTTCACAGAGACAAAAAAGCCCTCTGCAGATGTTCACCACTGAGTTCCAAGTGGTCGGGAGGGAGCGAGTACCTTCTGGTTCACTTTAGTGGCGGCAACAGTCAGGTTGTGCAG
>NW_011488980.1:3002-3475 GCF_000754665.1 Bison bison bison
CACAGGGGGTTCCAAAGTCAAGGAGTTAGCCACATCCAGCTGTGTCCTCTTGTTTTATTGCATGTGCATTGTCTCTTAGGCAAGGGCATGTCTACACAGGCTTGAGCCTGGGCCATTTTGAGGACTCCTGATGAAGAAACCACCCACTGCTGCCCTGCCTGCTCATTGTATTTCCTTTACTATACCCTTCACAGTCAACACTGCCAGGTTGTGACCTATTCTCATCATGTGTTTGCCAAACTGAAGCCCACTGCTGGTGGCCAAAGAGTGGTGTTGCAACCCCCAGCCACCCCTTTCCAGTGTATTTTTTTTTTTTTCCAGTGAAAAGAGTCTAGGCAGCTGAGGAGGTTCAGGTCCTACATATCAGGAACCATGAGGGGTAAAGCCCTACATGGAACCCAGTCCCAACAGCACTGGGAGGGAGCTGGGCCTGGCATTCACACAGGCACTGGGGGCACCTTTTGGGCTATCAA
>NW_011488980.1:3575-3914 GCF_000754665.1 Bison bison bison
ATCAAGGCTGTGACTTCATCAGGTTTTACTTCAGCTGAGAATAAGAATGGGGGGGTCTAACTTCGGATGCAGCACCCACATGAAATGGGCATCTGAGAGGCCATATCTGGTAAAGGCGAAAGCAGGGCTGTAGGGGAAAGGCACAGACAGTGCCTAAGGAAGGCTCACCAGACTCGGCCAAGCACAAAGGCAGGGCCTGTGAGCAGCTGATGCCAGACTTCAGGAGCCCCAGTAACATGCCACCTCGCTGTCTTTCTCACCTCCCTCTTGCTATTTCTTTCCATCCTAACACAGGTATAGCTGCTTCTATCTTTACTGTTATCTACAGCAGGGGTCCCC
>NW_011488980.1:4231-5507 GCF_000754665.1 Bison bison bison
CGTGACACAGGACAGCTGGCAGTATCCTTGAAACGAGCAGTTAAAAAAAATGATCACAAAACAGGATTCAAAATGATTTTTCCACCAGCTGTAGAAGTCTCAAATTTTACATGTAAATGGAAAACAAAGTGCAGCTGTAGAGGTTTTCAATCATGACTGTCTTCTCTCCTTTTCTCCACACCACCAAGCAAAGCCACAGGGCTCCTCACCAATGGGGTGTAGATTTTACCCCGGTGGGCAGTGGGCACCGCACAGGGACTCTGGGGAGCAGGCAGGAGAGCACAGGCTGCTTTGGAGAAATGGAGCACTTTGTCTTTGGCAAACGACTCATCTGGTTTGCCTTTGCCCTCTGAGAATTCCTGATATACAGACACACGCTTGTGCCTCGCTGCAGAGGCTTTTAAGGTATTTAACCTATATGGAAGGTCACTGTTTTAAAACAAGCCAGAGAATCCTTTTATGTCGCAGCTAAATAAAGAAACAGTGAGGGTCAACAATAAGGTTTCAGATTTGGCGAAATTTCTGCATGTAGAATTTTCTGGGCACTTCAGCTCACAGTAGGTGGCATTTGGAAACTAGCAAATATCACTGGAGATGCCAGCTAGCCTCTCTGTACCCTTTACACATTCCAAGAGGTTTCAAAAGTCTCCCCCCAGAGACCCTTGAACTGAGTTCTCCACTTGGTGTATACTCACCTCATGACGAAACACGAACCCTGAAATGCCAGCCACGAGCTCAGCCAGAAACACCAAGGACAGAAACATGGCGTACTGCAAGGCAAGTGGACACGGACACCGTCAGACATGGTGGGAGGGAGGACACTGCCTCTTTGGACTAAGTTCCTTCTTGTCAGAGGGAATTAGACAAGTTATTCTATTCCCTAGGTGGAAAAGTGGGAAAATCCCCTTCTCCAGATGTCCCCACACGACCCTCCATGTTAGCTTGTGTCTATTTAATACATAGAAGCATTTGGGGGCACATGGGCCAAGGACAGTGCATCCAGGGACCAACATCAGGCCTCCCAGGTTGGCTCCAGCAGGAGAAATCTGGAAGGGCTTTTTACAACTAAGTATCCATTACTGTGGCTCAGATAGCAAAGAATCCGCCTGCAATGCAGGAGACTTGGGTTCAATCCCTGAGTCAGGAAGATCCCCCAGAGAAGGAAATGGCAACCCACTCCAGTATTCTTGCCTGGAGAATCCCACGGACAGAGGAGCCTGGCGGGCTACAATCAGTGGGGTCATAAAGAGTCAGACATGACTGAGTGATGAACACA
>NW_011488980.1:7197-7902 GCF_000754665.1 Bison bison bison
AGGTAGGAGGAAGAACTTTTGACTCTGTGGTCAGAAATCCTCCTGGATTTGAGTCCTGGCCATGTTGTAGAGTAACTGTTAGGCAACAGGCCACCGCTCTGAGCCTCCATAAAGTGAAAACAGTTATTTTTAGTTGTTTTGCAATTAATGAGGTTAAATGAGGACTGTAAAATTCTAGAGAGACAGTTAATCAAGTGACTTCTGCTCTGCTCAGCTAGATCAGCAGTTTCGCGTCCCTGGGAGGTTCTCGGCTTCTGGAAGCTTCCAGACAAGAGCTGTTGCTCCTTCAGAAGGCATACTGGGGAGAGCCTGCATTACATTCAGGTGGTAGGGTTCAAGTTTTCTCCAAATGAAAATACTGCAGTACAAACAGTCCTGGCTTTGGAAAGAAGCTTCTCTGGGTTCCAAACCCAGGTCTGTGAACACAAGTTGTGTGAATCTGCACAAGGCTCACACATACCTCCAAGTCTTGATCACATAATATGAAAATACAACCTGCACTTCACGGCGGTGGTGAGGAATAAATAAAATGTAGTACGCCCACAGGACAACACGGAGCAGGGAACAGGAACCAACCAACCCCCAGCCCCAAACTTCTCGACTCCCCAAAAGGCTTGCTTGTCAGTAAGCTCACAAGTGTTAGGAGAAAATGGAAGCGTGGTGTGAAACCACCTTCAGAAGAGGCCAGAGACGACTGTTCCGTTG
>NW_011488980.1:8002-9770 GCF_000754665.1 Bison bison bison
CAGAAGTGCCTCAGTATGGTCTCACTACGGCTTTTCCACAACCTGGAGGATCAGTGGTGGCCAGGGTATCAGCTTCCCACATGGTCTGCAGGGCAGAAAGTGGCCAAATCAAGCACAAGCTCCATGAAGCTGTCAACAAAGAGACCGGGAAGATGGGTCCTTTGGAGTGAATCATCTTCACACCCATATCTGTCACTAGACGGTATTAAGGGTTACTACAATCTAGGGCTAAACAAGAAAGGACAGGCGACACAGCACTCACGGAATCTCCACTCTCCCCTTTCAGAGAACAAGAAGTCTGAGAGAAATCCTTTTAAATAAAGTTGTCTTTTGAGGAGAGCCCCTTGCAGCCTTTTATCTATGAAAAGTATTGAAAGTGTTAGTCACTCAGATGTGTCCAACTCTGCAATCCCATGGACTGTAGCCCACCAGGCTCCTCTGTCCATGGGATTTTCCAGGCAAGAATACTGGAGTGGGTTGCCATGCTCTCCTCCAGGGGATCTTCCCAACCCAGGGACTGAATCTGGGTCTCCTACATTGCAGGCAGACTCTTCACCATTGGAGCCACCAGGAAATCACTTTTATCTATGAAAATGTTCCACATTAATGGGCAAGAGAGTAGAGAATTAGGCAACTGGTCTACCAAAAAGTTGAGACTTGCAGTAACCATCTTTCAACAGCCTGCCTTACTCTTTGGGAAACATCACTGCTGTGTTTGTCCTATTACCAGGTCCGGGTAGCCAATACTTGGTCCCATATCAACCCTCTACTGAGTGGGGAAGCTCTGGCTTAGTTCAGCTCCCACCACATGGAGCCAGGGGATGCAGATGTAGAGGAGAGCATGCCCGTGCATCCAAGCACAGCCAAGCTCAAGGAGGCAGAAAAGTATTTCTCCACTGGGAACTTGGGCATGAAAGGATGCTTATGTTCAAGATACTGCCTCACCCACCAAGGCTGCATATCACATGCTTCAAGAGATTTCTAAGACTGAATTCAAAACTAGAACAGGGCATCTTGCTATAAATGGCTATAAATGGCTTATTGGAACTGCTGGCCACTGCTCTGTCATCATCTACCTCGAGGGACCAGGACTGGATTTTTTGTGCCAGGCTGTGTCTGGGCTTGTCTGTCCCTCTAGGGGACTAAAGGGTAGGTTAGGTAAGAGTCTGAACTAAAATTAGAGTCAATGAATATCAAGGTCTCGTCTGTGGCTTCAAGAAGGGCCACTTCGCTTTCACATGATTTGCATTTTTACAAAACAGAATCTGGAAGCAGTATTCCACTGTGACCTACTCACCAGTTTCAGCATCCATGGGCTACCACGGCATGTGGCAAAGCATCCAAACAGGCCAAACACGACGATGGTGGTGCCAGTGCCGATGAGCACATAGGGAGCGTTTGTGGAGTTCTCGGCGATAAGGGAGATGTAGGTGCCCAGAGTAAGTTTGCCCCAGACTCCAACGGCCAGCAGGATCACCCCAGTGATCTGAAAAGGGCAGGAGGGAGAAGGGACAGTAAGACTGCTGTTGAGAGACACGAGAATCGACACCGAGCAACGTGGCCAGAATCTGCAGACTCCAGTTTCTGGGGAACAAGCAGACACTTGCTGTAGGAGTCCCTGAAGCACTGGGAAAGGCCAGAGCCCATGAGCCAAAGCCATTATACAGGAAAGACACTTTGATTGTGGACAATTAGATCTGTCCCTTATACAATCCCATAGGCAGGTACCATGTTAACTGGAAGTCAAGCCAACATTCAAGAACTTAAA
>NW_011488980.1:11346-14502 GCF_000754665.1 Bison bison bison
TGCCTGGAGAATCCCATGGACAGAGGAGCCTGATGGGCTATAGTCCATGGGGTCGCAAAGAGTCGGACATGACTGAAATGACTTAGCAGGTAAGCGAGCACAGATAGGTAGATAGATAAACAGATAAATATAGAGTGAGGAGGCAAGATAAGAAACTGAAGAAAATCTGTATGAAACAAATCAATACCAGCCTCTCCAAGGTTTCCCCTGTCAATTAACATACTGTTCCTTAACGTCTGTAAGTGAACACAGGCTACACGAGGAATCAAATACCTAGACCAGTGGATCTCCAGGACTTTCTCTCTTGACACTTCCTTCTGTAGTTTAGAGCCATCAAGCTCCACCATCAGATTGTCTCTCTGTGCAGGAAAAAGAACAGACCCTCCACCTTTCCCCATATCAGCTAACAGGGGGCTCCAGCAGTTTGGGGAACGGGATCAGTGGAAATAACAGGAGCTTGGTGAATCTCCCCTACCCCTACTTTGGAGAACCATCACCGTGAAAGACAGACATAAAATCTTTTAAGTAGAAAAAGGTCAAGGAATTTGTGCTAATTTTATAAGGTGAAGGAATGTGATACAATTTTGAGGAGAAAGTGTTTGACTAATATTTGGGAGAAAGCGGCCCAACGGAGGTCTACCGCCTTTGAAAAGTCAAAAGACGGATGGCCTTAGTGAGTTAGGAAAACCAAGCACACATTTGTTGTCAAGAGTTCCAAGTCCTCTACTGACACCTGGTGGTTGCTAAAGAAAGTACCTCCCTTGAACACCTTTTCTGCCACTCTAATCCAAAGGGAAACAGAATGCTTTTCGTCCACTAGAATCAAAATAGAAGATTCAACTCTACTCCTTAGGGTAAGATTGCAGTGAACAGTAGGTAGTAAGGACAGTGCCATCTTTTATTACTCAACGCTTAGCACAGTGACAGACTCAGAATAAATGCTTAATATTCATTGACAAACACATTTCATTTTTCTGCGTCTTAGACCTCTACTTTATAAAAGAGTCTTTCACATGCCAAACAGTTACAAAACTTTTCCATCAAGTAAATACTGAGAGGTAACTTAAAATGAAACTAAAGAGAATCTTTCTCCCCTAATTCCCTCTTTGGCATTAACTGCCTAAAGATGTAAATATTAATAATGTAAGTGTAATGAACAAAACAAAAAATCCCATTAAATTAGGCATTGTTTAGACTGAATGAATGTGTCTCATCCAGACACCTGTGATTTCATATGACTGCCCCCAAAGATTTAGTTACCCTTCATACATACACTGAATAGCTGTATTCTATATACTATTATTGCCGGTTATTATTGGAACATGATGGCTTTAATGCAAGTGTATACTTCTCACCAAGTATAAGAGTTTGATATTATCTTTTACTTCTGTGGCCAGTGATTTCATGAAGTTCATTTAATAACCTAACAAAGATTATATGCAGTATGTCAAAGTTAACACAAATCCTGATTTTAAGGCAAACAGTATTAACATTTTTATTCCTTTTCTTTCAAAAAATAATTTCTGCAAATGCAGCCATTGCTTTGAGTATAAAATGTCTCCTCATATAATATCAACTTGTTAGAATGTTCATATAACGTAAATTATACAAATAATCCTCTTTTTAATTTTTTGGCAAAAGGACTATTTTTGCAGACCTCCAAGTGTACCTCTTAAAGACTGCCACTGGGCACAAACAAACACAACAGTGTTAAGAAGAAAGAAGAAGAGCAGCAGCAGACAAGGGAGGAAAGGGGTCAGGTCGAAATGGGCCCTGAAGTGAGTAAAACTGTATTTGCTAGAAATAGTGGTGGTGGACTTGGGATGAGCCTTGGAAGAAATCGCCAGGTAGTTGAAGGGAAAAAAACACAAGCAAAGGGCTAAAGAGGCAATGTGCGTGTGCGTGTGCGTGTGTGTGTGTGTGCGTGCGTGTGCGTATGTGCGTGTTCAGTCATGTCCGACTCTTTGCGGCCCCTTGGACTGTAGCCTGTTAGGTGCCTCTGTCCATGGGATTTCCCAGGCAAGAATACTGGAGTGGGCTTCCATTTCCTTCTTCATGGGATCTTCCTGATCCAGGGATTGAACTTGTGTCTCCTGCATTGGCAGGTGGATTCTTCACCACTGCACCACCAGGGAAGTCACCGGATGTTCTTTCCTTGGATCCTGCTAACACACACAGCAACTCTCACCCCTACATGTGCCTTGATGAGCACCCACAGAGTGCAAAGTAAAGAACAGGTTCTCTTGACCTGTCTCTTATGCACTGGGCTGCAGTGAATAAGTGGGTTCAAAGCTCACCAATGCAATTTTGAGTCTCAGCTCTTAAGAGACCTTAAATTCTGAAATCAAGCAGCATGTCACTGACTCGGCTTTCTCATGGAAGTTTTGCTTCCTTCTCAGAAGAATCAATTTGTAAGAAGCCAATAGCGCAGCCAAAGAGGGGACAGATTAGAGCCAAAACCATGCTGAACAGTCTGGCGAAGGCCCTGCCACCTTCCACGCTCCTGCATCGACCACAAACAACGAGGGCAGGCCTGGTGCCCACCAGCAGCAGCCAGGCTGAATCTTGGTCTTTTTTAACTCCCAGCATCTCATGGTGGCTCAATATTTTCTGCATGCCTGCAACACAGCTCAAAATGTATGGGGGGCGGAGCACCTCCTGCTACTACTAATTTAGGCTTGGTGAGGAGACTGAGAAAACTGTAATGGTAGCATCAGAGAAGGTAGATCAGAGCTAGAAAAGGTTTGGTGTGATCACATTACTTGAAAATTATACTGAAAGAAAACCATAGATGGGTTTGTCACTGTACCAAGGGGTGTCTGAAATGCTCTGGAAGAGACTTCCTGAGGTTTATGTTCATCTCGAAGTGGATACAGAGGGGGAACGGGTAGCAGCGAGGAATGAGCCCCCTTGCTTCTGACAGATCAGCACTGCGAACACTGGGAAGTCTCCTCACAGCATCCTCATCCTCGGAGAGTGGCCAGGGACACAGCAGTGCCATCCATTTCACACACCCAGAGGTGTTTTTTTTAATTGTTTTATTCTTAAAGTTTTTATTGGGGCATAGCTGATTTACAATAATGTGTTAATTTCAGGTGTACAATGAAGTGAGTCTCTTCTACATATATCTACTCTTTTTTTAGCTTCTTTTCCTAT